>NW_008794891.1:592236-594564 GCF_000699145.1 Aptenodytes forsteri | reverse complement strand
GTGCGCCAGGAGGAGGGAGCCTATGATAATAGGTTCCTGGAAATAATTAAAATATCCCCGCCTTTTCTTAGAACTAGTTGTACTAACCCAGCCTATGGTAATGAATATGTACACCGCAGAACCGTATAAGGGACAGTTGATGCAACATACGGTGTGCAAGCTAGGAGGAGCTATCCCCCTTGCGCCGTAATAAACATACCTGCTTTACAACTCTTTTGAGTTGTGAAGTTTGATTCCGCACGTCAGGCAGGAGCTGCCAAGTTTCTCTTCCACTCTTGCAAGCAATGGCCTGATTTCCAGGAAGGCAGAAGCCCCCTTATCTGCCCGTGTAAATGGGAAAGCAGCAACCCACCTAGAGACCAGAGGCTATATAAAGAGAGGGTCTGAGCCAGGCTGACACCAGCCGAGGAGCTGCTGAGCACCAGAGGGAGATGGTAGGACCTTGCTGTTGAGCTCTGGGGCTGGGAGCCGGAGACCAGCACAGAGCAAGGATCTTGTTTGTCTTCTGCTTCGTAGTCCGTGTGTTTTCCCATCACTTGAGAAATGCCAGGGAAGGAAAAAAGGGGATTTAGGGCAGCAGGTGAACGGTCTTTGCTCTGAGCGTGGGATGGAGGAAGCAGCCTTTGCTCGCCAGCCTGTTTGAGGAAGCTCGGGGGACGTGTGTGCTGCAAGAGTTGAACCGGGAGGGTAGGAAGGAGGCAGGGGGGTCAGAGCAGGAGCAGGTGGGGAAGGAGGGGGCATCTGGGGGGCATTCAGGGGCAGGCTGATGTCTGCAGAGGTGCAAAGCCTGGCTTCAGGAGCTGGCAGCAGTGCTGGATGGGGAGGGACCCGCTGTCTGCTCCAGGGACAGACCCCTTGCAGAGCCCCTTCCCTGCTGCGAGCCCGTGCCTGGGCTGGGAAATGCTCTCCCGGCCAGGGCTGATCCTGCCCGCCCCGGGCACGACCCAGCCCCCTCGGTGGGTCAGGATGGGTGCGCTCGCCTGAAGCCCAGCCATGCTGGGGGCCAGGAGCCGGGGCGGCTGCAGAGCTGCGTGTGCACCTGCACCCTGGTGCCGTTTGCTTCCCTGCTGTGGAGTCAGGGGACCGGGCTGGGACGTGTCATGGCGAGACTGCAGGGCCAAAGGGGAGGTGGGAAGGCAGACCTGCGGGTGCTCCCGTGGCCTCGGAAGCTGAAACGGATAATTTGGGGAACATCATTGATAGTAACCTTTTCCGTGGCATGCTCTCTGTCAGCATTAACGGGGGCGCAGGAGCAATGGGTGCTGGGGTGCAGTCCTCGGGCTGGCGGCGTGGGCTGCTTGGGTGGTGGTGCCTGCCTCCCGCGCTGCTCGTTAGAGAGCGTGGCAGCACTGGGGTAACGAGCGGCATTCGTGGGACACCCTGCTCTGTCCCCACGCCTAGGGGAGAGTTTTTCCTTTTCCTTTCTATGAAGTGATGGTGGGATTCACCTCTCCCAGCCTCTCCTACAGTCTAAACTTCACCACCCAAAGCGCTCTGGTCCCTGGTGCAGCCCCTCAAAGGCACAAGCGCTTCCAGAGCCCGGTTCCCCTGGGGCAGGGCTGGGGAAAACAGTCTCAGGGGAGCTGTTCCCGTGAAACAGGGTGCAGGCAGTCCCATGGCAGGTCGTGCTGCCAGCCTTACTGCTTCCCTCATTGGCTTCCAAGGAAGAAAGCGATCCCGAGTTATTCCATAAATATGCTTAGTGGTCCTCTGCGTGCACTAACACAATTGCATGTGGCTTTTTCCTTATTCTTGAAGAAATATGAAGCCATGCTGGGACTTCAAAGTGTGCCTGGGTGCTAGTTCAGGGTCCGGCTGGGCTGGAGTTAATGTTCTCCGTCGCAGCCGTGTGGTGCTGTTTGGGGCATTGCAGACTGAAATAGTGTTGGTAATGGGCCGACGGGCGAGAAGGTGAGAGGGGACAGAGCCGGGACAGGTGGCCCGAGTGGACCGCGCCACACGGCGTCGTGCTCGGCAACCAAAGCTGGGGGGGAAGGAGGAGGAAGGGGAGATGGTGGTGGCTGCGGCATTTGCCTTCCCAAGCAGCCGTCACACACGCTGAGGCTCTGCTTCCCAGGGAGCGGCTGGACATCTGCCCGCCTGTCCTGGTTTCAGCTGGGATAGAGTTAATTTTCTTCCTAGTAGCTGGCACAGTGCTGTGGTTTGGATTTAGGAGGAGAACAATGTTGATAACACACCGATGTTGTAGTTGTTGCTGAGCAGCGCTTACACTAGTCAAGGACTTTTCAGCTCCCCGTGCTCTACCGACTGAGCAGGCTGGGGGTGCACAAGAAGCTGGGAGGGGGCACAGCCAGGACAGCTGACCCC
>NW_008794891.1:589466-592188 GCF_000699145.1 Aptenodytes forsteri | reverse complement strand
AACCGGGGGAAAGCTGGCCGGGGGGGCCGCTGCTCGGGGACTGGCTGGGCATCGGTCGGCGGGTAGTGAGTGGTTGTGTCACTTGTTTTTTTTTCCTTCCCTGGGTTTTTTGTTTCTCTCTCTCTCTCGTGTTGTTTCACTTTCTATTACAAATTATTATTATTATAATTATAATATTATTATTATTTCAATTATTAAACTGTTCTTATCTCAACCCATGAGTTTTCTCACTTTTGTTCTTCCGATTCTCTCCCCCATCCCACTGGGGGCGGGAGGGTGAGCGAGCGGCTGGGTGGTGCTTGGTTGCCGACTGGGGTTAAACCACGACACTGCCGATGGGAAGTAGTGAATAAACACCCTACTTCGCTTTGCGAGCACACGCAGCTTTCCTTCACTTGCTAAACTCTCCTTATCTTGACCCAGGAGTTCTTCTTGCTTTTGCTTTTCCACTTCTCTCCCCCGTCCCGCCGTGGTGTTTCTCTCCATCTCTTTGGGGGCTTGAGCTTCACCCACAGCAGCAGATACATGATCTGGCCAGTGGTGGGATGTGGCACGTGCTGCCGTGTTGTCAGTGCTGTTCCCCCAGGCTCTGCCACGTCCAGACTTTGTCTTGAGGCTGGTTGAGCCTGACTGGAGAGCACAGACATTAACTGGACAGCCTGTGCATCTGGAGCTGGGACTTTTCCGCAGGTCTCCAGGCTTTGCTCTCACAGACCAGCCTACTCTCCATCCTTCAGCCTGTTCTCCATCCTTCCACGTCTTCTCCCCTCGAGAAAGCAGGCATGAGCCCTCCACCCTCCCTTGCTGGTGGCTACATGGTGGTGGCAGTAGGGCCACTATTTGAGAGGTCAGCAGGTAGTAGGGCACTGGAGGATCCTTTTTAATCAGATTGAGCTTTGACTTCATGTCCAGGCTCGGTCTTCCTCCCCATGATGCTGCTACGGTGTGCAAGCATTCAGCCCTGTCCTGAGTCACCCCTGGGCACCTTTTGCTGTGTGCAGAAGAGGCTCTGAAAGCAGGAGATCCGTACTTTGCAAACTGTCCCTGGGCTAACGTACATGATGGGTATGTGGGTTTAGGTCCCAGGCAAAACCCTAGGCTGGTCACCACCCCAAAAAGGCCCTGATGAGTCTTTGCTGGCTGGGCAATCACCACTGGTGGAGAAAGGATGGCCTCCACCGCTCCCTGGAATGAATCCTCCGTGTTGATGGGTTGCCATCTCCTGACTGTCTGGTCTTCTCCTTTAGGATTTTGGACCTTTCCTTCCCAGTGTTTTTCCTCCTGAATTGTTGAGGTGGTCCCCATCTTCTTCTTAACACCCCAGCCTTGTCTACCAGGCCTGCCGTGTGACGGCGTGCTGTCTCAGTTGAGCCGGGGACCTTGGCTGCCTGTGCCCTCTGGAAAGTCAAGCATCTGACCAAAAGGAGTATCTGCTGTGAGGTGAGATGAATCAGACCCCACATCCATTGAGTGTATTGCCTAAATCTTCACTGACTTTAAAGGAAAAGCTGACACTAAAGGCTCTGAAAGGGTCCAAGAGCTCAGTCATGATACTCGGATCAATACCTGTGTTGGTAAGAGTCTTGTGTCGTTGGTGGGACGAAAGCTGAATGCACGGGAAGGTTTTGTGCACTGAATAAATCTCTTCAGTATCCAACTGAATTGAGACAGAGACAATTATCAGGTTTGCATGACAGTGTAAAAAAAAAAAAAAGATGTAAAGCATGTGTACAGTGAGAGCGTCAGCTCCATTAAGGTTAGCAGTCAAGGACCTTTCCAATGCATATGGGATAATAAGTGAAGGGGGAAACGATAAACCAAACCACACAGGGACACAAACTGGATAGACAGGGGGTCCCAGAGACAATGCCAAAGACCCAAAGTCTCCAGTCACTAATGATGGGCCAACAGGATGCTCCAGGCACAGCTCTGGACAGGGACAACTTGGATTTTTCCCATCCACTGGGGTGGGAACGATGTGTGTTCCGAGAACCAGCTCCTGGGGGGAACGGGCGTGAGTGAGGCGAGTGAGGGGCTCCATGCCGGCAGCTGGAGCAGGACCACAGGTCACAGCCCGTGTGCCTGGTGCTGGGTATTTGGGGTGGGTGTGTCTTGTGAGTGTGGGGTGCCCGGGAGATGAATGTGTGAGTGCGTGCCTCTGCTTGCTGGTGAGCACCAAGCTGGACCAGCCAGCAAGCAGGAGACCCGTGGGGCTGGTAAGAGGGTGCAGGATGCAGGGAGGGGTGTTGGATGGACAGAGGGGCTGTGCTGGTGCTCAAGGGATTCAGGAATGCCCATGGCTGCCTGTACTTACATATTTATGAGTCCTGTTGGGTATATGTGGGTGCTGTTGAAGGCAGCACCTTGTCCATGGCAGGTTGTGTGGCCAAGTCAGTGTGTGTGTGTGTGTGTGTGTGTGTGTGTGTGTGTGTGTGTGTGTGTGTGTGTGTGTGTGTGTGTGTGTGTGTGTGTGTGTGTGTGTGTGTGTGGGTTGTGAGGCCAAGTCAGTGTGTGTGTGTGTGTGTGTGTGTGTGTGTGTTGTCTCTGGGATACACACTCAGCTTCAGGGTTGAACCTGCAAATGGGAAAGCAGCAGGCACATCCATTGTCCCAGGACAGAGACCCCCAGGTCTTGGGGCATCCTAGGCTGGGCTCCAGCAGCTGGGTAGGTGTCCTGGTTTTGGCTGGGATAGAGTTAATTTCCTTCTTAGTAGCTGGCACA
>NW_008794891.1:578483-589400 GCF_000699145.1 Aptenodytes forsteri | reverse complement strand
AATTGCAAATTGCATTGTGCATCACTTGCTTTGTGTATTATTATTAGTATTATTTTATTTTAAACTGTTCTTATCTCAACCCATGAGTTTTCTCACTTCTACTCTTCCAATTCTCTCCCATCCCACCGGATTTCAATTATTAAACTGTTCTTATCTCAACCCATGAGTTTTCTCACTTCTACTCTTCCAATTCTCTCCCCCATCCCACCGGGGGTGTAGGGGGGGAATGAGTGAGCGGCTGGGTGGTGCTCAGTTGCCGACTGAGGTTAAACCACGACAGTAGGAGGAATCCCCAGGGCCGGAGCTGCTGGAGAGCCCTCTTATAAGAGACTGGGGCCTCTTACAACATACCTTAAAGAAAGTCTGTTTTCTTCTTCCACAGCCATGAGTTCACAAGAGGACATACTAGAGGATGATGAAAAGGCACATCTTGCTAAAAAACTACTGGCAGAAGCATGTGAGAAAGAAGGACTGGATGATGCATACTGGCTCCCCAAACTGTCGAAGATACTGGGAGTCAAGTCCAGAGAAGCCCTGAAACACCTGCAATATGAAGACTGCCTTAAGCTGGAGTGCGAAGTACGGTACCCCTGGGAAACAAAGGCGCTCCAAAAACTCCTGGAACTAACAGACAACAAAGCAACTTTTGAGGAGTTGCAGAGGGAGCGCTTGGAGATGACAAAGCAGAGACAAGGAGCGGCCAAGCTAGCCCTGGAGGAGCTGAAAGAAATGCACAACAGCCACAGCCACAGCAAGGACGTTGTAAGACAGAAAGAGGAGGCTCTGTGGCAAGCCATGGAGATTCCCAAAGCGTACTGGGCACCGCCGGAGGAGTCATTGGTGGATGTGCTGGAGAGCATCCAGAAGCTGCTGGAGCTGCAGGAGTCGTCAGTGGGCAGGGGTGAGAACGTCTCCGACACGGAGGTCCTGAGGCGGGCATCGGGGGGACTGGCCCTGCAGGGCATTTACAGAACCAGCAGCCTTGCGGATATGCTGGCAAAGCGAGACCAGCTCATCAGGGTTCCCGACGGATTCAAGCTCGCTGGTCCAGAGCAAGGGTCACTGCTTGAGAGGAAGGAGTTCTCCTCCTCTGCAGCAGAAGCCACTTTCACCAAGTCCATGGAGCAGCTGGGGTTCAGCATGAACGTTTCTGCCAAAGCCAGCTTCTGGGGGTTTAATGTTGAAGTTGGTGTAGATTACAGCAGCTCCTCGCAGTCAGAGGACACCCACCAGTCCCACTCTGAGCAGAGCTACGTTTGCATCACCAAGTACCAGTACATCCCTCTGGCCTCCTGCTACTTCCAAAAGCATCAGCTTTGCCTCTCAGATGTGGCCCTACGGGAGCTGCAAGACATCGAGCATCTTTTGAACATCACTCAGGAAGCAGACAGGCCCAACATGCTGAAGAGCAGGTGTGCGAGCTTCTTCAGCAGGTTTGGGTCTCACGTAAACCAGGGTCCCCTCCATTTTGGGGGGATATTCTGGTGGAAGGCATCTATGGAAGGATTCAGAGCTGAGCACTGGGAAGAGATGAAGCGACAAGCATCTGAAGCACTGAACTGCTACGTCAGGGCCAGCTACAGAGGCTTCGGTGTCAGCGTGGACATTTCGAAATCCAGCTCACAGGCTTCTTTTCAGGGAAGAGACGGAAGTAGTGCCCACACAGGGGTTCAGCTCTACGTGACCAACACAGGGGGCCCATCAGAGACAGATTCTCTTCCTCAGTGGAAACTGGGGCTTGTAACTAATAACACAACCTGGTGTGTTATCGACTGAGGCTTTCAGCTGATCCCAGTGTGGGATATAATCCTGTTCAATCACAGCAGTGATTTTAAGTCCACCTATCAAATGAGCAGCAGCCTCAGGGCTGCATACGAAGCGCTAACAAATCACAGTGTCGGCACCATGTTCGGAGAGGAACTGGTCAGTGCAGTGGAAGAGGCCAGAGCTTTCGTGGAGTGTGTGAAGGCCTGGGAGATGACGGTGGATGAAAGGAAACTGCTCACGCTGATAGATTTCAAACAGAATCTGCATGAAAAAACCAAAACCCATAGTGTCTGGATCAATGTATGCCTGTCGGACAAAGCACTGCAGGAGTTCCTGGTGAATACTGTTCTGCTTTGCGAGAAGTCACCTCCAGAAAACACCACCTATATCAAGTCTCTGTTGAGTTGCCTCCTGGATCCTCATGTCTATTCTGTCAAGGACTTCCCCAGGTCTTCCGTCATTACGCAACGGTTCTTCCATACTGAGCACATGCTTCCCGAAACTCCCAGTGTTTCTGAGCTTGAAGATCTCACCAAGACACTGCTGCAAATGAAGGAATACATCCAGGAAGTCACCTATGCACCAGAAACCTCTGCATCTGCCATTCATGAAGCAAAGATAAAAGCCACCTTGACTGCAAGCCTAGCTGTTTATTCCTTACTCCAGTTTCTCCAGGAAAGGGCACAGAAAGACATAGAACTGCTGGTGCTCTTAATTACAACCAGCATGGGATACCAGGTGGAAAGCAGCACATTTCAGTACCTCCTTGGATGTCCAGAAATTAACTTCATGATAAATGAAATGCAAATGGGACATAAGGAGTATCTGAGTCTGAAGGAGCAAGATGTTTACAGAGCCCAGGCCTTCCTGCTGCTGACAGGTCTAACTGTAACACCCAAACATAAAGAGGTGTCCCCTGAACAGAAGAAGGAGCGTTTAGTTTTCATGGAAGATCAAATGAAAAACTTATGGTCCACAGAGATAAAAACTCTCCTCGAAAAGCACAGTGCATTCAAAGACTGGGAGATGCTGGAAAGTGACTTGCATTCCTTCACCAATGGGCGCTTGGATGACACATGTGACGATCCGAAGAAACAGAGTATTATCAAAGACATGGAAGACGCTTTTCAAAGAAGAGAGCCTTCCAGTCAGTCCAAATCCAAAGCAGACGGCAGCGAGTCCAAAGCAAATCAAGCCATTGCAAACCAAAAGTTCCTCCACTTACTTAAGCGCCTTGGACTAGAAAGTCACTATCCAAGAAAAATGGGGACAGAAGATTTCCACATTGTATACAGGACATCTTTACATGACAGCCAGCCCAGCAAGGAAAACGAACTACCATTTTACTTCTTGCAAAAGCTATTAACTGTGGATTATCGGGTGAGGTACCTGACTTGCAAGGACGAGAGCAGCCCAGGGCTCGCACCCATGCCAAGAACCACAGAACAAGGGCATGAACCCTCGGATTCCTTTGATGACTTTTTCACTAATTTGGAGCAAGAAGCCCCTGAATCTGCAACCAGGGAGAGTTGTGTGCACCCCATGGACCTCCAGATGGCAATTTTTCATTGTGCTGATGATTTCATGAGACAGTACATTTCAACAAAGCTTGCTTTCTGCCAATTTGCACTACCTCTCCTGGTACCAAACCCGTGCACTTCACAGATAGAGTTCCCACTCTGGTCCCTCAGCCAAATAAAAAAGAGCTGGAAAGGGGCTGAGAAGTCGGGAAAGCAGGCCAGAATTAACAGTTACAAAAACAAACTCATTTATCAGGCAGAGACACCCATCGTGTCCTTCATACGGATCGGCAGTTCTCCCTCCTCTTCCAAGTCTCAGATCCTGAATGCTCTGCTGAGCAAACAAAAGCATGACACTTTTTTCCACCGACATTGCAAAGGCAGCACCAAAGACTGTTTGCTGATGAAAGGCGTTGTGGAGATCTCCTGGTACTGTCCAAGGGGTAGTGACGATGACAACTTTGACGGCTGTGTTGCTTTCTGTAACCTGCACGGAGATGCAAGGGATCACGAAGAACAGCTACAGTTTTTACAAGAGATAGCTGCTGTGAATGTGGCTCTTATATCCGAGCCTGATCAGAGTGACAAGAAAGGGATGAAAATTTTACGTGACCTGTGGCAGTCGCAAAGGCCTTTGGTTTGTCTTTTCTCTGAAAAAGAGAACGTTGCAGCTGGCCAATCTAGCCAAAACATAAGAATAGGTATCAAGAACAGAAACGAAGCAGAATTAATGGGTGAGCTGACAAAAACAATCAGGGATCTCCTGGAAGGGTCTAACACGCTTTTCAGCCTTGACGCCTGCGTGGACAAAGCTCGCAAGCATGGATTCTTAGTCGATGAAGATACAGATGCGTGTGTGACAGCCAAAGAAAAGGCAAAGGAGCTGGTGAAGCTTCTGAAGAAAGAGAAGTTGTCTGAGATCAAATCCCAGCTACTGCCTCTTCAAGGAAAACTGTGGTACATGTGGTGCAAAAAGGACAAAGAACTCACTCGCTTGCAGGAAAAGAGAAACAAGAGCATAGAGCATCATCGGAGCCAAATTGAATCAGAGAAGTCGGCAATAAGAAGAAAGCAAGTAGAGAAAGCATTCCCCCTCAATCAGCTGACGAAATCAGTCCTTGGCTTTCTCCAGTCACAGCCAGCAGATACCAAGAAATACTTCCTGCAGTGGATGAAGGTCTTTATGGGATGACCTGTCCTCCGATCGCCTTGACAAACTGAAGAGACGGTATCACCAGTTATGGTCTCAAATCCTGGCAATAAAGACAAGCCATGTAAAAACCAATACGAAATCTCTGTTGCTGAGTAAGTTAGATGCCCTCTCCAATGAAATCAACGATTCATCCATTGGCCTTGAGCATATTTTGAGAGAGGTAGGGCAGATTTACGAAGCTCTGGAATCAATGAACTCAAAGGATAATATTTTTGTCAAACTACCTGAAATTGCAGCTGATCTGATGGTTTCAGGGTATCCTGTTGAGCTGATGGATGGTGATGCTTCTTACGTACCATTACGATGGGTTGTAGCAATCTTTGACAGATTAATTGAGAAGCTAGGGGATAAACAAGTATTTGTTCTTTCAGTGCTTGGTATCCAGAGCACAGGGAAGTCAACCCTGTTGAATGCCATGTTTGGTCTTCAGTTTAATGTCAGTGCAGGGAGATGCACCCGGGGAGCGTTTATGCAGCTAATTAAAGTGGACGAGAAGCTGCAGCAGGATTTGGACTTTGATTACATGCTAGTTGTTGACACAGAGGGACTTCGTGCCATAGAGCTGGCCAATAAACAGTCCTTTAATCATGACAACGAGCTGGCCACCTTTGTCATTGGCATCGGCAACATGACTCTGATCAATATTTTTGGAGAAAATCCTTCAGAAATGCAAGATGTCCTTCAGATTGCTGTGCAGGCTTTTCTGAGGATGAAGCAAGTAAATCTTTCCCCAAGTTGCCTGTTTGTACACCAAAATGTGGGAGAAATAACTGCCAAGGAACAGAACATGGAAGGACAAAGACGTCTGCAGGAAAAGCTGGATGAAATGACCGTGACAGCTGCCCAGCAGGAATTCTGTGACGTCTCCCGCTTCAGCGACGTCATCCGCTTTGACGTGAACCCCCACATTCATTACTTTGCTCACCTGTGGGAAGGAAACCCCCCCAATGGCACCGCCCAATCCCACCTACAGCCAGAACGTCCAGGAATTAAAGAGCAAAATTCTCCAAGCTGCCAAGAAGGAGTCGCAGGGCAGCATTTTGAGGCTCTCGAACTTGAAAGTTCGTATCAGTGACCTCTGGAATGCTTTGCTGAATGAAAACTTCATTTTCAGCTTCAAGAATTCAGTGGAGATTGCTGCGTACAAGAAACTGGAAACCGCATTTAGTCAGTGGACCTGGCAGCTGAGGAGTCACATCTTAGACTTGCAAATGAAACTGGACAATAAAGTTCGGAATGGGGACTTGCAGAAGGTCACCACAGAACACCTTGAAAAACTAGTGCAAGAGACAAGTGACGCCATCATGAAAGACATGGAAAAGTATTTCAGTGAAGACAGAGACTGCGAGATACTGCTCCAGTGGAAAAGCAGCACGGAACTGAAGCTGAAAGAACTAAAAGAGTCTCTTCTTCTTGAAACTAGAAAGAAGTGTGAGAATCTTATTGAACTAAAGAAGAACCAGTGTAAACTGGATGAAAGGAAGTCAGAATATGAAAACAAGCTCCTGAAAAGTAGTAGACAGTTGGCTCTGTCTCTGAAAGGCCAAAGTCTAAGTGAAAGAGAACTGAGAGACAACTTTATTTCTCTCTGGGCAATCTGGATTGCTGAAGTCTCCTCTACTGCTCCCCCTCTGGAACAGGTTGATATCGATGTGGAAATAGAAGATGTCCTTCTAGATCACTTTAAGGAGCCTAACTTACATGAACGCATCAGGGCATTTCCCAAACAGAGAGTATTTTCTGCTGACTTGGAGAAACACGTTGCTAGGAAAAAACGTTGGGGCATCCTGCCTGTGAATTTTGATGATGCTGATGTGAGCAAAATACACTGCCTTACAGATAACATCATAGCGTGTGTGATGGCAAACATTGATAAGAAGGAAAAGGAGAAAAGGGATTACAGTCGAAGTTTTATTCATGAAATACTAAATGAAGTACAGGAAGGTATAAACTCTGTCTCTAGCAATCAAAAATACAGTTTTAATAAAGATTACAGAATAGATTTATCGCTGTATCTGTGCAGAATGGCAGCAGAAAGGTTTAAAGACATGCATATACATTCAGAAAAGCAAACGATCCAGCCATCTACCTGGAGAGCAAGAGAGAAGATTTCTTTAAATGCTTCCAGATTTCCTGCCAAGGAGCCACTTCTATCACGACATTTGCTGTTTTCCTGTGTGACAAGATTGCCCCAGCTCTTCGCCAGGCCGTCTATAAGAGGACAGCTCTTGCCATAGCTCAAGACATTAAGGGTAAAATCCCAGATTTCAATGGCAATAGATCCTCTCTGGAAGTCTGCATGCTGAGATACCTGGCACAAGAAGAAAATTTTGAGAATTTCAAGGAGTACCTTAATTGCCCAGGAGACTTTTTACAGAGTTACATTGAGACACGTGTTGAGACGTACTGTTTAGGTAAGAACAGGAGGCTGGAGAAGTTTTTAGGTGACTCCCTTACTCACTGCTATGAAAGCATCCAGTCAGCCGTTTTTGAATCAACCAACGTTGTCAAAGACAGAAAAGACAGAAATGACAAAATCTCTCTTTGGCTGGATGAATTTTGCAGTGCACTTGGAGAGGTGCTAAGCTTGCCCAGAACGGAACTGAAGGGCATTGAGCATCAGGAGATAACAGACATAGAGTTCCTGAATAATGCCATGACAGAAGCACTGACTCCCCTGAAAGATCATCTCAAGGAAGAGTTTGCTAGTGCTGATATGAGCTTATTTGAAACACAGCCTCATACAATCCTGGCTGAACAGTTTGCAGGGTGCTGGAAGCAGTGTCCCTTTTGTGGGGCTGTTTGCACAAACATCATGCAGGATCACGATGGAGACCATCAGCTTCTCTTCCATCGTCCACAAGTTTTGACGGGATACAAGTGGCATAAACCAGACAATCTGGTCATTGATATTTGTTCTAGTAGCGTTGCAAGTAACTGTTTATTCTGGATTGGTGAAGACACGTGGATCCCCTACAAGAGATACCGGGATGCAGGACCTCCTTATTCCACTTGGAACATTCCTCCTGATCCATCCATGCAAGCGTACTGGAAATGGTTTGTGTCTCATTTCAGGACAGAGCTAGAAAAACATTACAATGGGAAATTTCATGGCAAAGGAGAAATCCCTGCTTCGTGGCAGATAATTACAAAGCAGGAAGCACTTGACGAACTGGAGAGGCTTTAGGCCAAGCCGGTATGAAGGAAGAACTGCAACTGCTTTGCATTTTAGAAGAACATAGTACAAGTCAATCCACAAATATTGTTATAATGACTACGACCTCAAGCCACATGAAGGAAACGATATCTAATTGCTCACAAAGTTGGGTGAAATAGGGCGTGCTGCTCCTGCCATCGCTCAGAGATTCCCTTGCTTCATTATAAAATTAGAATCCTCTTCCCTTCTTGCCGTAAACATTTACGTCTGCTTTGTCTTAGAGCAAAAAAAAAAACCAATCCTGCAACGAGCGGTCATATGGCCAAGATTAAGACCAAGTGCCGGATGAAGAGCAAAGGCAGCCTTAGAAAGTACCAATTTTAGCAGCTGCTATGAGAGAATAAGTGACACTGGCAAAAAAATAGTTTTCCTGTGCTTGTCATGCTTAAAGAAAGGGCTGCGGGATCTGAGAGCAGCTCAACATTGGCTGCAAGCTGTGCTGTTTTGCTTTTTGGGATTATCATTCCCCTACTGATAAACTGAGCTAGTAGTCAGATCAGTAGCTGTTCTGCCTCCGATGTCATTACAGCAGTTAACACAACAGCCTATATAGATTTAGGTAGTGGTTTAACTCAGTGTTTATTAGGTATACTTCATATGTTAAGGTAAGCCACTGCTACGCAGGTGCCTGGACCTGGTGGACTTTCCTCCAGCTCTTAACCGTAATAGCAACTGCTCTTGCCATTTGCTTAGCTGTTGAGCAAAAGCCTTTGTATGACCGATGTGGAGAATTACGTATCTTTGCAGCTTCCTCGGCAGCCATCGGCAGTGTGTGACATTAGTGTTTGTGCTGTCAAGACAGGCTGGTGGCAACGGAGCCATGGTCTGGAGAACATGTAACCAGCTGGGACTGCACCAGTGAGGTGGTCGGCGGTTTTTGCTGCGCAGTTCCTGCAGCGCCGCTGGAAACCCAAGGACCATGCCCCCCTGGAGGGTTGGCCAAAGTGGTGATTCAGTGTAATTCCTTGTAGTCTTTGCTAATAAACTAATCGAGTTGGACTGGACTGGTCTCTGTATCCTTTATTTTCGGGTGAGCCGCAGTTGTGTGTGACTTCAGCGTTCGTGCTGTGAAGACAGGCAGGTGGCAACTGGGCGACGGTCTGTGTAAGGGTGTGTGGAAGGAGAGTGTCTGCTCCTTTCAGGGTGTCTTGTCAAGGACCTTCTTCAGTGTCTCAAGGGATAATAAGAAGGGGAGGAAGCCATAAACAAGAACATCCAGTTAAACAAGCCTGACCGACAAATGATAAGGGAGGCAGCGGTGGGAACCAAGCCTGGTCAGTCACACTAGTTGATGAGTGAGAGGGTGAGAGGGTTTACTCCAGCGAGGTTATCTGATCGGGGAGCTGGTCAGATGGGAAACTTAAGGGAAAAAAGGGGAACCAAACCCAAAATATACCAAGACACAGACCTGACAAAACAGACGTGGAGACAATGACAGGAAACAAACCTTGCCAGTGTGAGTGTGTGCTGCAAGGACTAAGTGCCAGTTACTGGCGAGACCTGTGTGTGTGTGAGTGGATTTGGGGCCAGCTACTGGAGTCAGACTGGGGGCCTGGGTGCCCCTGGACTGTGGTGCTAGCCACCGGAGTGCGTGGGGTCCCAGTGCAGCTACTGGAGTGAGTGGGGGTCTTTAACCTCCAGCCACTGGGGTGCGAACGGT
This sequence comes from Aptenodytes forsteri, assembly GCF_000699145.1. NCBI lineage: Eukaryota > Metazoa > Chordata > Aves > Sphenisciformes > Spheniscidae > Aptenodytes > Aptenodytes forsteri. The sequence goes on along the minus strand of NW_008794891.1, from coordinate 580,023 downwards.
GTGCGTCCTGAAAATGAGCTACCTGGGGGGGACTGGTGCGAATGAGGTGAGGGAAGGGCTGAGCACCGGCAGCTGAAGCAGGACCGTGGGTCACAGCCCATGTGCCTGGTGCCAGCTGCTGGGCGGGGAGCAAGTGTCTGTATCCCCCAAACCAGGCGCGCGTGGGGTGTGCCTGTGAATTCACCAGCAAACTTCAAGCTGGAACAGCCGGCGAGCAGGTTGGCCTCGGGTCCAGGCTGGGGTATCAGGCGGGTGGAGGGTGCGTGCTGGTACCTTCACCTTGCCGTGTGCCTGAAGCACTGTCAGGGCTTTTTTCCCCCACGTGTACTGTGCATCGCTTGCAAGCTTTAGGTAATCTTCGTCTTTCAGATGTCTCAAGGCCTGTGTGCCAGTGACTCCCAGCTCGTTCTCCAGTACAAGGAGCCAGTAATCTGTGTGGAGGCCCACGCCTTTCAGTGTCTCTGCCAGTCCACCCTGGCCCGCATCTCCCTCGGAGGGATCGTCTGGCGTGTCCTTCCTTGCAGCCATTGCTGTGGGAAGGAATGCAAACGTGCCTTCAAGTGACACAGGGTTGCAGTAGCTCTCCCCGTCTGCCAGGTTTGTAACTAAGGTTCTCAGTGACACTGACTCGCTGGAAAGAAGTCGTTAGGAAAAGCAAAAGACCTGACGATGGTGGGATGTGAATGTAAAGCTGACCAGGAACTGTCTGATGGGTGTCTGATGCATACGGTGGGAAAGACGGGGGCTGGAGAAGGCAGGTGACAGGGCTGGGGCTGGGGTGACAGGCTGGGAGGAGGTCAGGATGGTGCTGGAAGTGGAGGTGGGGAGACCCGAGTGTACCAACTTTGCTTTCACTTTTTCTTCTCCCCCTCCTTGCTCTATCTTCTTCTCCCCCTCCTTGCTCCTCCTCCCCCTCCTTTCTCTATCTTCTTCTTTCCCTTGCTCTTCTTCTCCCCCTCCTTGCTCTGCCCTTCCCGTCCCTCCTCCCTGTGTGTACCCCCCCATTCCCCCTTCCCGTGGGATCCCAAACACATATCCCTTGTCCCATCTGTCCCACCTGTCCCTGGAGCTGGTGGGACACGGGCAGGCTCCCCGTGGAGCCCATAGGTTCCCCTCACCCCAGCCCTGCCCTACGTGCTCCTGGGGTTCTCCTGCTGGTCCCAGCCTCAGCGTTCATGGACCCTGGGGGTGCTCCCAGCCCAAGCTGCATTGGGAAGGTCCCGCTGTTCCAGCCCCTTTGGACCACCTTTCTCTTTCACTTTCCTTTAAAGGAAAAATGATAAAACTGCAGCAAAACGCGCAAGTGGAACAAGCAGGGCTGGGACTGGGCAGATGTTCCCATGAGATGGGAAACGGAAAATGTTGATGCTTTTCTTTCCATTTGGCGGAAAGTCATGAAATCCCGGAATTCCCCATTGAACAGCGATGGGGTGGATGAAGTGCATGGGGGGAAGATACATAGACTTATAGAATCGTTTAGATTGGAAAAGACCTTTACGATCATCGAGTCCAGCCGTGAACCTAATGCTACCAAGTACGC
>NW_008794891.1:578145-578473 GCF_000699145.1 Aptenodytes forsteri | reverse complement strand
CCTACCGCTCCCAACCCCCCCACTGCCGTCGGTCCCCTCAGCAGAGCCCTGGCCGCCTGCAGCAGCCCCTGCGCCTTCTCCTTCCCCTGAGGAGGGGTTTCTTTTTCACCAAATACCTCCTCCCGGCCCGCAGGCGTGGAGAGAGGGGTCAGCAGCCCCCGGGGGAGAGCCAGGCTGCCTGGGACCCCGAGCCCGGCCTCACCCAGGTGGGAGGCAATCGTCTCGTCTCCCCAGGGAGAGCCGGCTTCCCTCGCCTCTTCATTGCCTCCGCATCGGAGAGGTGCCCAAGGCAGGCCTGGCTCGCCCTCCTAGAATTATAGAATCATTA
>NW_008794891.1:569207-576498 GCF_000699145.1 Aptenodytes forsteri | reverse complement strand
TTCCCTGGGTGGGCTGTGCCGTGGGCCGTGCAGCGGGGGCCAGTGCAGTGCAGCGTAATAAAAACGCTTTCTCCCTTCTCTCCTCCGCCCCCCAGCTCTGTCATGGTGGGGTGTGTGGGGCGCTGGGTGCAGTGAGGACCGGTGCGGTGAAGGTGTGACCCGTGACCGTGTGAGACGGGGGGGCCCCCCTCCTTGCAGGAGGGGACAGGGGGACCGTCGTGTGCCCCGCAGCGAGTCAAGGGGTGTCTGCCTGCAAACCGGGCACCCCCAGCCTGTTTCCCAGCGGGGACGAGGACGCCGTGTGCGATGCTGTGGGGTACAATGTCCAGCGCAACGTGGTGCGAGCGTGTCCGCGTGCCGGGTGGGCAACCCCAGACTGTTTGCCCGCCTCGGGGAGGACAGGCTGCGTGCCGTGCAGTGGGGTCCGGCGTGGGGACAGCAGAGCGTGGGGCGGTGGCAGCGTGATCGCACGCCAGCTGTGCTCCCCCAGCCGTGCTCCTGGGGTGGGGACACACCTTCACGTCCTACAGTACAGCACGGTACAATGTTATTGAGTGGGGCGTGATCACATTCGACGTGTGTGACACCCCCCCCCGCCCCCCCAGGCTGTCCCTGGGAGTGGGGGGCATCGCTGGGCACCGTGTGGGTGTGATTGGGAGCGGCGCTGTGGCAGCTTGCCTGTCCCCCGACCCCTTCCTGGGCTGGCAGCGACGTGGTCAAGAGAGGCAGCTGTGGCATGTCACCGCGTGCAGCGAGGTCGGCGCCTTGCCGGGTTGCGCTGTGGTTGCCCCTGCCTGCGAAAGGGCCGCGGAGGAGAGAGCTCTGGGTGCGTGTGGGTCTGCATCACGGTGGGAGCATGGCCAGCCTAGGGACTCACCCCCACATTTAGCTCAGGACCACGTTGCTCCAGCCCTGTGGCTGCTCCCGGCACAGTCAAACCCACAGAAGCGTGCCAGAGATCGTCCGCATCTCCTCGCGTGAGCGTGGCGGTCTCTGTCTTGTTGAAAGCACTGGAAACCGCTGAAGGAAGCTGCTGTAAGTGCTCGCAGGCTCTGCTGTGGCAGCTCAAATCTCTAGGGACGGTCGTCCTTCCAGGGTGGTTCATGGGGTGTCACTTCAGTGTGCAGGACAGTTAGGACAAGTCTGTTTTGGTCCCCGCTATACAAAAAAGATGTCGACAGGCTGGAGAGGGTCCAGAGGAGGGCCACAAAGATGATCAAAGGACTGGGAAGCCAGCCATATGAGGAAAGGCTGAAAGAACTGCATTTGTTTAGCCTTGAGAAAAGAAGGCTTAGGGGAAGACCTTATCACCATGTTCCAGTATTTAAAGGGCGGCTACAAAGAAGACGGAGATTCCCTTTTTACAAGGAGTCACATGGAAAAGACGAGGGGTTAATTTTTCATGAGAACAATCAGCCATCGGAATAACCTCCCCAGGGAAGCGGTGGATTCCCCGACATTGGACACTTTTAAGATTCGGCTGGACAGGGTGCTGGGCCATCTTGTCTAGACCGTGCTTTTGCCAAGAGAGGTTGGGCCAGATGATCCTTGAGGTCCCTTCCAACCTGCTGTTCTATGATTCTATGATGTGTTCAGGGAGCAAAGCAGGTGACATGCTGTCTTGTGTAGCTGGGTGAGGCTGGCTCTGTGGGTCTGATCTCCTGGAGCAGCCTGTGAGGGCAGGAGTGGTCAGGGCTTGCTCACGCTCTCCTTTTGCGCGCTCAGAGCTGATGAGCTGGAGATAAATGGACTTGGTAGAGTGGGTTTGACCGATGTGACAGGTTGCGTGAGGCGTCCCGTGAAAGACAGATTGTATGGGGATTCATCAGTAAACTTTAAGTGTATTTAGAAAGGCAGTGAAAGATAGCGGTTTTGTGTGGGTGCTGGAAAAAGGTAAGGAAAACGCACTCGGCTTTGAGCCAGGCCCCCCAAAGTGACGAATTTTGCTCCTGCGAAGACAATGCTTTTGCTTGAAGAGGGAGACTGTCGTGTGTTCAGCCTGTTTCCAGTAGTGCCTGGAGGGATTTGTGGTGTTGCTGCCTTCCCTCCCAGTACCTGTGCGGTGATGAGGAGGGGGTCTCCATCCTCTACAGGTGGTGCTGGCAGTTGAGCTTGGGAGGGTCCAGACAACTGCAGCAACCTTCTCGTTTGTGTGGCAGGCACTTAAAGACCTGCTCCCAGGTCACGGTCTTTCTGGAGACGCCTCTGATGGAAATGCTGTTGCAGTTGAATCTATGAACAGGACGCTGAATGCAGACCAGGGCGAGGAGGAAAGTCCTGTCTAGCATATAAAGCACAGCGTGGGCAGCCATCGGCCGCTGACTGTCACCAGTTACACACTAGCGTTGTGTTTACTGGTCTTGGTTTCGGATGGCATAGGGCTGAAATGTGTAAGCAGGTCGCGGATAGAGCTATCGCTCCCAGCCTGGCACAGCTGAACCAGCAGGCAGAGGCCAATAAAGCTGTGTTATGCCCTAAGGGCAGGACCTTGGTCTCACTGGCAGAATTAGCTTTGCTCAAGAGATTGTGGTTTTACTGATTCAATAGGGACTTTGATAACAGTGGGTGGATTCACACTTCTTGCTCAAAGAGCATCATTTCTGCCCTGTGCTGATGCTGATCCTGGTCTTTGTGTGCTCCTCAGGGCTGTGCCGTGCCGCAGTCAGTGTTAGTACCTGCAGGTGAAAGCACGTTGCTGGAGATCACAATGTACTGTATTGAGAAGAGCAATCAGTGCTGACACACTGGATTACCGTAGGGGGTAATGAAGCCCCAGTTGGTCTCTCTGCAGTGCTGCCTTCCTACATGACTTGTTTGCTTGGGCAGCTTTTTTTTTCTTTGCTATTTTAGCCTTGAGAAAGCGGCTGATCCAGGCACAAGTCTCTGATACTGGGTCACATATTCCTGCCTTGCTTTAGGCACTGAGGCTTGTCCTGCTCTCCCCTTTCCTTGCCTTGGAGGTGCGACTCTAGATCCATCACCACTCTGTTGACCTTCTGGGTACAACTAACTTGCCCAGAAAACTTCTGCAACAGCGTAAACGGTCATCCCAAATGGACAGAGCAAGGAAGGAGCAGCGTGGGATTTGTATGGATGGCAGTGCAAAATAACGGAAGAGTAACATAGCTGTTGCTGAGCTGCTTTTTCTGCCTCGTCCCCAGAGTGGGGGGACGTATTGGAAGAGGTCAGTGTGTGGCAGCAGCACAGCAGGTCACCTGAGAAGGTGGCTCATATGGTGTAACTTGAATATGTACCCGAAGCCAGTGTAGCTGGAAAGCAGCTAGGACGAGTGGTTGCTTTTAGGTGGGACCAGCCAAAAAGGTGATGCGTGGTCAGAACCAAACCCTCTGCAGGAAGACCCCGCCAGTTCCTGCTGCAAACGGCTCTGCAGCCTTTGACTCTGCCTCAGCCTTCAAGCTGTGCCTGGCAGAAGCTCTCCAGCCTGCACGCGATAGACTTGGAGAAGAGCAAGCAGATTCGGGGGGGATGTGGAGGAGGCAACATGTGTCCAAGGGAAGGAACATGTCCATGCTCTCGGAGAGGAGTTAGTGTCCCTGGAGCTGATACAGCAGGAGCAGAAGAGCTTCACGCAAGACGATCCACAGCTTTCTCCAGCCCTGGCTGGTTTACTCCTCCCGTTGCTGCCAGGGGCGCATATGGGAAGTGGCAAGTCAGGAGTCCAGATGGCTTTAGCTTTGCAGCGTGCACATTTCTCCTGGCTGGGAGAGAGGTAGGTGTACGCTCCTTCTGTCAGAGGCTGGCTCGGTGCCACGGGTGGTAGGGGTATAGACAGAACCGTCCTTTATCTGCTCTTGAAGGGACACTGAAGAGCTCTTCTGCCCGAGGAAGCCGTGCAGCAGAAAGTGCAGCGTTATCGGAGAGTTTTTATTTGTACCTCTATCACTTCTTCAGCAGGAGACTGTGGGATTTGGGTGTAGTGTATGCACCTTTGGAGACAATTTAAGTTAAGCTAACCTAAAATGGGAAGGAAGGGTTTCTCTGCCAGGACAGATACATCCTCTGTAGCTAATGCGTTACAGCCCTGCCTGGCAGCAGCGTGCTGAGGCTTCCCCCGAGGAGATGCTGTACGCGGTAGTCAGAGAGCTGGACAAATCCCAAGTGTGTCTTCCCCAGCACTTCCTCTGGCTTGTCAGCCTAGTGCGGATGATTGATGCTTCTGGCAGGGCGGAGGTCTTCATGTAAAAGATAAAGCTCTTGTTTTGAGGCTGTAGAGCGGGGTGCATGTGTCGACCTTCCGAAGAAAAGCAAACCAGATGCTCGGCTGTTGCCGAGTATTGAATGTCCTCTGCCAAAACCAGATGCTGTGTTACTGTTAAGTATTGAATATCCTCTGCCAAGAAAGATGCAGCCAGGCACTGCTGTTTCGGAGTGTAAACCTTGCAGTTGGATGCCAGAGGTCACGATCTGCTTCTTAAAAAACTGTCTGCAAATCGCTTTCTGGCAGGCTTCTGGGCAACCTCCTCCTATAAAATTATGGGGAGGGGGGGAAATGGGACTGTCTGGAACATTCACAGAGGTGTCTGCTCCTACTTTGCTTTCTCTAGGAGAAAGAACTACCCCTTTCTTCCCTCCAGACTGCCTCCAAGTCCTGTTTTCACAGAGCAACCCAAACAGCCCTCCCTTGTGCAAGTTGTCTCTGCCTTTCCCGAGTGCAGTGCCCAGAGCTGGATGCAGCGTGCGAGCTGAAGCCTCGCCAGCGCAGCAGAGAGGGGAAGGATGGCTTTGTGCGTTGCATGCAGCACTCGTATTACTTCTGCTCGTGCGTCTCGATGAGCTGCACGTCACTTTCTGCGGCATTGTGACTCTCCGTGGTTCATTTCGGTGGGTCGGGAGGCTGCGCTCGCAGCTGCCACGGCGCCAAGAGCAGCTGCGGAAAGCGAGACTGACTGCAAGTGAGGGCAGAGCGCTGCAACTTCACGTGTCCTTCGATGGTTTGTCACAGACAGCTTCGATGGTTTGTCACTGTTTTTGTATTCCAGTCACGTGCCCTGCGTTTCCTGTAGCCTTTCCTTGCCTGGTGTTGTCTGAGCTGCTTGTGATTCTGCTTTATTCAGCTCTACCCTGTGGGGTCCTGCACTGTACTGGTGTCCTGGTGTCTTCTGGTGTGATGGAGTCGCTGATGACTCTTCCTGGGGCGTGTCTTACAGCCAGATGTGTGGTCGCTGTGTGGCTCTTTCATCCAGCTCACGTGGGAGCAGGGAAAGTACTCGAGTGATGTGTGTTGTGTATGGGGCTCTGGCCACGTGTGTAAGTGGTCTCTGCCTGTGTGTTTTCCTCACCTGGAGAGCTGGGTGGAAGTGCAGGTACGAGCCTCTGTCGTGACACCATCTGGACCTCAGGCTTTCCTTATGGGTATGTGTTATCCTCAGGAGTAATGGTTTGGGGGAAATGCCAGCGAAGGAGGACGTGGGAGTGCTGCTCCTTACGTGTGGCATGGGAGGGACGCGAGAGGGAAGGCAGTGACACATGTCGTATTTGGGCCTAAAGGCTGGCGTCTCACTCCAGAAGCTTTGGGAGCAAGTATGAGTTCAGTAAGAGGAAAGTGAATTGGGGCTTGGGAAGTGCCTTTTATAGCAAAACTAACGCACCCTAAATCCTTCCATTTCTGTGTCCTCGCTTCTGAAGCAGGAGCTGGTGGTGGCAGCCCGTGGGGAGCATGCAGCCAGCAGTGGCATGGGGGAGGCTGGTGGCAGCCCACTTGCCGGTGGCTCTTGTGAAGAGGCTCTTCGTCTCGTTACCTGCATGGGCAGTAAAATGAAGTCCTCTTGGTGTCTGCTGCCACATGCCTGCTGGGCTGAGGCCTGGGAGCAGCTGGCAGTGCTCAAGCACTCAGAAAAAGTGTCCAGACTCGCTGCTCATCCCACCTTCTCTCTGCAGTGACCTGCACTTTGCTGCATGCTTGGCCGTTGATCTGCTGTGGGCTGGTCCCGTTCTCCCAGCACAGAGGCCCTCGGTAGGTCCCAGCCCTGCTCTCCCACCGAGGCGTCCGGCATAGAGCTGCCCAGAGCAGCCACCGCAGGACAGCTTGCAGCAGCGAGGGGTGACATCTCTTGCCTTGGGAAAGGAGGGCTCTTCTCCAGCTGAGGGTGGAGAAGGCATCTAGGAGGGCTCTTCTCCAGCTGAGGGTGGAGCAGCTGAACTGAGCATAGCTGTGTGGTTGAGAGCATGCAGCACCAGGAGGTGCTGGTCTGTTATCCCAATAAGAAAGGTGCTCAGACTCTGTAAGGTACCATTTAAAATGCTATTATTAGAGCTAACACTATAAGGAGAGAATAGCATAGATAATCTTACATCCCTTTAGATGGTGGGAACTCCAGGTGGTGTAGCATCAAATGGGCCTCCGATCCATGCGCAGAGTGCTGGGCAGACCCTATACATAGAAGATATTTCCCTCATTTCGATCACTTGAGCTATTAAAGGATTTTCTTGCAGGAAAACAACTTCATTCCTCATTTCCAGTGTCAGATGCAAAGGATGTTCACGAGAGCTTCTTGCTGCACTTCTAGATAAAGGCAAGGACATGCAGGTGGCCCAGTCACTGATGCTGAGTGGGAGCTGCCTGCAGGCTCCTCTGCTGCAACGAGCTGGCTGAGTTTATCCTGCGGCCGAGGGATCTGTGCAGCACAGCAAGGGCCTGGGCACGCTCAGGCTGACTGCGATGTCGGTCACTGACTCCTCAACGTACAGCGGTCTCTCCTGGTCAGGGTCACTACAGCGGACTGGGTTTGCAGTATGTCAAGCACGGTCGTCCTGCAATGTCAGATGAGACCTTAGCTCGGGAGACCTGGTGCACTGAATGCACCAAAGGGCTAGGCATCTAGCTTAAAGGATTTCTTTTTATTGTGTGTTGTGGTTTAGCCCCAGCCGGCAACTAAGCCCCACACAGCCGCTTGCTCACTCCCCTCACATGGGATGGGGGAGAGAATCTAAGGGTAAAAGTGAGAAAACTCATGGGTTGAGATAAAGACAGTTTAACAGGTAAAGCAAAAGCCGTGCACGCAAGCAAAGCAAAACAAGGAATTAATTCACTCCTTCCCATCGGCAGGCGGGTGTTCAGCCATCTCCAGGAAAGCAGGGCTCCATCACGCGTGACGGTTATTTGGGGAGACAAATGCCATCGTTCCGAACATCCCCCGCTTCCTTCTTCTTCCCCCAGATTACGTGCTGAGCATGACATCATACGGTGTGGGATATCCCTGGGGTCAGTTGGGGTCAGCTGTCCCAGCTGTGTCCCCTCCCAGCTTCTTGTGCCCCCCCAGCCTGCTCGCTG
>NW_008794891.1:554851-567122 GCF_000699145.1 Aptenodytes forsteri | reverse complement strand
TGGGATATCCCTGGGGTCAGTTGGGGTCAGCTGTCCCAGCTGTGTCCCCTCCCAGCTTCTTGTGCCCCCCCAGCCTGCTCGCTGGTGGGGTGGGGTGAGAGGCAGAAAAGGCCTTGACTCTGTGTCAGCACTGCTCAGCAGTAACGAAAACATCCCTGTGTTATCAACACTGTTTCCAGCACAAATCCAAAACACAGCCCCATACCAGCTACTGTGAAGAAAATTAGCTCTATCCCAGCCAAAACCAGCGCGCTGTGGAAAGTACTTTCCTCCTGGCTGCTCTTCTCCCTTTTCTGCACCCTTCTTCCAGGTGGGACCCCCTCATCTCCTGGGCTGTCACCAGCCCGAGCCGGCACCAGCAGCAGACCTGCCAGGCACTGCAGATCCGCGAGTCGTGCATGTATCGCGCTTTGGCTATTTATTAAACGGTTTCTGTAGGTCCCTTAAGCTGGTCCCACGTGGTGTCCTCTCTGCCCTGAAGAAGAGGGTGCTCTTCCCCTCAACCAGCCTCGAGAAATCCTCTTGCCTTCAGACTTCAAGTGCCATGGATAGCAGGGCTACAGATGCTGCGCTGCGGGAAGCAGATGGCTGGAAGCTGTCCCTGGCAGGCTTTTATAGGCTGCTCTGGAAATACGAGCCCTAAAGAGATCTCTGCAGGGTTTGCTCTGCTGAGCAGACACCAGTGTGTGCCAGTGGCAGTTCAGACCGGTGGAACAACAACAAAACTGGTAGTGAGAGTGGCAGAAAGGAAAGCTTTTTGATGCTAGTGATGTGGATGTGAGGCTTGAGGCCATGGTGATTAAAAGGCCAGTCTTCCTCACCCCGAGACAAACAGCTTGCCTTCTCCTGCATGGTCCTTAGCAGGAAGGGTGTGAGGGAGGGGAAGCCTTTGAGCCTTGTTCTTGAATCACTTAACTCCTTCCCCAAGGGCTCTTTTAATTGCTCTGAGACAGTGTGTCTGCCTTTAAACAGCGCGCAGCTTCCCAAGGTACTGCTCGGCTGTGCTGTGTGGCGGAGGATGCTGTAAGGAAGTCCAGAAGTCCTCCTAGCCTCCGTGACTTCTAAGATGAGCAGTTGTAAAAGAGGTGTTTTTCTTCTTTCTTCTCCTGTTCTGCGGTTAAGTTCAGGGTTTTGAACCTCTGCCCAGCTAAGTGTGTCCCTCACAGCTCTTGTGGTCTGAAAACTGCCCGGCTGCCATGGTTGGAGGAGACAGTAGCAGTGCTTATAGGTTAACTGAAAATGACCTGGCTCACGAGTCTTGGCTGAGCTTTTGCTCTGTGCTAAGCAGTGAGATGAGGGTAAGGGATTTATCTTGCTTTCTAGAGACACTTCTGACGTGTGTTGTAAGGTTTTGATGAGTGATGAGCTAGTTCCACTCCCAGGAGCTAGTCTGTGTGTGTTTACATCTCTTCATCTTCAACAATCCTGAAACTGCTGCCAGCAGCTCGGGGTGCTGCTTGCTGCTGCCACAGGTCTGGTTTCTGAGCGGTGGCCTTTGCATTACAGGATATTGAAGATACTGAACCATATTTTGGTGGGGGATTTCCAGACTCCCTGTTTTTAACCACACAGTGGCAGTGATGAAGCCCTTTGTGGTCGGGGACTTACTGCTACTTCAGTCCACAGTGGGACCTGCAGGGTTTACTAGGAGGAACTTCAAACCTCTGTGGGTTTTTGTAAGAGAAGATGATTCGCCTGGGGACACGCAGCTCGGCTGTATTGGCTGCCAAACAGTAGGTGCATCAGCATGACTGCCGGGCCAGGGCTGCTCTTCTTTGGGTGGTTTGGTTGATGCTCGTGGGGTGATGCTTGTACTGCTGCAAACCACCTCTCTGCCCCTTCCTTCTGGGGAGGGGAGCTGTCTTTGGCTCCGCACTGCTCTTTGTGTGGGTTTTTTACTGCAGTCCCTACCCTTAAAGGCGTGAATTGGGCGGCTTGTGTGTGCGATGGGTGCAGGTGGTGGATTCCTTGTCCTGTCCCGCAGCAGGAGCCCTCCCAGCTCTTCTCTTGCTGTGCAGGTGAAGGATGCAACTCCCGCTCTGCCCAGCTGACTGCTGCCCACATCCCTCTGCATCCTTTGCCCCACCTGAAACAGAAGATTGCTGTCCCCAGCTGGTGGTTGGGGACATCTGTTAAAACCGGGTGCCTTTCTCATGGGTGTGAGTGCAGTGGAGGAATAGGAAGGAGAGCTGCTCCTCAGCAGCCTTTTGCTCTTTAGGTTCCCTTTAAAAAGAAAAAAGTCTGTTATTTACTCTGCATTTTTGCTTTGGATATCTGATAGATCTTTGCACACACCTCCCTCCTTTGCTGTCCTGCTTGGGGTCTGCTGTGATGGTTTTATGCATCTCCCGCACCCTCTATAGGGAGCAGGCCAAGCGCTCCGGCACTGCTGGGCTCCCCTGTCCCTGTTGTCAGTGTTGCCACAGAGCCGGTCCCAAAATTAATGACCACAGGCATGTGGAAAGGAAGGAGTAGTTGAGGTGGGTGGTACCGATAAGCGTGCTGGTGTATTTGGCTGTTTGACCGCTTTTCACGTGCTGGAGGAGCCTCCCTAGCCCTGTCGGAGAGGCAAGGGTGGTGGGTGGCACGCGGAGGAGAGCCGGGTCGCAGCTCTTGCTTTGAGTGCTCGCCCAGTGTCGCAAGATGTGCAAAGCAGTCACTTAAAAATAGCGTAGGCTGCTTGTCAGTCCATCTTGGGTCTCTTTTTAATTGCACTGATAGTCTGTGGCGCGTGTTGAATCTTGGCTACGATGAACTCCATCATAAAAGTCACTCTCTGCTAATTAGCAGCAAGTATTTGGCTGTTGGGACTGTTTGGAAGAGAACCGGAGTGCATTGTGGAAATTAAAGTATCACTTCCCGTAGCTGGCTCAGAAAATGGCCGCGTTATTAGGGCTTGTATAATTGACCTGACTCGCTGTGCTTGAAGTCTTGCACGAAGCAGGATGTCAGGGCTTACGAAGTAACACAGCTTTTTTCTGTTAATGGTGAATTTCCTCTTTGTGGAGAGGCGGGACAAGGGATACAGAGAGGCAGTGTTATGTGCTACAGAGGGTTATGTGCTTTGGAAAAAAATGTTTTATTTGTGCCTTTCACATAGGCTCTGTCGAAACTTGAAGGTAGTCTTCCCCTTCCTTCCCCGCAGTGCCTTGCTTCATCTGTAAACATCTCCTGATGCGCGTGGGCTTGTGTTTTCCTTTGATAGGTATACTTAAGTGTTCGCCTTGATTTCTTTTTCTAGGGATTGTAATGAATTCTCATTTCTTGCAGTGACTCGTGTATTCTCCTGGTTGGTGGGTTGGCATCCAACCCAGCTCTGTGCTGGATTCAGCCCAGTTCTGCCATGGCCTTGTTGTCCTCTGGAGAGGAGACTGGGGCTGCGGTCTTGCGAGTGTCTGCAGCTCCCCGGTGGCTCACAGGCCACCTGAAGAGGCCAATTCACCTCGCTGATCCAGAAGGAAACGGATTTTGGGGTGGTCTGTGGGACTGAATGCCCTCGGGAGGGCGGGGGTGTGTGTGTGTCGAAGTGTACCTGGGGTTGGCGAGCGGCCACTGCCTCCTTCCCTGCCCCTTTGCCTGGGTTGCGCTGCCATGCTCGCCCTGGTCCCTTCTGTTCTCCTTGGGCACCAGGAGCAGGCTTGCAAAACTAGTCTGATACCCCTCTCAGGTACTTCAGCCCTCTTTCGAAGTCCAAAACAGCTCTGGCAGCAGCAGGAAGGTCTTTCGGCTGTCGCAACGTTATTTTAACAGGTTTCCTGTTTGTGCATTTTTTGCTTCTGCCTTTTCTCCCTCCGCCCCGTTTTTCCTCCCAGAGTTGCTGCCCTGATCCCTCAATTCCCACTCCAGAGGCTCGTCGCTGGCTGATCCTCCTCTAACTGCATCCCTGCCTCAGGCCCCTGAAGGTTCATCTTTCCCACTCCTGTGCTCGCCATCTGTGCATCCTTTCTCGAACTGTAGCGGAAGCAGTGGTGACCCATATTCATGGATATTTAATGCTCCCAAACAGACCGAGCTCCTGGATGCAGTGGAAATTGGCAGGCTGTTTGCTGAAGCCTGCCATCAACATCAAGTGTTGCTCCATGTTACGTATCCACGGGGGAAATGATTTCCCCCCCCAGCACGGTGATGGGACAGGGTCGGGACTTGGCAGTGGAGTGGTGGGGCTGGCTGCCTGCTCCGTCCCACCGCAGGGTGACCCCAGTGCCAGCACAGAGCTGCAGCCCTCTGGATGAGCTGGCTGGAGCTCACATAGCCAAAGATCGACTCGGGTGCGGGCTCCCTATCGGGTGGGTTTTTGTGAGGTGAGCTCCTGGGGTGACCACAGGCAGGTCCTTTCGTGAGCCGCTGTGCTGGAGAGCGAGTCTGGCCCGTGGAGGGGCCGGGTCTGGGTTAGGCTGGATGGAGATGTGCTGTGTATCAGCTCTGCCCGGGCCACTTGATGATGCTTTGCATCCAAGCGTGCTTGTTTTATCCCTCTGCAGTACCTCTGCTCTGAGGTAGAGCTGTTATCCCGATGAGCATTGCTCTCCCCGCAGCCGATTCCTCCTGCCGGAGTGGGGCTGTTGCTGCACGCTCCCCAGCCACCACGCTGGTGGTCCTAAACACCTCTTCTGCCCCCTGAGCTGCGGGGAAGAGTGAGCTTCTCCCCGATGCTCGTCACCATCGGCTTTGCTGGAGGAGTGGTCCCACGTCTGTGTTTGCAGAAGGTGGAGGATAATCTTCCAGCTGGTGCCAGTGAGAGCTGAGGCTCTGAACGGGAGAGAGTGCCTTCAGGGCAGGAATCTGGTTTTCCCAATGAATTCGCACACCCTGTGGGGCTTGGGGAGCAAGAAGGAGGCTTCCGCTCAGTGCGGTAGCTCCTCTTGGAGGAGAGGGGCTCTGACCTTGCCGGGACCCCTGCATGCTGTGTTTTGAAGCGTCTTTAACTGCTAGATATCTAAAACCTGCCTGGTGAAAAACAGGCAGGAGGAGGGAAGCGATGCTGGCATGGAAGCTTGCGCTGCCGGCTGCTGGGGCAGGCAGACGGGACGTCCTTCGTGCTGTTTTCTGCCTACCGAGCTGCTGCTGCTCGTGGTGGGAGCCAAACCTGTCGGCTCATGTGGTGATTGTAGATTTACCACTGCCAACGTGCTCCATTCTTATGCCAGCTGAGAAATGACCTTAGAAAAGATAAACAGGACTCGAGTTAATAAGTACCATTAAAGCACGATGTGACTTCTCACGCATCAGCGGAGTGTGAGCATAGTGCAAACGTGACTTGTTTGCGCTGGCACGGCTCTGCTCAATTATGTTCGCCGGGGATTGTCGAGTTTGCAGCCTCCTGGCTTATCTTGAGCCTGATGGGAGAAGGTTCTTAGCCTCATGCCTTCTTCGTACTTAAGGAGATTTATAGGAAGCAGCCTTATGGACTTGCTGGAGCTGCTCTGCCGAGGCTCCCTCTGCCCTGCTCCTGCCGCTGGTGCAAGCGGTGAAATGTGGGCTTGTGGCCGGCAGTGCAGGCTGCCGTGGACCTTGCCGGAGTGCCTGCGAGCGAAATGGGGTGTACAAATCCATCTTTGCTTGCTGTCCCCAGCGCTGGTGCCTGTGCCACCAGCGCTGTCCTCCCCCAGCCCACCCCAGATCCGTTCGGGTGTCAGACACCGGTGCGCCCAGGGCACCCGTGCAACAATGTTTGGTCTGCCGCTGGCTCCTGGTAACCAAATTACTTAAAAGCAGCATTGTTTTTCTGGACAGGAAGGCTATTAGTAGAACTTGGGCTATAAATCTGTATTTTTTTTTTTTTTTCCCCCTCCTTGGACACATAATTGGATCTTCCAGAAACGCCCTGGTTGCATGATTAATGTTGTTTTTAAGCTGTATGAGCCATTCGCGTCTTTAAATCCCATAACGATGCAGTCAGCTCACTGCTGCACCCGCGATGGCTCCTTGGCAGCCGGGACTGTCTGCCGGCTGTTGGGGTGCCCTGTGGCACCCTGCGGGGTGGCTGGATGGAGCAAGCGGGGGGCTGGGCGATCCCGTGGCCATCCTGGCACGGACAGGGTGCAGGAGAGGCTGCCGCTGTACGGTGTGAGTGATGAGATTGTTGCTGCAAAGTTGGCTCTGCTCTTTTCTTAAGAAGTTTAAAACCAAATCCCGAGGGGACTGTCTGGGCTGGGTTCCCTCCTTCCTGCAATCGTAAGGAGAAGCGGTGTCTGTGTGCACGGTGCTATTTTAGAGCAGGGCACCTTACAAATGCCTGTCTGCTTTGAGAAGAAGGCTCTGGGGCGTACAAAATTCCTTCCGTGCACTCACGCTTTTTGTTTGACCTTCTCTCCCTGAAAATGAAGGAGAAATCAAGAGCCCTAGCTAGTGGTAGTCATCTGCTGTGATAGAAAAATGACTTGGAGAAGGATAATAGTCACATGCATGAGTCACTAGACCAGTGCGTTGAGATCTAAAATGGAAAAGGTGATGCTAATTTGCAGTGAGGATGAGGTGGGTGAATGACAGAGCCAGTGCCGTGCGTGGTGAGCTAAAACACCACTGTGTTTATAGCCTCGAGAGTGTTTCATCAGAGCAGCCGCAGCAACTGACTATGAGACGAGTTTTGGGCGAGTACGAGCCCCATGCCTCAGGCTGGTGCTCTCGGGGGCGGTCGGGCCCCTTCCTCAGCTTTGCTCCAAGTCACAAGCGTGTATGAACAGGCAGATCGAGACAGATATCCCGAGCCTGTATTCCTCTGGGAATGTCAGTCTCCAAAAACGTTGGCCCTGAAGGGCTGACGCAGGAACGAGGAGCCTGGCTGAGGGCTTCCTTCAAGGACAGGCTGCTGCCTCCATCACCAGCGTGGCATGACCAGCTTTCTTCCCGTGGCGTGGGCTGGAGGGTGAGCAGCCAGAGGAGTGAGCTGCAAGTGAAGCATCTCCGCAGCTTGCTTTACTTCCAGCTCTGACCACGCAGAGGCCCTGCGCCCCGAGGAGGTGGTGAGTGTGCCCGTGTTGCCTGTCCTTGCCTGTCCCTCCTCCTTTGCCTGCTGCCAGCGTGCCCAGCAGTGCTGCTGGCCTGCTGTCCCCTACGGAGCGGAGAGCTCGCATGCTGTGCAGGTCGGGAACCCCTTCTCACTAGCGCAGAAAGGTAAAGAGGTAGAATGTCTGTAGGAAGGAAACCAAATAACGAAAAGCGGTTGCGGGGAGGCTGGGTGTGGTGGACGTTTTTGAGTTTTGTAGCTGAAGATGCCTGGCAGGTCATTGGTATTCTGGCAGGCGGCCTTGTCCTGGCTGCCCGGGAGTGCTGTCCCTTAGGGTGGCAGGCAGCCTGGTGCTGGAGCCAGCCCCAGCTCGGTCCCTTTGGTCTGTTGGTGTCCTCTGAGCTGGCAGAGCACCTACCTGCCTTGCTCAGCAGGCAAAGAATCATAGAATCATTGAGGTTGGAAAAGACCTCTAAGATCATCGAGTCCAACCATCGACCCAACACCACCATGTCCACTAAACCATGTCCCTAAGTGCCTCATCTACACGTCTTTTAAATACCTCCAGGGATGGGGACTCCACCACTTCCCTGGGCAGCCTGTTCCAATGTTTAACCACTCTTTCAGTGAAGAAATTTTTCCTTACATCCAATCTAAACCTCCCCTGGCGCAACTTGAGGCCATTTCCTCTCGTCCTATTGCTTGTTCCTTGGGAGAAGAGACCGACCCCCACCTCGCTACAACCTCCTTTCAGGTGGTTGTAGAGAGCGATGAGGTCTCCCCTCAGCCTCCTCTTCTCCAGGCTAAACAACCCCAGTTCCCTCAGCCGCTCCTCATCAGACTTGTTCTCCAGACCCCTCACCAGCCTCGTTGCCCTTCTCTGGACACGCTCCAGCACCTCGACGTCCTTCTTGTAGTGAGGGGCCCAAAACTGAACACAGTATTCGAGGTGCGGCCTCACCAGTGCCGAGTACAGGGGCACGATCGCTTCCCTACTCCTGCTGGCCGCACTATTTCTGATACAGGCCAGGATGCCATTGGCCTTCTTGGCCGCCTTGGCACACTGCCGGCTCATGTTCAGCCGGCTGTCAACCAGCACCCCAAAGAGGCCCCAAGAAGTGGCCCTCCAGGAGACCGGTTGAAGCTGGGGTGGTTGTATCAGCCAACCTCTGCAAAACAGCTGCCCTCTCCCCTGAGAAACAGGTCATTCCAGGTCTTTGAGTTCTGCAAGCAAGGTGGGAACATGCGTGACCGTGGGGAAAAGCTGCTTAGTGACTATCATCCCCAGTCCCAAAACGTGAGGGGAGAGGGGAAAGCTTCCTGGGACAAGGGCCTGGGGAAACTTCCCCGAGGTACCTTACAAACACGAGCATAGAAACTCCAGAGCGCTTCCCCTGCCTTGCTCCAAGCGTTGTGTCTGTTTTCTTGTTCCAGGCTGTTTTGGGGATAATGAGATTTAATCAGTCTCCAGCTCTCCTCCTCCCCTAACCAGTGGTTCAAATCCTATTATCTCGTAAAGCGTTTGGAATTCTGTCCCCTGAAATTGCATTAAGCTGGGATGGAAATTCCTCGCGGCTTAAACATCGCCTCCGTACGGCATCGAGTTCAGGGTTTTGTTGCTGCTTGCTCTGCAGCTCCTACGGGCTTGCTGGCATGGGGACGTAAGCGCTGGGGCTAATGCCCAGTGAGATGGACTGATCCGTCATGGGGAGGGCGGGGAAGAGCTGGTGGGGGTACAGAAATGCTTGCCAAGGATGGGATTCACCCAGCTAGGAACAAATGCTGTAAGCTCTTAGCCTGTGTGCTCAGGGCTCGGCGAGACCCGGTGCCCCTTCCTTGTGCTGGCATCTGTTTTGTGGGGTGTTGCTTTGCCCTTTCCCACCACTTTCTTCCCAGCTTTTGAAACAGACAGACTGCTTCCAGGGGAAATGGGGTTTCCAGCCGAGGAGAGGAGCACAGAGGGAGGAACAAGCTGTGGATGCAGGGACGGTGGCTAGTTCAGGGCCGTGGGGTGGGTGGGGACCCGGAGCTGCTCTCTGCTGATGGGTTTCCTTCAGCCTTATCTCGGGGAGTGCATAGGTTATGTCCGTGGTGGTGCAGGAGGGGCGGAGGCTTTGATTGCTTTCTGTAACGCTGCTCGTAAACTTGGGATTAGACTCACGTGGGTTGGCTTGGTGGCAGGTGCCGATGCTGGGGAGCTGCAGGGGTGTCGTCCCAACCGTGGGGACCCAGGGTGGGTTGGTGCCAGGAGCTGCCCTGCTTGGCACTGAGCACGTCAGCCGAGGAGTTTCGTAGCCTATGGAATTTTTCTTGGGATTCTTATCAAAGTGTTACTTGGGGAAGAGGACTTTAGACGGGGTAATCTTTGCTAGGAAGGGGCTGTGAGCTGGAGAGCAGATAACAGCTTGTGGTGCTCTTGAGAGCCAAATGATGTCAAATTTTAACTTTCTAACTGGAAAGTGTTTCATGGCTTGTCTAGGTCTCTCTTTCCTTTTTTTTTTTAATTTCTCCCCCCCCCCAAATGATCTAAAAGGGTTGGGGTGAGGGGTAAGAGCTCTTCCTCCCCATTTCCCAAGGGCAGCAACTGCCTCTGCAGGTATCTCAGCTCCTTAACGGAGAGGAGCCCTCTGAGACCCGTCCTGCGTGGGGTACCCACGGGCCTCCTGGTGTTCACCCGCCAATCCTCCCCCTTTGGAAATGTGGACTCCAGCTCACTGAGCTGGGTGCAGGCAAGGAGCAAGATGCTGATCCTTCACCAGGTGAGCAGGCAACTGCTTCAAACTGCTCTGCCTTAACTGAATAAGGAAAAATGACATGGGTCCTACCTCCGAACAGTGAAATCTGTCACCTGTGCTGCTACGATCACTTTGCTCCCTTGCTGGCCCCAATCTCTGTCCCCATCTCCTGCGGTGGGGCTGGGAGCTCAGCTGGGAGCCCCACATCCCGTGGTGCCCACGAAGCAGCCCAGGTCACCTGTGTGGCTGCACCGGGAAGCCGGTGCCTCTGCACTTCTCTTTAGTACCAAATGACCCTAAAACTGTGACGGGATGTGCAGGATTCAGGGATACTTGTGGATGTGTGGTGGTATGGTGGTGTGTATGGTGTTTTGGAGTATCTGCAGGACAAGGGAGAGGTTGAAGACCTTGCTCATAAATATCTGCTGTCTTTCTGGAGGAGAAAGTTTCTTCCAAGTGACTGGAGATGAGTGAGACACTGATAGCTGCCATCTCGATGGCTTCGACTGAAGCGCGCTAGTTCTTGTGCAGGACCTCTGGGGTCAGTCACCGGTTGTGTCTGGGTCACTCAGAGCTGTCAGCACAGAAATGTGTCCCTGGAAGCTCCCCGTTAGTGTCCTGTCCGTCAGAGAACAGTCTCCCGTTTTGGGAACCCCACCAAGGGGGCTCATAGCTGTCCTCCTGGAGCCTTTGGCAAAAGGGGTGCTGGGGTGTGAGAGCTAAGGAGCCTGGAGACCAGTGGTGCTGCAGGAGTGGCCCCAGCTCTCATGGTTGGTGGGGAATTCTCCCGCTGTCCTTCTGCATGGCACCTTTGGGTGCTGAGCCAAGAAGGTCCCTGGTCCTGCTCATCTTGTGGGGCAGGACTCGACAGAGTTGCTCAAGCAAGAGCACACTAAGCTGTCCTCGGTGGGTCGGTCCCACAGTGTGGGTGCTTGGGGCCATGGGACTGTCGCTTCTTCTCTGGCTTGTGAAGAGTGCCACCAGGCCTGCCGTGTGGCCATCGGGGTGTGGGGCTCTGGCGGGAGCGTTGGCTGCAAAGGAGGTTGCGTGTCCTTGGGTCTCTTCCCACCTTCCAAAAACCGTTGTGGTGGGCATGCTACGCACTCTTCTCGTGGGGCTGCTCCCTGCGGAGGGGAGGCATTGGGCGCAGGCATGAGATGTGCAGCTGAGAGCTGCCTCTCTGGGTCTGTGGGCAGTGTCGCTGGAGCTGGTGGGTGCTTTTCGGGTTGTTTAGCACCATCCCTGGTGAGACTCCATCCTTGACCCAAGCGTTCTTGCAATGCCAAGACTTGGGTAGCTGGCGTCCTCACGGAAAACTCAATATTCAGGATCTCTGGCTTTTTGCAAGTGTTGGTGGAGCCCTAACTATTGCTTTTTGTTTTTCCCCTTGTCGTTCACAGTACAGTGCCGTGGACAGCAACCCCCTGTCCCTGTATGTCATGCATCCCTTCTGGAACACGATAGTGAAGGTGAGACCTTGTCCTGTCCTAGTGTGATAGCAAAACTCCAGTCACCACAAAGTCTTCTCTGTAAAACTCTCAGCTGAAAAGCCCTGCTTCGTTTGTGGTGCAACTAATTACAAAGGGTGCTGCCTTCCAGCCTGCCCCCAGCTCACTGCATTGCAGCCTAAAGCTTCCTGCTGCCCTGTGAAATGCCAGATGCGACTAAGCGGTGTGGTCTAACACCCAGAGGATTGTAACCAGGTCTCTGCCATGGCTGGGAGCAGCGCGTGGTCCTTATTACATGTTTTAATGAGTTCATGTGTTCTTTTGCTGCTTTCCCATAGATCTTCCCTACCTGGCTGGCCCCAAATTTGATAACGTTTTCTGGCTTCCTGCTGCTTGTCTTCAACTTCTTCCTCATGGCATACTTCGACCCTGACTTTTATGCTTCTGGTAAGGCTGCCTGTTCCTGTTTGGATGTGAAGCATCAGAGTGGTGAAATCTGTCAGCTCCTCTGCCGTGACTTCTGGTGCTCGTTGATAAGGCCTCTTAGTCTGGGCCTTCCCAGAGGCAGGTGGCTGTGCCAGAGGAGGGACAGAGCTGAGGGGTTGAACTTGCTGGGCTTCACGATGAGGACTTGTCCGAATACGACACCTTCCCTCCGGCTGCTGGGTGGACGTGAGCCTGGCTGGCAGCGTGTGGGCAAGGGAGGAGGAAACAGCCAAAATCTTGAGTAGTAATTGGCTCTGCCTACAGAGTAGAAGAGAACCCAGTGCCCTCATTTTAAAATCTGACAGGGTTATGTGGGAAACTGCTTCCCTGAAGTTAGCAGGTAGAGCCTTGTTATTTGCATCCCAGCTAATTGCCCTCTCACAAAAACATGCCAGCACCATGTTCAGACTAACAGAGGCAAAATCCTCTTTCTCAGTTTCACCATTCTGCATAAGGCAAGGATGTGCACAGCTTTAAACTTTTTAACAGTACCCATAGAATGGTTTGGGTGGGAAGGGACCTCTAAAGGTCATCTAGTCCAGTCCCCCTGCCGTGGGCAGGGACATCTTCAACTAGATCAGGTTGCTCAGAGCCCCGTCCAGCCTGACCTGGAATGTTTCCAGGGATGGGGCATCCACCACCTCTCTGGGCAACCT
>NW_008794891.1:535963-554162 GCF_000699145.1 Aptenodytes forsteri | reverse complement strand
GCGTGTTGACCGCACCACTCAGCTTGGTGTCATCTGCAAACTTGCTGAGGGTGCACTCGATCCCACTGTCTATGTCATTGATGAAGATGTTAAACAGTACTGGTCCCAGTATGGACCCCTGAGGGAAACCACTTGTCACTGATCTCCATCTGGCCATTGAGCTGTTGACCACTACCCTCTGGATGCGACCATGCAGCCAATTCCTCATCCACCAAACAGTCCACCCATCAAATCCGTATCTCTCCAGTTTAGAGAGAAGGATGTTGTGGGGGACCGTGTCAAAGGCCTTACAGTCATCCAGACAGACGACATCTGTGGCCCTTCCCGTGTCCACTGATGCAGTCGCTCCATCATAGAAGGCCACTAGGTTGGTCAGGCAGGACTTGCCCTTGGTGAAGCCATGCTGGCTGTCTCAAATCACCTCCCTGTCCTCCCTGTGCCTTAGCAGAGCTTCCAGGAGGATCTGTTCCATGATGTTCCCAGGCACAGAGGTGAGGCTGACAGGTTGGTAGTTCCCAGGGTCCTACCCATGTTCATCTGTTCATGAATCTGAAGGTTCAGTTGTGTCCCCTTCCTTATGGGGGTGTCCCAGGGAAAAGATTACTCTCAGTCACTTATCGATAGCTTCCTCTCTATGTTTTTCCCTCCCTTTGCCCTGCCAGGTTTGGTTTAGGTTGCTCGGAAGAGTCCATCTAGTTCTTCTAAAACTGGGCCAATCATCAAAACACAGTTAAGTGGGGAAAAATGCTGGTTTCTTGGGATTGTCTTTGTTGGTAGGTAGGCAAGTACTGTTTTCAATATGCCGGGCTTTCAAAAGCTCGGGTGGCATCAGTGGCTGTTAGCTAAGATTTGGATTGTGTTTTGGTCCGTGAGCCATAGGAAGAAAAGCTGACAGTAGTAGCTCAGGGAAGGAAGCTCAGTGTGAGAATCCCCAGGACATCAGGTGTCCAGAAACTTGGGCTCTGCCAAAGGGATGGTGAAGCTCATGCTTTGGGACCCTTTTGTACATACATGTTATGCATGTCCTGATTGGAAAGACAACTTTTGATTTTGCTGGTGAGGCCTCCAGAAGCTTGTGCCTTTCCTCCTCGTTGGATGGTTTTGTAGACGTGATGCCCTCCATTTGCTGCTGGAAAGGCACCAATCTGCTGCTCTAAGGAAACGGGAGGTGGCATTTCACGGAATCATTGTTCCCCCTAGGAGACCTCCGTGTGCCCTCCTGCGAGGCTGCTGCCAAGAAGCCGTGCCTCTTCCTGCTTTTTTTCAAACGCACCTTTGGGCTCCCTGAGTTGCAGACAGCTAAGCTGGCTATCTGCCAAAACAACGTTGGAGGAGGTGGAGATGCTATTAAGGAGGAACTCTTGTTTCAATTGGCAGGATGCAGACTGGAGACTGGGAGGGGAATCCTGACGTGTTTCTGCAGGGGCAGGGTGTTGCCACATCTCAAAGAGGCTCTGCTTGATGCTCTGTGAGCAAGTGATTGAGGAGAGTCTGATCTGCACACACTTCCGTGTCATGCATTTGGGCTACAGTTGCTAGCTGCCATCACCAGTTCTTAGATCCCATGACCCTGGGGAGCTGGGGACAGAGAACAACTATGTCCTGGAAAGCAAAGTTCTCGGTGACCCGGTTTCACATGCTGTTGTGGAACAGCTCTGCCATCACGTCCTGGCAAGCTAACATCTCAGTTTCACTGTTTGAGTAGTGTAGGTGCTTTGTCTTGGTCAGCTGCTGGTCCTTGTTGCTGTGCCTCTTGTGCCAAAATAAACCCATTGAAAGTACATACTGACTTGGGTCTTTCTGATCTCTGCAGCTCCTGATCACCAGCACGTTCCGAACGGAGTGTGGGTCATTGTGGGTCTCCTCAACTTCATTGCCTATACGTTAGGTAAGACTTTATCTAGTTGATTGTGGGGGTTCGTGTCTGTCGTCTGTTCATGCTGCGGCTGCATGTCGTCTTATCTCCGAGCCCATTGAGAAATTTTTGATTCTGGGCTTCTGCCATGCACTAATCCAATTGCTGCTCGGGCTGCTAGAGCAGCTTCTGGGAGCTGCTTTGCAAAGTGGCTAGAAGGAAGTTGTCCCAGAGCAGCTGATGTGAAAGGAGAATGCTGGAACTGACTTTGGGACGAATTGTGAAATTATGTCTTCAGTCTGCTTTAAATAAATGTAATCTCGTCAGACTTTATTGTATTTTTTCAGTCTCGAGTAGAGCAGGGGGGTGGGAAGTGCACTCCCCGTTAGAGGATGGAGGCAGTGAAAGCTGCTGTTCACTGGCCGCGCGCACTTCGTCAGCTGCAAACTGGCCCATTGCTTTGTGAGGGGGTGTCCAGCAAAACTCCCCATTTCTCCTTGTTCTCTTCCCAGATGGCGTTGATGGGAAACAGGCTCGCCGGACTAACTCCAGCACGCCCCTGGGAGAGCTCTTTGATCACGGCCTGGACAGCTGGGCGTGCGTGTACTTTGTCGTGACAGTCTACTCCACCTTTGGACGGGGCTCCACGGGTGTCAGTGTCTTCGTTCTCTACCTCCTCTTATGGGTGGTCTTGTTTTCATTCATCCTCTCCCACTGGGAGAAGTATAACACAGGGATCCTCTTCCTGCCCTGGGGATATGACATCAGCCAGGTGGTAAGTACACGCCGCAGCCGCTGCTCGGCTTCAGCAGGAGCTCAATAAAGCTTGTTGGAGAACAAGTCTTCTGAGGAGCGGCTGAGGGAACTGGGACTGTTTAGCCTGGAGAAGAGGAGGCTGAGGGGAGACCTCATCGCTCTCTACAACCACCTGAAAGGAGGTTGTAGCGAGGTGGGGGTCGGTCTCTTCTCCCAAGGAACAAGCGATAGGACGAGAGGAAATGGCCTCAAGTTGCGCCAGGGGAGGTTTAGGTTGGACGTGAGGAAAAATGTCTTTACTGAAAGAGTGGTGAAACATTGGAACAGGCTGCCCAGGGAAGTGGTGGAGTCCCCATCCCTGGAGGTATTTAAAAGACGTGTAGATGAGGCGCTTAGGGACATGGTTTAGTGGGCATGGTGGTGTTGGGTCGATGGTTGGACTCAATGATCTTAGAGGTCTTTTCCAACCTCAGTGATTCTATGATAAACTTGCTAGCGTGCCTGGGGTGCAGTAGAGCCCACTGAGGTGTGCGAGGGATGCATACAGCTCTGCTACGTGTCCAAAGCCTTGTAAATCGGTCACTGCAACGCTCTCTGGAAGTGGGTGTCTTCAGCCTGTCTCCAAGCATTGTGGAGGCGGAGAGCTTTCCAAGACTGCTTGCATGACTTTGAGCTATAATTGCTTTAGTGAGCTGGGGTCACGTGGCACTAGAGTTTGATTGCTCAAAACCATTAATTCCAAGGAGGTTGGTGTGGTTTTTATTTTGTTCTGAGTAGCTTTTGTAGATGGACTATCCACAAAAAACGAGGCTTGAAGAATGGATATTGCCTTGTGTTTCCTCTGGCTGGTTTCTGCTGTCCTAAGATGCATGTTTTGGCCACCTAAATCGTTGCTCTAATTAGTTTCCTGCATTAAACCAACGTGGGTATGTTCAAGGCTAGAAGTTTGGGGTGCCTTTTGGCACTAGCAGGATGCGTGCCAAAATGTAGCGGAGTAACTAATTGGCATGTTAATCACTGTGCCTGGAGCAAAGGTTCCTGGGGAGGTGCCCCTCTGTACGTGGTAACTGGGCAGTGGATGTCGAGACTGACGGTGATGGACCCTTTGGTATGTTGGCGTGTCCATCTCTCATTAAGGACTCCTCTGCAGGAAGCTCTTTCTGAAGAGCCCATCAGAACTGGGAGCAAGCTCTGGATGATACAATTCTCCTTTACTGCTGGCAGCCGTCCTTCCTAGCCAGGGTGCAGTCGCACAGCACCGCGCAGCGCACAGTACTCCTTTATCTTCTGGCTTATCAGATGCTGGGTGGGAAATGCAACAAGTTGGAAGTAGAGTGCAATTAATGCAGCTGCATTAATTGCAGTAATCATCTCTGCTAGTAAAAGGAGAGCGTAGCTGGTCCCCTCTGACTATACTCTGACCACTTTCTCCAAAAGCATTGCATAACCCTAATGCTTTCGCATCTCTGCCTGTTGCAGAAAGGCAGGGGTGGAGGGCTAAGCTGCCCTGCAGCGTGCTTCCCTCAGCTTCAGGGTTACTATTAAAACTGAAATACCCCTTGTTAGCTTTTTCCCTGTAATTGCTTCAGCAGACGGATAAGAAAGGGTCCCTGAACAAACCCTCCAGGGTCACTGCAAGTTGTAGTATAAAACCTCTCTCTCGTGCTTCGAGCATCTCGTGAGTTCAAGCTGCGCGAGGGCATCTTTGCTCCCGCTGTGAGGAGCAGCTCCTGGTCGTACCCTTCTCAGCAGCTCAGCCACTACGCTTACTAGACCTGGTCTCGTAACGCGGGATGTTTGTGGATTTTTTTTTTTTGTATTTTTCTCCTTCCTGCCGGTGGGGAGAACTGAACATGATGTAGCTTAGAGCGTACTTCTCAAGGCTGCCTTTCCCTGAAGCTGCCTGGCACACACGTTGCGCTGGCGGGTCGGGTGCTGCCAGACTTGTTTGTCTGGTTGCTCATGCCTGCTTGTCCTGTGCTTTCTTTCAGACCATTTCAATTGTCTACATAGTGACAGCCATTGTGGGAGTTGAGGCCTGGTATGCACCTTTCCTGTTTAATTTCTTATATAGAGACCTATTCACTGCAATGATTATTGGTAAGAAACTCCATGTTGAAGCCTGTCTTTTAAACTCCACCTTTTTAACGAAACCCAATGTCTTAATTATATGATAACGCTGTTCTGTTTGCTGTAATGAAAACTCCTGTAGGCTGTTATTGAAGTGACTAATTGAGGGTGTTCTTGCAGCCTGCCCTTTCCCAGGATTTCAAAGTATTGTTGTCTTCTGCATAGTTACTTCGGAGAAGTTAACTCCAGCCTGCCCGGGTCTGTGTTGACCAAAAGAGAAAGGAAGCGGAGCGCCGCGCTCATGCCTCAGATAGATTTTTGTGCCAGTCCTGAGGGTATAGGTGCATGCTGCTGCTCGGGGGATCGGCCCCGGTTCTGCCTACCTGGGGCTGAGGGTTTGTGCGGACAGACACAAAATGGTTCCTGGCCTGGAGCGGCGTAGTGGGCAGACGAGAGTGGCTGAGGGTTGTGGCTGCTGCTTGGGGCCGGGTGTGCCAGGGCGCCGGGAAGCAGCTGGAGCCGAGCACCGGCTCCTGGACGCTAAACAGGAGACTCCCTCGTGCCTGGGACCTGCGAGCGTGTGAAAAAGCATCTCCTCCAAATAGCTGTGTTGCCCAAGCGCTGGGGCTGCGGGCATCGCGTTGCCCGGGGGAAGCACAGTTTGTTTTTAGCGAGAGCCGTGGGGTTTTTAGGGGATAAAACACAGCCCAGTGCATGGGTGGGTGCTGGGAGCCGGCGGCCAGTGGGGGCCCCCCCCGGTGCTCAGGCTCTTTGCGGAGCGTGCTGGGTTTGCTGCTTGGGGCTCCGTCTCGCCCCGCAGCACGGCCGGGGCAGGACCCAGAGCCCAAACGCTGTGCAGGAGCCTGGGGCTGCTGCAGGAGGGAGGTTACAGCCACAGAGGTGGGGAAAAGCACTCTGCTGCTTGGAGATCCTGCCCTCCATCCACCCATCTAAAAATTAAATAAAGTAAAATTAAATAAAAGCCCAGCCATTCTCTCCAGTGGTCAGTCAGAACAAGCCACTGCAAAGGGGAGACTAATGCAGGTGAAGCTTAGCGGGGGAGGGCTGTCTTTGCTTAATGAAATTCGGCTTATTCAGAAGTTCTTGCTTAGTTGAGTTTTTCTTAGTCTGTGTCCCTTTCTTTAGAGGTTAATTGTAACTACTTAATTTCAAATAAGTATGTCTTGAATTGTTAACGTTAAATCTAATGCACTTAATCAGGTGGATATGCTGAGCTTTCCTTTGGCAGCCGTACAGCTTAACATATGAATAATAAATGCACTTTTCCTATGTGAAAAATAGAGCACGATGCCTACATTGGCTGGATTTGTGCACTTGGAGAGGAGCTGGGTTATTAAAAGCAGGAATATTTACAGCTCTGTTAAAATACCTAGTGCTATATAAACATGGAAGGAGTTGTGATAGACTCCCGGGTTTGAGTGTAGCGGGTGATGTTCCCTATTGAGGTCTAAATTTTTTCAAAGTTATTTAGACTCTTTGTATCATTTGTCAAGTTAAATGACAAGAACTTTTTTGCACAATGGGAACTGAAAATGCTTGCTCACAGTGGGAGAAATAGAAAATTAGCTTTATTATGAAGATTGAAAACTGTTGTGCGCAGCCATGTCACTTGTGGAGTTTGAACTCGCCTCATGTCTCATTAAAGACAGTATTATAATTAAACTTTGTAACTGTTTAAAGCATAATACTGGGCTCATTAATGCACCTTTTTAAAATGGAAATGTCTTTAATTTATAGCAGACCTTAACTTGTAATTACAGCTCTCTTGGACCAGAATTATGAGCACCTACTTTTAAACGTGCCGAGCTATTCTTGGTGCACCTCTGAGCTATTTTTGTTGCAAGCAACTTAAACCAGAGCACAACCACCTGCCCGTTCGTGGGCTGCACGTGATGGTCTCCTTCTATCGTGGGGCAGTAATGCGGCTCTTTCTCTTCCAGCTTGTGCGCTCACTGTGACGCTGCCGATGAGCCTCTATAACTTCTGCAAGTAAGTTTCTCTGTCCTCAAGTCTCCCTCCCTGCATTAGCACCTTTGCAAGAGCCCCCGAAGCCTTTTAGAACTTGGTTTCCTTGGTAGTTTTCAGACGACTGTTTTCAGTGTGGCAAAGCGGCTCTGACACACCAGAAGGTCCCAGTTTGCGGAGTGCACTGGGAGGAGTGGGCTGGCAGCCTGCTCAGCGGGGTCTTGGAGAAGAGCCCCCAGCTTTTGTAGGCTTGTCCCGCTGGTCACAACCCAGAGAGCCAGACAACCAGGTGCTCCTGTAATTCAGGAGTTTTTTGAGTGGACAATGAAAGGGGGCATCTTCCTCGCCTGACTGTGGTTATGATTGGTATCAGCAGTTTTGAGTAGCGGAATGGCCAATGAGATTTTGCAGCCCTCTCCTGAAGGCAGGGACCAGGTGTTTCTCAGCTGTGGTTCTGTGTATTTTCATTTCTTTGCTTGTGTTTCAGGGCCTATAAAAATAACACCTTGAAGCACCACTCTGTGTATGAAATCATGCTGCCACTGGTATCCCCAGTGTTGCTGTTCCTGCTCTGCACCACGTGGATCTTCATGTCCCCGACGGACATCCTGGAGGTCCATCCTAGACTCTTCTATTTCATGGTTGGAACAGCCTTCGCTAACATTTCTGTAAGCAGCTTTTGCTTTGTGCTCCAATTTATCCCCTGGGGAGCGTGAAGCCTGCCAGGACGCTTGGGAGGCAGGAAGAAAAAGACCAGCTCAAATGTGAGGAGAGAAGGGAGATGCGAAGATTAACTTAACAGCTTTTCTATTTTGCTATGATTGAAACAACAAACAGGAAAGTAGACAGGGTCTGGGGCCTGCGAGTTTTGTGCTGCAGCTCTCACTCTTGAGAAACTAGAGAATTGGTTAAATTGAGGGTGTTTACACGTGCATGCATCCTCTGTGTTGTGAATAGCAAACTGCTAGTACGAAAGGAGTTCCTGCTTCCTTTTTTGGGATAAATTTAAAATGTGGGAGACTAAAGCTTTTGCCAAAATCCGATTTAGCTGCATGTTGCATCTGTGCTTGCTTGAGACCTTAGCAAAGGCACCTGTGCTCGTCACCTGAGACATGTGGCTGAGCGGCTCTGTGTGTCCGTGCCCTGGGTCCAGCAGCTCACGCTGCTGCTTGGCAGGATTTTCTGATGATCGTGGAGGTAACGCTGGTAAGGCTCGGTCAGCTCAAGGGAACTCCTTTTTCTTTTAAAGATGCCCTTGATGCCTGTTTCCCTATTACCTTTGAGCCCCATGAGGCTTTGCTCTGTGTCCCCCACAGGAATTCTAATGGAAAGAAAGGTCCCGAGTGAGAAACTCGGGGAAGCCGCATGATGGTAGTTGTAAGCGCAGACGATTGGTACGTGTACATGGTGACCATCCTCTCTGCACTGTGGACAGCTCTGGGCTTGCAGAGTCGATAGCGGGTGCAAGCTCTGACAGCTTTCTCTTCCTGCAGTGCCAACTGATCGTCTGTCAGATGAGCAGCACACGCTGCCAGCCTCTGAACTGGATGCTGCTCCCCATCGCGGCGGTGCTCTTCGTGGTGGTGTCCGGGTTCGCGCCGAACAGCGAGACGCTTCTCCTCTACTTGTTAACTGCTTTCCTCACCCTGGCGCACATCCACTACGGAGTGGTCGTGGTAGGTGAACGCAGCACGTCGGCTTCGGGCTTGGCTGCCGTGCTCTGGCTGCGGGCTTTGCTTGGGTGCTGCTGCTGTTTGGGGCGGAGAACACTCCGCTTAAAAATGGGAAAGTCAGTGGGAATGGCTCTCTGTGTCATGCTGTCTGTGACCGTATGAAACTTGAGCTGCCTTCCTTGCGAGAGGCTTGTGCGGGCTGTCGTGTGGGTTTGAAGCGAGCTTCGCACAATGTGACGGGGGGCTGTTGTACCGGAGATTAGTTTGAAACAAATACTCGCATCTCTGCTGCCGTGTTCAACTCACCCTGGCTGCAGCTGCAGCTTAGAGACCAGCTTTGGATGTAAGCCAGCAAGGGTGACCCACACCCTTGGGCAGTGGGAAGGGCGGCTCCAGTAGATACCCAGAGCAGCAGATGCTGTGTCTGCATGTTGGGCAGGAGTGCTTAATCTGGGAGTCTTAGTACAAAAAGTTAAACTGCTGTCGGTGTTGCTCTGGCTGATGAGTTCGATCTGTGACCCTGCTGACGTGCCCTGCGCTGGGAGTCACTGGGAGAGCCAGGATGGAGGGGGGATGTCCCTGCTAGGGAACGTGGGGACGCTGCAGCTGCTCTACCTTCTCCCCTGCTGCAAGGGCTGTGCAGAGATCCAGGGACCAATTTGCTCCCCTTGCTCTGTGCCAGCTCTGCCTGACTCCCTGAGTTTTGATTAAGAGAGAAAACAAAGTCAGAGGAGACAGAGTCCTATTAGAAATGCCCCAGGAAGCTGCTGAGGAACTAGGGCGAGGGACCCCATGTCCCCTGCGGAGCTGGCCGCTGCCACGTGCGTACACCCTCCTTGGGAAGCTCTGTCCCCTGGGAACCCCAGCTCTTAATGTGGAGCCTCCAGAGTTGAGTTTGAACTGTAATTACAGCAAAGAAGTAATAGCCAGGTTGTCTTGTCTTTCCAATTAGTGTAATGAGGGTTCTATGCAAGAAGGATTTGAGTAGCTAAGAAGCTTAAATAAATTTGGTCTTGGAGTCACAGCTGGAGATGGGGGACTGACCAGATGGTGTAATCCTCCTGTCTGTCCAGGCTTGCCCTTCCCCTGCAGTGAGCTTCTCAGTGCTCTGCTCCCCTAAGTTTATGTTCCCCTCGTTTCCCCCCGCCTCCAGCTTTCCAAGGGCCCATCTGTGCAGTCTTCTCTTCCAGGATAAAAGAGCCTTTATTGAGCTGAAGAGCCTTTTAAGGCTCTGTGGCTGGGACGTAATCCCAAACTGCTCTGAATTTGGGAGTAACGATTGGGAATAAACCCTCTGCCCTGACTGTGCCCAGCGTAGCCTCTGGTGCTGCTCAGCACTGCTCATTTTGGTTCTGCGATGACTGTTACCTTGCAGTCACCAGATGCCGGTGCCACGCCATCTGTTTTACCCTCCTGTCTGCGATTCTCTGAACCGTGCCTGAAAGCTTGTTTCCTGGAGCAGCTCTCAGTCCTCTGTAGTTTTCTCATGTCCTCAAAAGAGGCAGTGGACCCTTCTTCGAAAGGCTGCTGTAAAAGGCACGTGATTATCCAAAACCTGGTGTTGGGTTCCCCTCCTCTCTGTAACCCTCCTGTGTGTGTCTTTATGGTCAACGCAAAGTACCCGACCCCTAGTTTGAATTGCGAATGGATTCAGGGAGCAATTTTTCACATAGGTATCTGAGATTATCAAATTAATTTAAGCAAAATAATAAAAATATTGCTGGCAGGGGCAGAGAGGGAGCAGTACTGCAGGGTAAAATCCTGCGTGCCTGGGCTCAGGGCAGGCGTTTCTGACTCCTGCCCCTGCGGAGGGCAGGAATGGAGGTGAGCCTGCTCCCGGATAGACCGGGCTGTTACTTGGGAAGGTGCGGGAAGGGAGCAAGGCTGCACCTCGCGGGGCCAGGCACCCGGCCGGCCCCGGCGTCGGGCTGGCAGAGACAGGGCTCGGCTCCTGGGCAGGGCAGCCCGGCTGGCCCCATAGCACCAGACAGAGATTGCGGTCCAGACCTGCTGCGCCCGTGGGGAGCGTGTAGGGTGGGGAAGGTGGGCGCGGGAAGGTGACGGGGCTTTGTCGGCCACTACAGGGAACCGGTCCGGCGCTCTGCCCGCTCTCCTCCTCGTCCCTCCGAGCCTCGCTAACCCGGTCCTGTTGTCTGCCTTGTCCCCAGGTGAGCCAGCTGAGCAGGCACTTCAATATACGGCCCTTCTCGCTAAAGAAGCCCACACCAGATTGACTAGGAGTGGAGGAAGAGAAAATCGGCTTGCGGTCTGCAGAAGTACTGTAAATAACTGCTGCAAATACCTGTAAATACTTCAACCATCACCACAGACCTAAACCTATCCTCTGGACAGACATCAGGGCAAAGTATGCACGGTATCCGGTGCAGCCAGGGCAGGGCTGGTACGGGGCAGCCCTCGCTGCTGTTGGACGAATGCAAGCTTTTGGTTTTGGGTGAAACTGGACGAGGAGGGTAGCCTTTCAGGTCACTATTACTGTGTATTAGACCAGCTGAATGTTCCCAGCGAAACCTCAAACTCCAGCTCTTGCTCAGGTAAAGCCGGTTGGGGATGCAAATGGCTTTACCCGAGCAAAGCATCTTGACCTGTCACCAAAACCAACGTAACAGCTGATTTCTACAAGGTCAGGGGAACATCCTGGTGGTCAGGGGAGTTCCTGTCTGTCCCTAATCCTGCTAGACAGCCCTTCTCCTGGGCTGGTACTTAGGGAGCAGATGGTGACAGTTCTCCCACATTCTGTCCTGCCTTCCTGCATTCACCCATTTGGGCAAATACTTGCACCTTTTTTTTAAGAGGGGAAAAAAAGAACAACACACAAAACTTCTAGTAATATTCTACTTGGGCGGGCTTAGAAAATCAGGGCTCAATTTCCTGTAAAAGTGGGAAGGCGGCTCCTGCCTCCCCTGCTCAAGCTGTGGGTACCTGGGACCACATCTCGACCACATTCCTGTCTACGCACATTCCCCGCCTGGGAGTGGGGTCTGGGCTCCGATCGGCAGCAGAAAGTGGCTTACACCAGCCTGTCTAACACAGAGCCAAACTCCCCCCTCTTCCTACCAGTATGAACTTGCTGTTGCAGGTCGGCTCTGCTGGGTCATTGCATGCTGCCTGAGCCTCTCCTTTTGTAGCAGCGCAGCCAGGCTCAGTCTGCGCGTCGCCCTTCCCACCAGACCATCAACGGCAGCAAATCCACCGCTTAGAGAAGCACCTTAATAAGTGTTGTGTTGGTTGTGTGTGCACTTTCAGAAAGCTCACAGGCGTGTGTGTGGTGGGGTCCTTTCCAAATATCACTTTATTTTCAAAACCGTTGTCCCCAGCGGCTGCATGTCTCATCCAGGGATATATTTGTTTACTGTCCATCTGTAAAAGACGTTTGCATTGATTTTTTTTTTTTTCAAACTTGTTTTTGTAATTGAGTTAGAGTGGGGTGGTGAAGACTGAATGCTGATTTTCTTTTCTGTTCACTTTATTTAATGAAGACCTGTGCTTGAATGAAGAGTGTAGCTTAAACCCAGGCTCTGGAAAGGCTGCATCCGGAAGCGAACAAGCACAGCAGATTGTGCATATGTAATCTACCATGGGAACAAAGTCGCTTATACACTGATTATTGTGCAACGTGGTTCGTAGAAGCTTGGTCACAGCATTTTCCTTCTGCAGGTGAAGACTCCTCCTGCTTTAGGAAACCTTCAAACTGTAACTACTATTTAATGCTTTTTCTTTTGTAAATTTGAATCATTGTCATGCAGACTATGAGACTTGAAATCCTGAGGCAAGCTCGCGTGTTCACTGCGTGTGGGGTGCGACCCTAAGGGTTGCTCGGTGACGGTACGCCCTGCGAGGAGCGAGCTGGTGCGTTCGTCTGGGCTGACGTCGCGGGAGGGCTCGGCTGAACGGCTGTGTGCTCGTGTGTCTGTACGGCTACGACGTGTCTGGGAAGGGTGGCTAGTCTGGGAGAGGGGGCAAATGGTTTTCAGAGTTTATTTAATAAAGTAGCTTACTCCTATATATTTTACTGACGTTGTACAGAAAAAAAAAACCTAAGTGTACAAAAGAATTGGGCTGCGCTTGAATTTTTGACTCTCACTATTTAATGAAATAAAATTATGAAGGGAGATAAACTGAAGTCACGCTCGCACAAGAATTACAGGGAATCTTAAAATGGGATGCAACACTTACCTATAGGATGTGTTCAGATAGCAAAAATTGTGCTAGCAGCACTGACAAAAAGTGGAGGTGGGATGATTTCCTTTCTAGTTGTGTGTTTGCAGGACGAGGGAATAACTGAGCCGTTCCCTCGGGCTTTCCGCTGAGCTCTGGGGTCCCAAGCCTTGTCCTGTCTCTTCCCCCTAGCATTACTGGGCCAGTGAGAATGCTGTGAGAAGCTGTCTGATCTTAAATCTTAGGATGTCGCTTTGTCTCCGTAATACACTGTTTGTCTGTTGTCTCACCTAGCTGTGAGCTGGTGCGCTTCTGCAGCACGTAATACACCCTGAAAATCCCCTTTGTGAAGTTACAAACATGTGGAAGCAGGGCTTCCTCTCTAAAATCCTGCAAGTACTCGTCGTGCTGTAGGAGAAAGATCTCTCTTAAAAACTGGAACCACTTCCTATCTGCACAGGCTTTATCTTTGGACAGTCCTGGATTTTTGGTGCCTTAATTTATTGCACCTTGAAACTAGAAAAATATCTCCTTAAATCAGTGCTGGAAAACAGGCTCCCTTGCCTCGTAGTGCCGCCAGGCTTGTGGCAGAGCGAGGAGGGAGCAGACCTGATCTCGGTGCATAGGCGAGACTGTTCCCAACTCGTGCTGCTGCGAAGCCGAGGGGGGGGTGGTGGTGGTGGTTCTGTTTGGGCTGTTAGAAATTAAGTGATTCCTGCACCCGGATTCTGGGAGGGGAACGGAAACAAACAGAAAGACCAAACCGTCTTGCCGTGGTGGGGTGTGGCATGCTGAGAAACAAACTATTTATTAATAATAATGGTTTTAAGTCTTAAGAATAAATGTATTCCTCGCTAACAGCATCTGAGGGCAATTGTGTTGTGGTGGTGGTTGCCTGCCTTGCTGGCTAGACCGCCCTTGCGGCGGGATGTGCTCCTTGGGACGGGAGAGAGTCCTGCGCAGGCTGGGTAGGACCTGCGCTCGCTCCTCAGCTCCTCCCGCCTGGTGTTTGAGAGCCGATTTGTGTTGTCTCTTCTTCCAGGGATAGTCACGATAATCATATTTTCTTACTGATGGACCTGCTGAGTTGATAACAGGACTGCCTTATGCTTTCCTAAATCTGTTTTGCACATTTTTATCTCAGTACGACTATTACCAGGAAAAAACCTGTTCAGGGAGAGGTGCAGTCCCTCAAGACCCGCTGGGACGTCAGTCTCTCGGCCTCGGGCTCCGGGCAGGTCCTTGTGCTGCGGTAAGAGGTGGCCAGCACTGCCAGCCGCTCCCTGGTCCTCACCCCGCCGCGGCCGGTCGGCCTTCTCTCTGAAGCAGGTTTTTGTGGGAGGCCGGGCCATGCCGATGTGTCGGCACGGGACTTGTGTAGCCGAGGCAGAGAGGCGGCCTGGCTTGCAGCCTTTTTCATCTTGGTCTTGTGGTTCATATCACAGCTCCCGCCTCCGCGCCGATCCAGGGACCTAGTGCAGGAATTCACAAGCGGAGCCGGGGCTGAGGGTGAAGTGCAGGTTTTGGGACCTCCTGGGGCTTGGGCAAAACTGGCTGGTGCGCTAAAAACAACGTTTTACAAGTACAAGCACCCACGCGCTGCTTGTTCCTTCCCCCGGTGTGTCTGTGCCGCAGTTAACTCCTCTCCTCTGCGGTCGGTCACCGCGGGGGCTCGGCAGCAGTCTCTCCTCTCATAAACATCAGCCGCCTGACACAGGCGGGTTTGCCAGAGCCAGGGGAGCAGCGTGTTGTAAGCATGAGCTTCTAAGGCTCTGGAAACGTATGTAAGCTCCTTAAATAGGGCTGGCCTGATGTTACCTCCCGGGTGCATTGCGTACCTGCAGATTGTAGTCTGAGAGCTGTTTTGATCTCAGTCAGGTCAGTTCTAGCAAGGCTCCTAAACTCTTCTCCTCTGAGAGCATCTGTGCCTGCTTGTGATGGACCTGGAAAGTCTCTAGAGAAATAGCGCTTTTTGGAAGCTAGCTCAGATCTTTTTCTTTTTTTTCCATATGCGGGTCCAAGGGAACAGTTGATTTTTGTGCAAACACAAGCTGTAGCTGAGCTCTGGTCACCTTTATGGCAAAACTCTGCGTGGGGTTTCTGATCCCTTCCGACACTTGCAGGAACTTCCCTGAAGCGGAGCCTTGTTTCCAGTTGTCCCCGTTTGCTTTAGCGTGCATCACTCGCTTGAGAAGTGGGAGTCCTTCGGCGCACCAGCGTTCCCTTACACACCCCCATCCCAAAATCGTTCAGCGCGGTGTGTCGGCCTTGCTCTGGTGCCGTTGGCCAGCGGTGGTGATGGAGCTGGGTCAGCTAAAAGCTCGTTTACCCTTTGCTTTTCTAACGCACATCTGCAACTCCGGCGCGGGGCTGCATTCATCCTGCTTTTGCCCGCCTGTTCTACCTTGCTGTGCTATGTCGAAGCAGTGGCCAAGGTGACGTGGAGGCTGCTCTTGGTGGGACATGGTGACGATGGGTGCTACGCTGGCTTCTTTGCCTCTGGAAAAGGTCACTGTTAGTTTGTAGAAGACCCTTTGGCCCATCCAGGTGTGGTCAGACCTGGCTTGAGAGGTCTCTAGGCTGGTCTCCGAGTACGTGGTCAGGCTGTCACTGCCCCAGGAGCGGAGGTTCTCGGTGAAATTCGCTGCTCACCCTCCAAGGTGCCGTTCATCTCGGCCAGTGGCATCTGTGGTGGCTGTTTGGTAGGAGCTGGTGCTGTGCTTCAGGTTGGAGACCTCATTAATCAAAATCTTCCTCCCTGCTCCCCCCCGGGCAGTGTTTCAGACTGACCTACTTCTGTCCCTCGAGCTTTCAGCTGAAGTGGATGCTGGTTTTGGTAGCGGTCCATGTTGTGCTGGTGCCAGCCCCTCCAGAAGAGGAGGGTGGTGGGTCCCAGGCTGGTTTTGGCTCTGGTCTTCTGACTGAGTGCTGAATCGTTCTCTTCTCCAGCTGTAACCCTGCACCTAAAGGCAAACCAAGGCAGCAGCATCAAACCCAACCCGCAGAGGGGCTCCATGGGGTGAACCGGAGCATTTCAGACTCAACCCTTACATCTGAGTGGTTTTGCAAACAGTCCTGGCTCTCTGGGCTCTTACCACTGGGCCCCTGGTATTAGCGCAGGACAGGGAGCTTCTCTGCAACCCTTCAGAGCATCTGCGAAGGCCTGTGTCCGTGTGGCTGTTCGGTTTTCCTGGGCAGGGTGGGGAAGGAGTTGGTGGTGCTGCCTCGTCCTGCTAGAAACAAGTTGGGAGGCACTAACTGGACTTCTGCCACCGACCCCCTGGGCAGCGGGGCTGGAGAGCCGATGCTGCCGGCTGCTGTCCTGGTTCCTGGGGCCGTGGGGGCTGTGAAATGATGCAGGGAAGGACGCGTTTGGCGCTTGTGCCGGTGTGGTGGTTTGGTTCTGTCCCTTCCCCACTGAGTCTTTCTGAGGAGCTGCCGTCAGTGGGGGCCTGGCTCCCCTGGGGCTCGGGGTGCTCTGCCAGGCTCCCCACGGGAGCTGAGCAAGTCCGGTCCCTCTGCACAGGGTTGCCCCTAAACAGAGATCGGACGAAGCAGCCTGGCCGTGAGCAGCGGTCCCGGCACCGCCGTGGTCCCAGGGACCCCGATCGCTTCTCTGGCGTCATATCGCTGGGAGTTTAGGTACTG
The DNA here is from genome assembly GCF_000699145.1 of Aptenodytes forsteri. Lineage (NCBI taxonomy): Eukaryota > Metazoa > Chordata > Aves > Sphenisciformes > Spheniscidae > Aptenodytes > Aptenodytes forsteri. The sequence continues at coordinate 537,998 of NW_008794891.1, read as the reverse complement.
CAGTGGGTTTGAATTCCAGTCTGTTAAATGCTATTACTGAAATATTTATTGTGTTTAAACCAAACAAAAAACTATTAAAGTTCAGTAAAGAATAAAATTTTCCAAGCCTTTTAATGGTGTTTTGTCTTTTTTTCTTTTTTTTTTTTTTTCTTTCTTTCTGCTGAGCCGACAGCCCAGCTCAAGGGCGCAGGTTTGGGCAGCGGTGCCTGGGCTGGAGCTCCGGCCCCGCTTTGAGCAACCGCGCTTGCCATGGCAGAGGTGGAAAAGCTCCTGCGGGCTCTCCCTGCTGCCATGGGTTTTATTCACCTGCTGTGAGAGGCTGCGGCTGGGGGGTGCGAGGTGCTGCAGGGAAGGGAGCGAGCTGGCTGCAGCGTTGGGGAGGACTCGGCAAGGAGAAGGCAGCGTTGCCCTGAGCTGTGCCTGCCCCGTGGCACCCTCCTGGGTTAACGGGACCCTGGGAGGGGGTACAGGGACACAGGGGGTTGCGCGTGGAGTGCGTGTGCAGCATCGCTCTTTTAGAATCATAGGATCATTAAGGTTGGAAAAGACCTCTAAGATCGTCGAGTCCAACCGTTTTAGCTGGAACACTGCCATCCCAAGGCTCTCCCTTGACCTGTAGGCTTCTCCCCTTTGCCCTGCCGCTTCTGCAGCCGGTGCTGACCCCTGGGTCCCTGTAAGTCATCGTGTACCCCGGTAGCATTCCTCACACATGGTGAGGAAGAAGAAGGTAGGGTGAAGCACCGTACGGGCTTGAGGGCATCGTGCGGAGAGATGGTTTCTTACTCGCTGGCTGCTCCTTAGCAGCGAGGCGGATAGAGCAGTCGGCAGAACTGGGGAGGCTGTGGGTTACAGCTGATGGGGTGGGTATGGCTGCTGCAGAAAGATGAAGCAGCAGCACGTGGACGTGTGATGGGTGATGGGCTGAGGGAGCAGCACGTCCTGCCCCGTTCCTGCCTGTGCAGGGTGCCAGTTTGGGCCCTGGGGAAAGAGGTGGCATCTCTGACCTCCCCAGGGCAGCCATCAGGGCTCCTCAGAGAACGGAGTCCCTGTCCCCAAACACCCTCTTCTTGGGGGTTTGGCCCCTGCTCGCCCCCCCCAGCAGCTCCCTTGGCAAGGGCCAAGGGCAGCCCTTGCAACGAAGCTGCGCCCTGCGGCAGGGTCCGTGTCCCTTGGGCAGCTGGGTCTGGATCTGTCCTCGCTCCAGGCTGCGGGCCCCGCTCTGCCACACGTCTGCCTGGGGTCAGCCCTAAGCCCCTCACGAGGGATTAAATCTCTAAAGCGCCCTTAGAGTTGGTGCTGCGCGTCCGCGGACGGCTTGGGCAGAAGCTGGGGCTGCGTGGGGCCGTGGCCACCGGCTGCTCCCGAGGACGGTCTGCCCCAAAATGCGGGCCTTGAAATGTGGAGCAGGCAGAGGTGCTGCGTTTCACTGGACGACCCTTTCCCGCCTCCTCGAAGCCGGGATCGCGGCCTGCTTCAACCACAGCTCATCCGATGTGGTGCTCGCCCTGACTGCGCCCAGGAAGGTGCCCTGGGAGAGGGAGGAGGCTGGGAGTCACTGGAAACTGGTGTTTTCCTGGCAGCGGCGTGGCTGCCCTGACGGGTCAGGACTCGGCTCTGCCCCCCATAAAGCTGCCCGCGATCGCAGCCAGCTCTTAGTGCCGTCAGCTTTGGTGCTGATCGGGGTGACCCCCGCCTTATCCTTGTGTATTGGGTTTGCGTGGCAAGGTTTTGGTAGTGGGGGGCGGGCGGCTGCAGCGGTGGCTTCTGTGAGAAGCTGCTAGAAGCTTCCCCCATGTCCGACAGAGCCCACGCCAGCCGGCTCCAAGACGGACCCGCCGCTGGCCAAGGCCGAGCCCATCGGCGACGGTGGTAGCGCCTCTGGGATAATGTATTTAAGAAAGGGGAAAAAAACTGCGCAATTGCAGCCGGGGAGAGGAGTGAGAATGTGGAGAGAAACAAGCCCTGCAGACACCAAGGGCAGTGGAGAAGGAGGGGGAGGAGGTGCTCCAGGCGCCGGAGCAGAGATTCCCCTGCA
>NW_008794891.1:527630-534667 GCF_000699145.1 Aptenodytes forsteri | reverse complement strand
TGGTGAAACATTGGACCAGGCTGCCCAGGGAAGTGGTGGAGTCCCCATCCCTGGAGGTATTTAAAAGACGTGTAGATGCGGCGCTTAGGGACATGGTTTAGTGGACATGGTGGGGTGGTGTTGGGTCGACGGTTGGACTCGACGATCTTAGAGGTCTTTTCCAACCTTAATGATTCTGTGATTCTATGTTTTGCCCGTGACGGTAACTGGTGAGTGATCTCTCCCTGTCCTTATCTCGACCCACGAGCCTTTTGTTCTATTTTCTCTCCCCCCTCCAGCTGTGGAGGGGGAGTGACGGAGCGGCTTTGGTGGGCACCTGGCGTCCAGCCGGGGTCAACCCACCACACCCTGTGCCAGCAGGGCTGGGGCTGCGCACAGGGGAATAAGCTGCTCTCGGTGGCTGCGGGCCCCGGGCAGGAGACCACAGACACCTGATTTAGCCAGGGAGGCTGAGGTCGGGAATTAGGAGGAACTTCCTTGCAAGCCCCAGCCTGGCTTTTTTTTTTGGAGGGGGGGGGCGAGCGGTGTCATGGCCCTCCTGGGTCACCCAGCTTCGGATCAGGAGGACTGTGCTGGGACGGGGACGGGGAGGCGGTTGGGGACACAGTCCTTGCATCGGCGGGTGGCCCAGGGGTGGGGAAGGCTGCAGCAGGGGAGGGGAGAGGGGCTGCCTTCTCCCTTCCAAACACGCGCCTTGGGGCTGGGGCGGGGGCATCTTGGTTTGTAGCCACCAGATTGCATCAAAATTCAGCCAGACACGGAGGTCTGAATCGCTGCTCTGCGTGTGCAGCTCCAGGCGTGCCTGGGAAGGCGCACGGGTGGCACAAATGGAGAGGAGTGGACTGGTGGCAGCTTTGGCTGTCTCCAGGTAGACGTCCCGGGGCAGACGGCAATGCTTCTACTCCAGAAGCTCCTGGGGGGACTCAGCAGAGTGGCTGAGGGGTGCAGGATACACATCCCGTGCCCTAATTCCCCGCTCCGTGCCCTTTGCTCGGCGGAAGGGAGAACTCGGTTGGCGGTCGTGGGGGTTTCAGCCCCCGCGCAACCCTCCTGCGGTTCGCAGCGTGCGCCCAGTGCCTGTCGGCCCGACGCCATCGTGCCTGGGGCTTCTTTGCAGTTGGGAAAGCTCTGCCTTCCTCCACTGGCACGCAGGGGCACGGGCACTGTGGCAGGGGGGTCCCGGGGGCCCTGCGCTGCTGCTTCTTCCCACAGCGCTCTGCACCCAGTGCCGCAGTGACACCCTCCCCCCCGGTGTCTGTCACTGCCAGCCCACCCGCTGCCATTTCTACTGAAAACAGCAAGAATTGCTCTAAATAAAGGTGCGCGATGGACAGTGCTGCTAGGGCAGGAACCAGGCTCTCCCAACTGTGAAATTGTGGGCGTGAAACAGCCCCAGGAGCTGTTTTGCTCCCCGAGCAAAGGGGTTGCTCTGCACCCCACAGCTCCTCGGGGCACGGCCGTCCCCCCACCCAGTGGTACGTGGCAGCGGGCACGGGCTCTGCCCCACCGCAGACCTGCCCGAGCTGCTGCAGAGGGTCTGAAACCCTCGGGCTGTGGCACCGACCCAGGCTCCCCGAACTTCGGGGGGAGCTCGGCTTTGGCCAGGCCACCTTTAACCCACCTTTGCAGGATGTGGGTGAGCAGCCACCGTGGCGTTGGGCTGGGGAACCTCAGAGCAGCACGTGGGACACGGGGTGACGGCAGAGACAAGGGGCTCCGGGGCTGAAGCTGTCCTGGGAGCAGTGGAGGAGGCTGCAGGCTGCTGGCGAAGCCTTGAGCAGAACCCAGGAGCCTTGCGGCCTCTTCCCGTGCCCTGGGCCACGCGCTTTCCCTCTGGGCTAAAGCCTAGGTGTATTTAAGCGATGCCTCATCCTTTATCAGCCGTCTCGATGGCTTCCTCTAAGAGGATTGTTGCGGTAGGTGTAATATACTTAAGGGATTGTTAATAACAATAGCGTTTCGGCAGCATACCTTGTGCCGGCGGCGCAGGCTGCTGTCACGGTCCGTTTGGATCTCTCAGATTTACAGGACAACGTACTCTGCAAATTAAACTTTATTTTATGAGCTTATTAGGAAAGAAAACAAACAAGCAAGGGCTCCATCCCCTTTGTACAGACTAGGCTAACATGTGAATTCACTAATTCATCACTTAATTGGGGGGGGGAGAGGGGCTGTACCTGCTCCTGCCACCACGGCTGCCTGTCCACCCATCTTTATCCAGCCATGGCCCCCTCCAGCCCCCCCCCTGCCAGTGCACGGTGCCCCGACACTGCGGGGATGGGCGCAGTCCCGCTCAGCAGCTCCTTGTACATCCCGCCACTCACCCACCGTGGGTGGGCATCACCCTCCCAAAACAGGAGGAGGGCCCTTGCACCCTCTCCAGGGTCCTCTGGGGAGGGGGCTACACCCCCCACCCCACCCCTCCCCCAGGGGACCCAAAATCTGGGTGCTGCAATCTGGTTTGGCTGCCTGTGGCACAGGAGCCGGCCGCGTGGCACGCTCGCCCACCTTTGGATTCGTCGGTGTGCGTGCAGGACAGCGGGTCCAAGTGCTGGTAAGACCTGGGGCTGCAGGAACACTGCGGGCGGGCGCTGAGCAAATCCTGCTGTGGGCGAGCGACGTATGCAGACGGGGGAGATGGAGCTCGGTCCTGCCCCGTGCAGAGATGTTTGCAGCTCTGGGGGAGGCAGAAAGTAAATCCTGCATCCTCCCGGCACGCTGGTGAGGGAGGACAAACCTCTCTCTGATAACTGCTTGACGTTGCTCCAAAAACAGGGTCAAATGCGCAGCCCCGGAGCCCGGCGCCTCCTCTGCCGCATGTCCTGTGGGACGTGGGTGACGTGCAGGTGCCGGAGAGGGACCGGTCCGCACCCAGCTCCTGAATTTGCCCAATTTCGGGAGTCATTTGGTGCGCAGGTGGGTCAGGAACAGTGTCTGCCAGGCGGGAGCTGGGTGAGGCTGGGGAGGTGATGTGAGCCGCCATAACGGAGAGCTGGTTGGAAGGGGAAAATTACCGCACAGAAGAAAATGTCTGCTGAAATACTGACGGAGAAGACGCCTGCCAGCCTGGGCGCTGCCAGCCTGGGAACTCGGCCTGGGAGCCAGAAGCATCCTTGAGAAGCGCAGCTGGAACCTCTGCAGTGCAGCTGGGCACCGAGAAACCACAGACATCCCGAGATACCACCGACGGGTGCAAAAACAAGGAACTGTAGCCGCAACTTATGGCCTGAAAAGGTGAAAAATAGTCTGGAAAAGGGGGGAAAACAGTAAGAACCGGTAACTGCCACTGGCTGTTCCAGCTGTGAGAACAGGAAAACAGTCAGGGAAAATAAAAATTGGTCAGAGAGGACAGAAAACATCTTCATCTATTGGCTGTTCCAGGTGAAAAATAGAAATTAACAGCTTATATTGGCCGCTCGAAGTGGTGGGGTCCTACGCCCTCTTATGTCTCTATGACATAAAAATGACTTAATTCTTACCCAAATGGAGCTTCTCTCTCTGAGAACTTCCCATGCTGCACAGACTTTTCCCTTCCCTAAACAGGTCTGCACGAGCTTCCTACGAGACCTTGGCCCCTCGCCGGGGACGCCTGGCCGACTCCCAGCTCCGCCACGCGGATCATCTTCGAAGTGAGACTCTGTGATTTCAGGGGTCCCCCTCTGGGCCCCATGCCGGGGTTGGTTCGGTTTGTCCTGCCACTTCTGGGATGGTTGCGTCCCCTTCTGGGATCTGTCTAATGCGCTTGATATTGCAAACATGCATAGATAGAGATATATACGTGCATATAAGTAATCTATCATAAGTATATCTAGTGCTTTATTATTAATCAGTTTGCTTCACTAGTGATAAGACTGTAGTGATCCATAATATTATATATATTGGATTGCTGCTGTTATTGATTGTTGCTATAAGTAATTACTGCTATACTATTGATTGCTGATAACAATTTGTAATAGCTTGATACATATATATTCATAGAATCATAGCATCATAGAATCATTTAGGTTGGAAAAAACCTTTAAGATCGCCGAGTCCAACCGTAAACCTAACGCCGCCAAGTCCACCACTAAACATAGGTATACTTGCTAGAAGTGATTTTTGTGGTATTTGTGGCAATGTGTGTAATAAAGTAGGGAAATTTAGAGATCAAGCTTCCGTGTCCCTGTGTATGAGGGAATCCTACGGACCCACGGTCACGATTTCTACACACCCCCAGGCCGGGGAACCCTTTAGGTCGTGACATGGAGTCAGGCTGGGTTTGGAGTCCTGCAGCGGCAGCGGGGCATGCTCAGCTGGGGCACGTCCCATGTCTTCTCTGAGGATATTTCTCAGTGAAACAGCTCCCGCAGAGCGTGTTCAGGTGCGTCCTCGGTGCAGGAGCCCAAGCAGCCGTGCCAGGAGGGGCTGCAGAGGGGCTCCGTGCCCCCGGCTGCTGCTTTGCTCATGGTTTGTGCCGGCTGACGGCTTGTCCTTGCAAAACTTGTTCCTTTGCAGCACTTTTCCTGCTCCCTCCGGCCACGTTTGCCCAGCCTCAGCCCGCATTGCTGCATTGCTCATGACTCCTGCACATCCATGGTGCAATGGGTGACTGGCAATGATAAAGGCAAAGCTTGGCTCACGGCGACGGGCACACCGGTTCCGCCACCTCCAAAATAGTGTGGCTGCTGCAGAAAGCAGCTCGGGACCGACTGGTGCAAGTCTGGGGGGCAGCATGCTCTGGGGGGGGGCTACGCCACTGCAAACGCCTGGTCCTGGACTCAGCTGTCGCTGAGGAGCGGAGATGCTGCTGGAGGAAATTTCACCTCTTTGGGAGCCACTCAGATGGTGGGAGATGACAAAAGTGCCCTGAAGGGTTTTGCTTGATCTGTCCGGCTCCTGTAAACGGGGGCTGGTGCAGGCTGAAGACCAGAGTTGGGGGGAGAGCGTTGAGGGAGAGTGGGGCCAGCTGGGAACAGCAGAAAGCTCAGCACCTGCCAGCACCACGGGAGGGGACCGGCTGCTGCCACCCACTCTCCCTCGATGGGCTTACCTGGCCCCTCGCAGCCAGCTGGGCAGTGGGAGTCTTTCCCCAGCCTGGCCCCCACGGGGCCCCTGCCCTCATGGGCACAGCCCCCCTCCCGTGAGGCCCTGGACCGGCTGCGGAGAGTTGGGATGGAGCCCCTGCCCTGGGTGGGGTACAAGGGCCTGGGGCAGGGGCTCAGTCTGCAGCGCATCCGGCAGGCCTGCTCCAAACTGAAGACCAGCGTGCGGAGGAGCGTCGGGGACGAGTGGGGCTGGAGCTTGGCACCCAGCGGCGCCGCGGAAGGGGACCAGACGCTGCCATTCCACCTCCGGTTTAAGGTCGACGCGCTCTTCCACGCCATGGCGATGGAGGCGTAAGGAGCACCGGCAGGAAAACGTCGTTTCTTACTATGCTGCTCTATTTTTAATTGGCAATAAATTGAATCAGTCTTCCCCAAGTTGACTCTGTTTTGCCTGTGACGGTGGTCAGTGGGTTCTCATAGGATCACGCCACCACAGAACGGTTTGGGTTGGAAGGGACTTTGGAAGATCGTCTAATCCAACCCCCCTGCCATGCGCAGGGACACGATCCACTAGATCAGGTTGCTCAAAGCCTCGTCCAGCCTGACCTTGAACACTTCCAGGGATGGGGCATCGTAAGGGACGAGGCCCAAGTGACTGTGCTGTGAGCCCAGACAATGCCCCGAGAGAAGGCTCCAGACGTCAGCCACGGGAAGGGGCCTGGTCTCACTTCCCTTGACTGACTGGTGTCTCAGCCACTCCTGGAACCGGGGCGGGAGAAGATTCCAGAAGTCTTGGACTGGGGCCAATACATAGGGGCGCATACGACCCGCCTGGGGCACCCTCTGCACCGAACACCCCCGTCGGCAGGTCCGACGCTGGATCCAGGACTGGTGATCTCCCCATCTCTCTCTCCCCACCCCACCCCACCCCCCCCGACTCTTTCTGTTCTCTTAAAGCTGCCAAGTAACACAAGGCCTACCTCAACTTCTCATGCAGCCTAAAAGCGCAGAGCTTAGGTGGATGGAATTGTGAGAGGGTCAACGTTTACAGAATGTTTGGTCCATTGAAGTCGATGTTTATGTGCGGACCTTGAGTGTGACCTCACCTTGATCCACACCGAGGGGATTTGCGAATCTTGGTCACTCTCCCCTTCTCGGAGGTGGGACGTGACAGGCAGTCCTGCTCCAAACTGCAAACCAAAGTGCGGAGGAGCGTCGGGGCCGAGCGGGGCTGGAGCTCGGCACCCAGCGGCGCCGCGGAAGGGGACCAGACGCTGCCATTCCACCTCCGGTTTAAGGTCGACGCGCTCTTCCACGCCATGGCGATGGAGGCGTAAGGAGCACCAGCAGGAAAAGGTGGGACTGGGAGGAGCGTGGGCAGGGTGAGCACAGCATGGGAGGGCGGGGACGGGACTGGGCTGTCTTGTGCAGCCGTCGAAGCCGTGTTGTTCAGGGGGTGTTTCTGTAGGACGAGACAGTGTGGTCTGGGAGTGTTGGGATGACGGTGAGAGACGTGACGGCCTCTCGTTGATTTTTGCTTTGGATGGGCTGTTAAACAGGAGCGGGACTGACACCAAATTGTTGACTCCCCGCGAGGTGTGGTCCCTTTGGCCCCCGTGGCGATGTTCCAGCAGATAGCCACATGGTTTCTGTGTGCACCGAGCCAGCTGCCCATCAACCTGCTCGGCTCCCCCTCTGCCTGGGGCCAGAGGGTGTTGGTTTTTTTGGAGGATGGTCACGGCAGTTAGGAGAGGCACCCCCATTTCCCTCCCCCACCGCCCTCCACCAGCAAGGGGGCCCTCCTGGGCTCTCCTGGGGATCGGCACTCGGGGCCTGTGGGGATCCTGGGGCGGGGGGGGAAGATGTGCCCCGGCTAAGCCGGTGCTTGCCGTGCACACACAGGACTGCTGGGAGGGACAGCACGCGGAGAGGCAGGATCCGGCACAGAGCCAGCGAGAGGCGCAGGACCCTGATGGGTGGAAGAGGCCAGGGGAGGCGGGGTGTCCTGCGGGG
>NW_008794891.1:475453-526987 GCF_000699145.1 Aptenodytes forsteri | reverse complement strand
CGGCCTGGGGCCAGAGGGTGTTGGTTTTTTTGGAGGATGGTCACGGCAGTTAGGAGAGGCACCCCCATTTCCCTCCCCCACCGCCCTCCACCAGCAAGGGGGCCCTCCTGGGCTCTCCTGGGGATCGGCACTCGGGGCCTGTGGGGATCCTGGGGCGGGGGGGGAAGATGTGCCCCGGCTAAGCCGGTGCTTGCCGTGCACACACAGGACTGCTGGGAGGGACAGCACGCGGAGAGGCAGGAGCCGGCACAGAGCCAGCGAGAGGCGCAGGACCCTGATGGGTGGAAGAGGCCAGGGGAGGTGGTGTGTCCTGCGGGGCTTGCGGAGGGCAAGGGGAAATGAAATGCCAGGGATGCCCAGGAGATGCCCGATGCCCGCCGCTCACACCCCCTGTAGCCCCTTCGCTCAGAGCCCCCGTTTGGACCCCAGGGCCCCCCTCTGCCTCCAGCCTGGGCCTCTGCGGGGCCTCCCTGCCCTGGGGGTTCCTGCTCGGGGACAAATGGAGCCCAGGGGTCCCTCCTCACCTCCTTTCTCCCTCCTAGGATAGGCAAGAAGCCTGCTGGGCCCCCCCCCCCCCAGTGCAGCTGGCAGATGATGGAGGGAAGTGACTGGGACTTGCCTGCCCAGCAGCAGCCCCTCTCGGTCCCTGTCTGCCTGCTGCCGTCCCGCCCAGAGGGGAAGGCAGGGCCATGCCGGTTTTGGTCCCCGTGCAGCTGAGGGACCGGGCTGCCGCCCAGGGCACGGGAACCAGGGAGAGGCAGCTGCTGGGGAGCGTCGGGGCAGACGGAGGGGAGAAAAGGGCTCGTCTTGAACAGCAGCCAGCGACGAGCCCTCTCCCCACTAACGCAAGACCTCGGCGGAGAACCCGGCAGTGAAAGCCGATTTTTATTGACTGATTAAAACAGTAGCATCCTAAAACCATCCCCCGAGATCTCCTCAATTATTCAGTGAGGGTCTTGCACGCTTGAAGCTGAGAAAGGTGGCTTTTCAACAGCTGAATACCGCAGTGAGCTGAGAAAAGAGCCCTTCCCTAATATACACGGCAAGAAAGACTCCAGCCGCAATACATATCAATCCAAACAAAATAAACCGAGAATCAAGAAGGCCACAGGGAGCTCACACTGTGCCAGAGAACCTGGCTCCCTGTGAGCCCCCGGGGACGTCCAGCCACCACCACCTCCGGGTCGGTAACCTTAGGAAGATGTTTGAGCTGCTGGACGCTTCCCTGCCTCTGCCAGAGCCACGGGGAGGGAAGGGCAGGGCCTGCCCCTTGCACAGCCCCAGGGCTCTCTGCGGGGCCTTGGTGGCTGCTGGGGCACGAAGCCTGGTGTCCCCCGTGGTGGGATGGGACCCTGCACTGGGGGGGGCAGTGGCCTCCAGAGCTATGAGTGGAGCAGGGACAGTGCTGGCAGGGGGGACGGGCTTTGTGCCATCCCCACGCTGGTGGGTCTGGCATGTCCCCCAGCTATCCCAGGTCCCTGCTTCATCCTTGTTTCTGAATGTCTCCTTCACCCCCTTTCCCCAGGGGCTGAGCTCCCCGGGAGGGCACCCGCCATGGCCCCAGTGGGCAAAGGGCTCCGAGACCCCCAGCCTGGGTGCCCCGCGGTGGCCAGCTGGGCACCTCTACCAGCCCCGGTGAGGGATGCACAGCCTCGGGATCGACGCCATCCTCCAGCCCCATTTCTCCAGGACTAAAGCCACGAATGGGACCCACAGAGGAGGAATGCAAAAGAGGAGGCCCAGCAGCAGCAGCAGGGAGGAGATGTCCCCCTGAGGCTGCTGAGAGGCTGTGGGGAGGAGAAGGGCATGGAGCTGGGGAAGGTGCTGGCACGGGGCTGGGGACGTGGGGGAGGCTCCCATGCTTCATGCTCCCAGCAGCTTCTTGACCATGTAGCCTGGCATGCTGTAGAGGAAGAGGGCGATCATGATGAGGAGCAACAGGGCCAGCACGATTTTGATGATGAGCCACTTGTAGCGCGTGCAGATGAGGTATTTGATGGACTTGAGTGGGTTCAGGAACCAGATGAAGGACGTGTCCGGGCGGCTGCAGGGGAAGCAAATACCCATCATTAATGCCATGGCTGTGGAGAAGGGATGCAGGGCAGGCAGTGCAACAATGGACATGGTGGGCAAAGTGGGGTGCAGGATCCCCTTCCCTGGGTAAGCCTGCACAGAGTGAAAGAGCCCAACCAGCAGGATGAGGAGGGTGGACAAGGGGAGTCAGCATGACGTGTGCCAGATGGAGTAATGCAGGTTCGCGATGGAGCGTGAGGATTCCAGTTGAAGCTGGAATCTGATGGTGAGGACCGGAGAGGAGGAGGAGGAGGTGGGAGGCCAAGGAAAGGGAATGGAACCAAGAAGAGAGGCAGAGGAGGAACAGAGTAAGGAAAAGCAGCGGGGCAGTGAATAGCAGGCAATGGGGGGGAACCAGCAGAGATGGCTCTGCCCATAACCCTCATTCCTACATCCCCCGGTGCGACCCCTCCTCGCCTCCCCATGCCTGGCTCCCTCCCCGGGGACCACCCCACAGCATCTCCCAGAAGCCCAGGTGCCTGCTGGGGAGTGGGGTTTCCTACTTACTTGGGTTTCTCCAGTGGATCAGGCTCGTTGCGAGCCAGCCCAGCAGGGGATTTCTCTGCCTCCTCTGCTGTCAGAAGGTGCAGTTCAGCCTCGACTTTCCCCTGCAGGGAGCAGAGAGTTGTGCTGAGACCTAGGCGATGCTCCCCCACCTCGGTCCCCCAAGACATGGTGACAGAGGGGACCTGAGGGAACAGAGGCAAGTGTGGGGGGGGTGGGGTGGAGGGTGTCTGCAGAGTGCAATCCCCAGGATGCAAAATCCCTCCCTTTTCCTCATCCTTACGGTAATCTCCAGCTCATCATTCTCATCTCTGGCCACGAACGGCCACCAGCCCTTCACCCGCTTCTGCTTGAAGATGGAGACCATGGGCAGCTCTGCCTCGTTCGTCACCATCTCCAGGCTGCACTGTTTCGATGTCTTGGCTCCCCGGGGGAAGCGGTTCAGGTCCAGCTCGATGGCCCCTGGCAGGAGAAAGGGGAGCACAGACGTTGGCACCCCCAAAATGCTGAGTCCTTGGCTGGAGGTGGGCTGGGCCAGCATCTCCTGCCCTGGAGAGCAACTTCGAACTAGCTCTGGGAACTAAAAAGCTGACATCTTTGCTACAGGAGCAGCCTTTGATCAGCAGCAGCGGAGACAAGGGCTCTCATCCTACCTGCTCTTACCAGCAGCCTCTAAAGGGGGTTTGTGGGATGTTGTGGACTTGCGGAGCAGAGCTAACCTTCCAGGTTCTGTTCCTATATAGGCTTTGTCTCCTCCCACGCTGCTCCCTACGTGTCCAGCCATGGGCTCCCTGCTGGCCGCCCCATTGCCCCAGCAGAGCAGACCCCCCCCTGCTTACCGAGGAAATCATCGGCCGAGAAGTGGTCAGCATCCCAGACCTGCAGGGTGAGGCGAGCTGGGATCTTGTACTCGGTCTCATCCCAGGAGAACATGGACTCCTTCTTGGAGATGACGATTTTCTCCTCCGCCATCAGGTAGTCAAAGGGGAAGATGTAGCGCCAGTTGAAGTTGCCTTCACCAGTGAGTGAGTGGTAATGGACATCCGTGTCTTGCTTGTCCTCCTGCTGACCCTTCAGCCACCTGCAGGGCCCAGAGGGATGAGAGGGGTGGCACACGTTACAGGAGGGAGGAGAGGGCACAGGACCATCCTGTGCGTGCAGCCAGGACACCTCCAGGCCAGCAATGCGTGGGCAGACTGGAAGGACCTAAAAGGCATGAGCAATGGGCTGGGGCTGCTTGAATCACCGCAGCAGTGTCTCCAAGGGGCACAACGGGCATGGGGACGGGAGACACCTAGGGGGAACGGGGGGGTCGGAGAGCAAGAAATGCAAGCAGGTTGTCAGGGGTCTTTCTCTGGGCAGGGAGATGTTAAAGAGGTGGACAGGAGCAAGGAGCATTGCTGGGGAGTCTGGAGCAGAGCATGCTGGAAGGATGTCCCCGTCCCGCACTGGTGGAGTGGACAGGCCCAGGGGAGGCTGTAGAGACCTTCTCACTCCACCACGGGGTAGTTAGACCTCCCCTGACGGCGGCTGTCTGTGTGGAGGCAGGTCGGTCTGTGCTGGTCACTGCAGGCTCCCTGTGCCAGGGCACATCTATCTGAGCCCATCAGAGGTATTTAGGGTCTGCTGCAGGCTCTGCTTGAGGGTGGGGATATCTCTGCTGACCCAGTCTCCAGCGAAGGGACCTGAAGTGCCCAGCTCAGATAGGCACCGTGGGCACCGTGTCACTGGAGACAGTGGGGTCCCCGTCATGCCACCCTGGGAGACGGGGTGGCCATGCCGACCTCGCCATCGCATGTGCTTGTTCCCCTAATTTTCTGGCTCCAGTGAGCAGGATTCCCAGAGCAAAAGGGACACGGAGGATGGTCCATACCAGCAAGTCTGGGCCCCGGGGGAACACAGCTTTGTTTCAAAGACTGTGAGCGCCCCTCAGCCCCTTTCTCTGACGAGCCAAGGCACCTCCGTTCCCCAGGGTGCTCTCAGGTTTTTGCGTGTCTGTTTGTCCTGAGGGGCTGCAGCCAGCAGGGACACGTCTCCATGCACAGGCACCCAATGCAGGGGTGTTCTCTCGGGCTCTGAGCGTGCCGATGCCCTGCTCTGCCCCACGAAACACAAAGGTCAAGTGATTCCCCCACCACACTGATGGGGAAGGGCTGGAGCACCTCAGATTCAGAGCCATTGCAGAAAAGCCACTGGGCTGATGGGACCCGAGATGCCAAAACAGACCCAGTTTTCTGAAAGCGGCACGAGGTGCAAGCAGAGGAGACCTGGCCTGAGCTGGCGAGGCTGCGGAGGAAGCACCGAGCAGTTTAACAGACTGGTGGGAAATCACCGCATAGCCAGCCACCAGCCTGAAATGTCGTTGCATTGATTTGAGGTCCTGTGAAGAACTGGGCTGTGAGCAGGTGTGGGTCCCCTCATCGCTGTACGGGCGAGTTCTGGAAGGGGCTTTCCCCTACTGCTGGGTGAGAGTGAAGCGGAGATGGGAACTAACCACAGTTTGGCTCCAGATGCTGGAGCTGGAGGTTGCAGGGCTGAAATGCCAAGTGGGGGCATCAAGACAAGCTCAAAAAGGGGAAGAGGGGCAGACGGGGCCAAGCAGCGAGGCCTCGGCCATTACCGCCTGACATAGACGTCAGACATCTTCTCTCCCGCCCGGAAAGCATCATCTTCCAAAACATCGGTGTTCCAGAAGACAACCCGCAGCTCAAAGCTGGGCGGCCAGGCCAGGCACATGCAGCGGGTCGTGCAGCCAAGAGAGAGAGACGGAGAGGCAAGAAACAGCACAGAAGACAACGGCAGCATTGGCGCTACCTGACCCTGCACCACAGCCCGTGTTGTACCCCCCCCCCCCCCCCCCAATCCAAAACCACCCTGGGGAGCCCAGTGAGCACTAGCACCCCCCAGGGAGAAGGAGAGGAGGTGGTGCTGGCATGCCACGCTGTACCTACCCCCTGACAAAAATGTCACTGGATTTCTCGCCAGTGAAGTAGTCATCGTCCTCCAGGATGACCTCGTCTGTGTTCCACACTATCACTCTAAGCTCATATCTGGCAGGAGGAAGGGAGACAAGGAGGTGAGGCATGGGGGCAGGCGAAGGGGCAGGAGGGAATGGGGTGACGCTGCCAGAAACCAGGGCCAGGCACCGCGACCGCAGGGAACAGCTCACAGGAATCTTATCTGAGGGATCATGAGGGCAGGAAGGGGGGGGGATCTGTGCCTGAGCTCAGGTCAGCCCAGGCAGGGTGAGCAGAGCAGCAAGGGCAGCTTTACCTCCCTCTGCTCTGAACCTCTGCGAGGCCCAAGCCAAAGGCTCGAGGGGACAGCCCAGGCTTGGCCTTTGGTAGATTTGTGGCTAAAATGGGGTCTGCGAAACAGTCTGAGTCCAGCTCTCTTCCTGGTTTCCCCACCTTACGCAGCAGGGCTGTCACCCCTTAGAAATGAGGGGGATTCGTCGCTGCCTTCAGAAGTGAACCCTGCTCCCCTGTCCAGGGCAGCCCCCTGGGCACCACAGTCCTTCTTAGGACTCCAGCAGGTTCAGAGACTCTGAGATATTCCCAGCACTGCCTTTTGTGTGCAGCAACCCGGGGTTTCCCAGTCACATTCGGCTTGGCTGGGCATTTTGGTGATGGAGAAAGCAGCTGCGGTGGGAGCAGGCGGAGGAAGAGCAGAAGCCAGATTCCTCGCAGGGCGCAGCTGCAACGTGGAAAGGCTGGAGGAAGGCTGGGGGACAGTGGCAGAGAAACGCAGCCATTCGGCCACAAGCGTAACACATCGCTAGAAGTACCAGGGGGTCCTACAGGTGAGGGGAAGGGGACTCACAGCTTCCTTAACCCACCTCCTCTGGTACCTCCCTCTGACAATGCCCTGGCTGAGCCCAGCTGTGGGACTCCTGCCATCTCCTCCAGTTCCAGCCCCCTCCTGCCTGCTCCCATGGGTGGGAGCCTGTCCCATGCTGTGCCTCTCCAGCACCTAGCACCTACAGCTAGTGTCGGGTGGTGCCAGGTGCTCCCAGCAAAGGGGAGATGGATTAAACCCCTAGGATGATAACCAGGCGTAACCTTGCTTGAAACAGGCTATCATCTACCTGCAAACCCTCTCTTCAGCCCATCAATAGCAACATCTCAGCTCCAGCTCATGGGTCACTGCTGAGCACGGCTGTCCTGGGCTGCACTGTAGACAACCCTCTGCTTTTCCAGTCTGTGCTGGTGTCTGGACCTCGCCCTTGGCCTCAGCTTTCCTGCGGCTGCCTGCCCTGCTGTTCAGACCCCATCTGCAGCCCACTGGGATCAGGGGACGTTCTCTCCATCCAAGGTGTCGTCTGCTGGGCACGGGAGCGCAAGAGACTCCCACCGGGATGCCCAGTGCTGCCCCCGTCTCCCGGCCCTGGGGGTGGGAAAAGGGGCCCAAGGACAGAGTCTAGCAGGGTAAGGCAGGGCTAGGAGGGATGCCGAGGGGAGAAATGCCTTTCTTCTCTCTAAATAAGTTGGGAGAGGGCAGGGTGAGGAGGGAAGAACTCTTTATTACACTGCCTGTTGCCTGCTCTGTCCTGCTTTGATTGACCGACTCTGTCCCAGTAACCTTCCCTGCCCCGGGGCTCCAGCCATCACCTCCTGGAAAGGGCCCATCCAAACTGCCCAGGGGTGCCTTGCCCTGGGCTAACCCTGCCCCTGCCTGGGAGGGGGTCAGGGCTGGGCGCACTGGTCTGCCCTGGCCCTGTGCCGGGGACGGGGCAATGATTTAATTTCCTAGTCTACACGGACAAGAGGGATCGGGAGCTGCAGGGGATGGAACAGGCGGGATACCACCCTTCTGTAGCAGCTCTGGAAGGGGAAGACATCGCTCGATGCCTCCAGTCTTGGGATCTCTGGGAATGCCGGCATGGTTGAGGTACCCAGGCAGAGGGCCGGGCTGGGTCATGGAGCAGCAGCAGGAGAGGGGAGAAGCAGGGCTCCATCCCCAGCCTTGAGTTTCCCCTGGGGTTGGCTGGCTGGGAGGTTCCTTACTTCTTTGGTTTCCTGGGGGAAATATCAGTGGCAGGGCCGGGCGCTGGCATGTCCATGGGGAACATGTCCACCCACATCTCCAGGCGACCCTGCAAGGTTGAAGAGGTGCAGTCAGCTCCCCTTGTCCCTCCTTGCCCCTCCCCGACCCGGCAGTGTCCCCCCCAGCTCCTCTTGCCCTTCAACATCAGTCTGGCCATGCCAGATGTGGGGCAGGGCCTGCAGCCACTGAACCCTGCCAGATATGGGGCAAGGCAGGGCTCCCCCATGCCATGAGTCCTTTTTCACCCTCTGCAGAAGAGTGCCTCCTGGCATGGCGTGGTGCCGAGGTGCACAGGCGCGGGGAGTCAGGGGACCAAGGGACTTGGGGGTGTGAAACGGATGCAGGCTGGAGCAGGAGAGGCACCGAAGGTTTAGTCTGCTAGGGTCAACAGGTGACCGTTAAGGGCTGTTGATGCCCAAGTGCCACTCTTCGCAGGATGCCTCCCCCACCTCTGCTGCCCACGACAAGGTGGGTTACGGCTGGTCTGCCCAGCTGACATCTCTGCTCCCCGCTTGGAGGCTCTGCAGGCTCTGCAGCGTGGGCTGCCTCCACTTCTGCTCTGGGACTTTGAGGACCTGCTCGATGCCCGGCTTGTCAGGGTTCAGCAGCGGACGCGTCTCCACGTGCTCGGGGACCAGCTTGCAGCCTGCCCGTGGGATGTCCTCCCAGTGGTGCAGCACAGTCAGGGCCAGGTGTTCATCTGTCTGCTTCTTCTGACCTGTGTGGGCAAAGGGAGGGCTGAGCTTGGAGAACTGGGCAGAGACACACCAGGGACAGCAAACAACCCCGTTCCTCTACCCCTACTCCAAGGGCACAGAACTGCCTACTAGCTACTCGTCTCCATTTCCTGGTGTACAATTTGTCCTTCAGCCAACACTTCCTAACTCGCTCTCTTTCTCCTCTCTCTCACCCTAGTCATTTACAGAGGGTCTCGAGCCCCTGCCAGTCTGTGTTTTCCCAGGCTGAACAAGCTCTATATCCATTGACCATGTTCTCCTCCTCTTCTGCACCCCTCCTGGCCTGCCTTCGTCTTTCTTGGGCACATGTGAGTGCGTTGGGACGCAACCGTTGTTTGGGGATGCAGTTACATGGAGAAAGGCTTCCTAAACCCTGGAAAGGCCAGGGTGGGGTGTCTTCATTGCTCTTTGGGCATACAGCGCCAGGAGGAAGTTTTCAAAGGCAGCTTTGGCGATGCTATGCCACGCACATCATAGCATGAGTGGTTCTGAGAGCAACCCACTGGCCTGGGTGGTCTATAAGACTCTGTCTAACTGGTCACATACTGGAAGGTCCATTTAAGGTGGTGGGTGGATAATGATTGCAGCGCTGCTTTGGGGTGATGGGGCCGCTACATCTGTCCCCAATCCTGGACGATGAAGGGACACCCCAGACCCCTGCTCCCCTCCACAACCTTCATCCCATGGGGCAAGTACCATTTTCATCCTCAATCTCCGTGGGGCCGGTGAAGACCCTGTTGGCAACTTTCACTCTTCCTCCTGGCCCAAAGTGCGGCCCATCCACCTTGCCCTCTTTGCACAGCTTGGACAGGATTTGGGAGGGCTTCATGGGGTCGCGCCAGGTGTTATAACCATGTCTGTGAATAGGAGGGCAAGGTCAGTGAAGTAGTAGCAAGATTTGGAGGAAAAAGCGATTTTGTCCCCCTCTGCCAGCAAAACAAATGCTACTGCCACGAAGGACCCAGGATTCAAAGGGAGAGGATCTGAGGCAGCAAACATGAAACGTCAGAGCAGACTAGGTCCCTCTGTGACCCCCCTCTACACTTTGCTAACACCCTTCCACCCCAGCCCCTTTACTCTGTGCTGACTCAGACCTGAAATCCCCAGCGCACCCCACTTGACTCTCGATGCTCAGCATTGCTCCTTTGGCCCTGCTGCTATTTCAGCTCCGGCCTCACCCCTCTACCCAGTCCCACCAGTGCCCCTCAGTCCCTTCTTCCCTGCCCTGGGCTCCTTACAACCCGCTCCACTGCTGCCCTGCTGTGCTGGTCACAAAACCTGTCTTAAGAGTGAGGGTACAGCACAGACTCCTCCATTAGCAGGCAATAAAGGAGGGAGATTCCTGCAGGAGATCTAGGCTTGGTGTGGAAGATGAGACAGGCATGGGTCCAGGCAGAAGGTTGGGCAGGGAACGCTTTGCTCGTACATGGAGTAGGTCTGTGACACCCCACATGTAGCTCGGTGCTTGCTGTAGTAGCGGTTCTCCAGATCAATCTTGGTCTCTCCAATGAGGTCGTCAGTCCCCACCAAGTCCCAGTCGTACACCGCCACTGTCAGCATGGACTCCATGGGGAAGGTGGCCTCGATGTCAAAGGATCTAGGCCAGGGGAAAGAGAAAAGCTGTTGAAGGGTTTGGCTGCTACTCAGGAGAGACGCGTGGGTGAGGTGGGTCTGCTCCAGTCTGTGGACAGTGTTTAATTTGCATCTACCACTGCAGGACATTCAAGGTAGGGGTTTTAAGTAAACCTCTGCATGGCCTGTTTCAGATCCAGCAGCCCTAGACAGGAGGCGGCAGAGGGTGATTGCTTGACCTGAATATCAACAGCCCTGAAACTAAGTTTGTGTGTCGCTGGAGATTCAGGCCATACTCTCACCGGAGTTCAGGCGTAATGATTCCTAAAGTAGGTACTTAATCTTGATCAGAGGTGGACGTCTCTTAAACGCCCTTTACTATATTGACCATACCACTGGCAAAGAAGGACAGATGGCTGAAATGAGGATGCCTACACTGCTTGCAAGGAAAGTTCTGTGCGATGAGTCCCGTCTTTTGAGCCCAAGCAGCAGCTGTGGGACAGCTAGGGTGCAGGTCCGAGGGCTGGCAAGCTTGGCTTAGGCTTAGCTCACCCCTTCCAGGTGCAGACAGGTAACAGGGCTGGGGCAACTCACTTTCCAAAGACAGGGTTCAGCTGCTTGGAGATGTAGTTCTCCTTGTCTTTGATGTCCGTCTTCCCCAGCTTGATGGCAATATAGGGGTCGGCTTTCCCATTGATGTCAGCTGGGTGAAGGTCCGTGGCCTGCAGAGAACAGATGAGATACATCAGTGCCATCCACAGTAGCGAGCAATTCAGGGATGGCCCCATTCTCCATCCCTGAGACCAGCTGGCGTTGCCTGGCCGTAGGCATGCGGCTACGCTCTTTGGGCCTCCTAAATAGAGTGGCTTGGTTTAAACTGGGGATAAGTCCTGCCTTGTGTTAATCCCTGTCCTGGTTTGGGGAGGGGTTGGGGCTGGCTGTGTCCCCTCAGAGAGACATAACCACAGTCGCCTTTAGCATCTCTTTCATCGGTGGAAAGAAACAGGCTCCTCTAAAGAAAGACCCAGAGCAACAACCCGACCAAGATGTCAAGACGACTTTCCCCTTCCCCTCTTGTTCTCTCCACTCGCTACATTAGGGCCAAGGGCTTCTGGCTTCTCCCCATAAAGGGGGTGAGTATCCCCAAACTCTCCAGTCCCACCCTCCATCATGGCACACAACAGCAGATGCCCATGCCAGGACACATCCAGCCAGTCCTGGTGGTTGTTGGTGCTGATCAGGCTGGTGCCTACCATTGCAGCCTCAGTCCGTCGGTGATGGATGTGAGACTCGTTACCCCATTGGGCAATGGGATGCAGCACTAGATGGAGAGTTAGGCTAGCGGGAAATGCAGCCAGAATTAGGTTGCGTTAGTAAAACACCGGGACAAGGTGGTGACAAAGAGCAGCCCCGGTGCTTCTAGCAGGACTGAGATCCCTCTCAAGTGCCCGGCTTCAGTACCTCACTCACATGCTTGGGGACACACAGGTGACTAGTTTAAGGGTCAGGAAAGGACTTTTTCCAGAGCACCCTCCATATAAAGAAACGTGTGTTAGCTCAGCGCGTGTTCAAGGAGGTGCCATGCCCTTCAACCAGGTCTACTAGACCCTGCCAGCACCCATTCGACTCTGCGTGTGCTTCACTGAGGTGTCATGGCTATGTAAGGAACCGGCACCTCGCAGTCCAGGCTGATCCAAATGATTCAACTTGAGTTAAGCACTAGGACAGACACGCCGGTCCATCCTACATAGCAGAAGAAAGGTCTATGGCTCTGGCAGGAGCTTGGATCTGGCTTGCTCCCAGTGCTTGGAGCACACAGCTATGGAGACACCATTGAAGTCCCCATCAATGAGTTGCTTCAGTCCTCATGCTGCGTCCTTGGCCCTGATGCTCTGAGCGCTAAAAACCAACATCCCTACAGCTTTGGGACCAGCTCCTGGGTGTGCACCGTGGAAGGGAGTGCAGGATCACGCCTTGCCACACCACACAGTTATACTCACCCGCACAATATAGACTCGGACCAGCACATTGATGGGGTCGTTGCTGGGGATCCCCTGGAACATGCCAAAGTTGGGGTCGTATCCTGCCTCCTTGGTGATATCATCAGGGAGCGGCACTTTGTAGACACACATGGAGCCCTGGTGCGAGGGAGTGCACAGCCCGATGAGAGTCCTGCTGCTCAGGGTAAGCAGACCCATCCCAACCCACCCTTCCTGAGGACCCAGTCAATATCCTTGTTTCTAGCCATGTGCTGGAGCAGACAGGCCAGATCTGGAAAATTCCTCCACCGTGCAAGCACCTCTTCAGGGCTTGCAACCATGAGCAGAGAAATTGGACAATGGGAAGGAGGCCTGCAGAGGAATCAAACTAGCAAGGTGCTTGTGGACACGGATTTCCAAGAGTAAAACTGACAGGAGGACAAAAGCAATGGGAATAAAAGGGTTGACGAGGGATGGGCTGAAAAATCTGGGAATTACCACATGAAACACTGCTGATTTCTATGCTCCCTAAGCATCTGATCATAGCTAAAGTGGGGAACTGCCTGCTCATCTCCTCTGCTAAGCAAACAAAGGGCAAAACCGGCATCAACAGGCTTCATCTGACCAGGATCCCACCCTCAAAAAGGTTCTTGTCCAAGAATCATATAGCTGACAGATGTGCTCCTACATTGCGGGGGTCCTGGCAATGGTGCAACATGGCCGTGAGCCCAGATGACTGGTATTGGTGAAAAATGGTTCAGAGAGAAGCCAGGGCAAGACTTATTTCCACAGTGGGCAAGAAAGAGGATCTGCTTTTCCCTTGGACTTCTGTAAGAATCATCAAGGATCTGCTTGCTTGCAGTTCACCACTTCTGTGGATGCGCTTTTTGAAGCTATCTGATTTCTGGTGCTATCCTGGGAGGCTTTCTCTCCCTGCAAGGTGCCTGCAGCTGGGTCAATGCAAATTGGTTTCTACAGCATACAACTCCTTCCTGCTAAACCAGCTTCAGCAGAGAAACCTGTTGGCAAGGGCTCCCCAAGCTGCCCCTGCCCTGGCCCAACTCGGCAACCAAACTCACTTTGAACCTCCCCACTGTCCGCTCCTCTTCTGTTGCATTGTCGTCGTTGTCCCCAATCTTCCCACGGAGCAGGTTGAAGGTGTGCAGCCAGTCCTCAAAGTTATCAAACTCTGTTTCCAGCTCTTTGTTGAAGACCTGAGATGACAGAAAGTTAAAGGAGGGGAACTAGGTAAAAAGAAAAAAAGGTGAGGAAAAGATACGGTGACTACCCGAGTCAACTCAGAGGGAACATGGACATCTCAGCTCCCGATGCCCAATTCTCTAGGAAGGGAAAGGATCTCCAGGGTCATTGGGTTGGACCTTTATGCCACAAGCACCTCCCCGAACTGATAACGTACAAGAGGGAAGCTCAGCTGAATGGGCGAGGTGGCTGTCCCCCCTCTGTGCAAGACCCAGGTTCAAACCCCTTCTGCACCCCAGAATCCAGACTACATTAATCCTAATAAACACCACGGGCCAGTACATTGAACCAGAGCCCATCCCACGGGCCAGTACATTGAACCAGAGCCCATGAGTTCTGCCCTGAGTCTCGGCTGGGCCAGCCATAGCCAGGCTGGAAAACTCTCCCCTCCAGCCAGGGCATATCCAAGCTGCCCCAAGGATGATCCTATCCCAGGGCAACCCCTTTTCTGTAAAGCTTGTTGCCTCTGACTCCTTCAAGCTATGGAGAGAAGCTGGTGGTCCCAAGGCACATCTCGCCTAGGGTTAGATACCCCTCAGATAGGCAAGGTGCCTCATGCAGGGTTGATCCATCCTGCTCTGATCTCCAGGTGGCTGGGACTGCCATCCTGCCAGACTTCCAGCCTGCCACCAAGCAGGCAGGGCCTTCTCCTCCCCTGCCGACACACGCACCTTCAGTTCGTCAATCTTCTGCTTGTTCTTCTTCTCGGGAAGCTCAGGGGCTGACTGTTGCTTCTTTTTCTTATCGTCTTTGGGTGCCTTGGACTTCTCCTTGTTCTTCGCCTGACCCTTGGAGCCTTTCAGGGGAGAGTCATCAAGTTTGATTTCTGAGTCCGAGGGGAAGCGGCGAGGAGGGAGGAGATGGAAATGAGGGTGAGGAGGGGTGGAGGAGACAGGGAGGGGGGACTTGATCAAAGTCCTTCAAAGAGGAGGAGCATGAAAGCTGACAGCTGCTACTGCCTGCAACTCCCATCCCAGCCCTCTCCTGTCTTTCCTTGACTCTGGCCACTGCTGCCCAGGTCACAGCATCTCCAGGAGCCCAGAGGTCTCTGTGCAGTGAACTTCCAGAGCTGACCTGAGCAGAAGTCATTTGGAGGACTACAAAACATGGACAGAGTGCTAGGCTCTGGCTAGCTTCAACAGCAGTGAGAAGACCTGATCCTGCCCACAGCATCTCTTTTTCTTCCTTCTACTGGAGGCTTTTCCTGCTGTACGCAGCCTGGAGAATAAAACCCCAGCCTAGGTATCGCAGAGGGGACAGTGCTTGATGCTCAGCACCAGAGCACAGGCTGCTGCCCTTAAAGAGGTGTTGCCCATGACCAGCTGCAATGACAGGTTGTTAGGGTCTCTGTTCAGAGCAACCACCAGCCAGGGACATCAACTACACTGGGAACGGGCCGTCTGGAAAGGCACGTTCAAAGAAAACTTCTCCCACCCCTCTGCCATCCCCGTCCCTCGCTGCCTCTGCCAGTTTTCATGACTGCTGGGCAATGCAGATGGGGACAGACAGATGACAACAGGCAAAGACTTAATGTGGAAGAGGAAAGGAGGAAGGAATGGGAGTGCCAAGGGGAAATGCACCCTTCTCAGAAGACAAAAAGAAAACAATGGGGGACACAAGACACCCCCCCAGCCGCCCTGCCACGACAGCAAGCCCAGGAAGAAGCTGCTCAGATTTGTCTCCAAGCTCAGCAAGACCCGGCCTCATCTTTCTCATCATACGAAGACTAGCCTTCCAAAAGAAACCAGGCTCCGTATTTTTCTCAGCTGGAAAATCAGATGGATTTTGCATTGCCCCAGCATGACAGCAACCCGCTGTCATGGGGACGCGGGACATATGGAGAGCATGGGTGAAAGTCCTCAGGGAAATCCCTCCAAGCCCTGCTGGTGGGACTGGCAAGGAGGCCCCAGGCTGCAAATGGACAAAGTCGCCCTTGAGCAACACGTCCCAACTCACCAGTGTTTTTGGCCCACATCACTTGTGGTACAAAATTCGTCTCACCTAACTTTAGACATCAGCAACACCCCATCTGAGCTACAGACCCCCCGACTTCCTTCAGGGGAAAACGCATTTAGGGTACAGTTCATCTTATCGTAACATGGTATTGAAAATAGGTCAGAGAATTTGCCCTAAAAGTGCGTATTTTTCTTCACTGCCTGTGCTAGAACAGCAGACAAGGAGGCCTCTACATGCCGGTAAAAGCACTCAGATTAGATGAATCCCAGACCTTCTGTCTGGTTGAATCTTCCCTTGTAAAACTGGAGCAAAATTAAAAAAAAATTAAGCCTCCTGCAAAATGAGAATGGAAAACCCCATGAAGGTGATCTAGAAGCATCTATTACTTGGCGTGCTCAACAGACTTCAAGCACACAGTCCTATAGCTAGCACATCGGCACGGCCAAAGTGACGGGACTTTTAGTGACATACTAACTTGTCATTGCAGAAAAATGTCCTGGGACAACAACGTGGATCCTGGTCACTAGTCCGCATTACGTGCACGTGGCCTTCCTCCCGGCACGGATGGGGTGGAGGCTGCCACAATACCATGCTCTGGTTTGGATTCACCTGGCGTTAGCATGTTAGCCCAACGCAGCCCACACCAGGCTTGCATTCACAAAAATTGATCCTCCGTGGGGATATACAGCGTGGCAGAAGAGCAACAGCATGCTCCAAAAGCATGTTCAAGCACCAAAAGGAGTCCTGGTCCTACCTTTCCCTGCCACGCTCCCTCCCTCGTTCACAACCTGCTTACCCTCTGCAGTCTCCATTTCTTCCTTCTCCTCCGCTTCTGCTGCGGCTGCTTCCTGCTGCCGGAGTTGCTGGGGGAGAAATGAAGCGAACAGGGGGTGGGTGCTTGTGCCGAGGTCTCTGTGCTCACTGGAAGTGCCTAACTCAGGGTCACAGCTCGCTCTGCCCGTCTGAGCTGCGAGCGAGATTCTGGCAGTGCTGGAGAAATCAAAGTTGCTCAGTGCAGCCTTGAGCACTGATGCGGTTAAATACCTGTGTCTGAATACAAACCAGTCCACCCAGGGTGCACTCAAGGAAGAGGGACCCTGCTCAGCTCTGCCAGGTAGAAAAAAGCCTTGCCGACAGTTGGGCAAGGTTAGTGAGGAAAGCAGCACAGCCCCAAGCCTTTGGAAGTAGCTGGAAATAGGTGAGACCTCGCGGGCTGGAAACATTTTCCTCTTCCCCCCCTACATACACCCCTCCTCCGCTCTGCACCCACCTCCTTCATAGTCTCAATTGAAGCAAAATACTTGGACCACCAGTCCAGCATGCTCTCGTCTGGCTCCTCCTCTTCTACTTCTTCTCCTCCTCCTCCTTTCTTCTTCTTTTTCTTTTTCTCCTTCTCTTCCTCAGACTGCAGGGACAAGGGAAGCAAAGACAGAGAAGAAGAGGGATCAGATGAAAGTGAAATGTCTCTTGAAGTGCAAAGGTGGTGGGTGAAGCCCCTGAGAAGGCAGAACCCTCCTGGCTGGGTGGCCTCGTTAGCACTTTCCCCCATTTACAGCCGCAGACACTGAGGCGCAGAGCAGCAAAGCAAGATGCCCAAGGCTCCAGAGGGACACAGTATCAGAGTCCCGAGACATTCCCCTCCTGTCCGTCATCCCTTTCATCCATGTATTTCCCACATGGAAACACAGGTGCTGCAGCACCTGAATCTTACACGGTAGCAATCCTCCCTCTGCCCGGCAGAGTACCCTGGGTCCACTCAGTGGTGCAATAAAGCCTTTTGCAGCTGGTGTCTGGTTGTGGTGGGAATAACCAGCATCTCTCCCGCAGCGTGCTGCCTGCCCTGCTCCTCCTGGCACAGCTGGGCTGAGAAGTGCTGGCCCAGAAGAGCTTCCCAAGCTGCAGGGACCAGGCCACTGCCTTATCTGTTGATGAGACAACGCTGCTCTGTCTCTGCCTTGGGACGAAGGGGCGCTGGCCCCCGCCTATCTTGGGGTTGGTGAGGATGCATGGTCCTCGTTGAAAGGTGCACAGAAGGGCAGGATGGGGTGTGGAGGGTTGGGAGCAGGGATGCAGAGCAGATCCATCACTTACCACGTCCACCTTCACCACCGCATCGGAGTTCTGCCGCCCGGGGTGGAAGGGAACAGGGAGAGGGAGAGCAGGTTAGCAGCGCAGCCTCAGCCGAGTACAAATACACACCGGCACACGCATGCATTAGAAGTCACAGACAGCTCCCCAGCGATGAAGGAACCGAACGCCTTGAATGAAGAGCCCTGGCTGGGAAAGCTCTGTGTACAGGGGAGATGTCTGCTGTGACCCACGCACCAAATCCATCTCCGCGTGGCAGATGTCTCTCTGGCACTCTGCTAAGGGAGAACCACAGTCCCTGACAGCGAGGGATTGGGCCTGAGAAGACACTTTGGCCTTCAGCGTGGATAACACCTCTCTGCTCTCTTGGAGTTTTTCTTGTCGATCTAGGAAGGTCTGCAAGCTACTGTGGTAGATTTCAAGAAGCACGTGGGTGCTGGGGCGTTCCAGACATACCCATGCATAGATATCCTGCAGCTCCCATTGCATGAAGCTGTGTGAGCAGACATACATGAGACAGCTTCTTGTGCACATACGAGGAACTCTACGTGCAAGTGCCTACGTAAATGCACCAGGGACCTTGTGGGGTGTGTGTATGTGTATGTATCTGTACGTGTGTGCTTGTGAGGCTTTGTACGTGCCATAGCCTTTCTGTAAATGCGCACGTGTGAGGGGCCATGCATATTTGGAGCCCACAACATGCCTGTAGGCACACGTATGCACATGTGCTGCTTGTCTGGGGGGTTGCGTGTGCATGTTGCTGCAAAGAGCCTCCTGCAAAAAGCAATCTGTTTCTTTTTGTGGAGGAAGCTCTGGAACGAGTACCAGAAGGAGTTGAAATTCCTGTTCCGCACAAGAAAATGGGCACAGGCACATTCAGTGTGTGAACAAAGCCTGATGCCTCTGGGACACATTGCCTGTCCAATGCATACGGCGCCCAATTTTCAGGGCAAGCACAACAGGTCTGAAGAGCTTTGGCTGCCTCAGACTGACTCTGTGTGGCTGGATC
This sequence comes from Aptenodytes forsteri, assembly GCF_000699145.1. NCBI lineage: Eukaryota > Metazoa > Chordata > Aves > Sphenisciformes > Spheniscidae > Aptenodytes > Aptenodytes forsteri. Next base: position 508,763 of record NW_008794891.1, on the reverse strand, counting down.
AGCTCTATGCCATGAGCATCTGCTGTGTCCTGTACAGCTCAGACTTGCTGTACACTGGTTGTGCAGCGACACCTCGCTGACCACCCATCCGGACTGTTGAACAGGCATTTCAGAGAGCTGACGTAGCCATCTGAACGTCTCAGAACTATCGTAAAAAGGAAAAAGGTATTAGGGAAATCTGCGTGACTCTGGCTGCTTGCAGAGGCTGTGCAGCGTGCAGTGCTTTGGAAGGGCAGGATCGCTGCAGCTGTGCAGATGGGGAATTTCTGATGGGTCACTTGTGTCTGCGTTGGTCACAGATGGGGACAGGGTTGTGCTTGTGGGTGCTCATTCCCATCTGACTGTTTTTGAAGGAAAACTTAAAGCTGTCTAGTTTGCATAGCCCAGGACAGTCCTTTTCTGGGCAGCAAGCACCAGCTAATTTCAGAGAGGACAGGAAGAGGCCAATCTGTAGGACTGACGATTACCCAAGGCCCTTCATTCCGGGCATCAGCCCAACCCCACGTTCAGCAGGACAAGGTGGCCTCCGTTTGGATGGAATCCCTCAAAGACTGGAAATTCAGTGAGGAAAGAGATACTAAAGTGGTGCTGACATACGGATACTCACAGCTTCCAGCTTCACCATCGTCTCCATCTTCTTGATGGGAACCTCAGGTTCCATGTTGACAACGATCTCCCCTGTGGGGTGAGAGCGATGGGCCCCATTGGCCATTGCCAGATAGCCGTTGAGGTGTTTAGCTGGACAGAGGACAGAGAAAGAGAAAGTACAAAAGAGAAGGCTAGAGAAGGGTAGTGTAGAGGAGAAACTGAGAGCTTAGGTGAGATCCTACAGGATTCATGCAGGAGTGATGTGTGACCACCTTGGTCAGAGAAGAAAAGAGGTGGAAATGAGCACAGACCCTTACAGCATGATTAAAACCCCCTTCCACAGCAAAGGAAAGCAGATGATGAGAAAGGATTGTGTTTTTTCACCTGCACGAGCCTCCAGAGGAGAAGACGCAGAGAAGACGATTGCCCTGAAAGTATCAGCTGGCATGGACACAACCGCAGGTCCAGACCCCTGGCTGGAACCAGGGATGGCCCTTGGCAATCCTCCCACAGACCTCCCGTCTCTGCCCAGCCAAGAGTGCCTCCACGTCCACCAAGGACTGGGAGGAGGTGAGCAATTCCTGTGGCTCACCAAGCCCTCGGCTGCTGTGCTGGGTGCAGGGAAAGTGGGTTTGTGACGGTTTTTGCCGTGGGTGCTGATAGATGGGGTAGTGGTTGGGGTTGAGAGGGTGGCCTCAATCTGTAGCTTTCTAGTCTTTACTCAGATAGCAGCAGCAGGAGGCACTGAACGTGGCAAATTCACCTCCCAGTCTTGAGGAACATTTGGGGAGTGTAGAGTCATGAAGCTGCAGAGACGTTAGAGGTGAACCAGCCTTTCTTGTCTTACAGGTATCAGGGGGAGCATGCAATTATTGCAGTGAGACCCACAGATCAAAAAATCAAAGGGCAATCACGGCCTCACACCCTGTGCCTTCTCACCCCCTTGACCCAAACCCTGAATCACTGCTTGCTTAACCAACAAGCAGGCAATATCCCATAGTCCTTACAAACCTCCACCCATCTCCCTCTTCTCCGTGCGCAATGCCCCACCGATGACCCGTACTGGGCAGGTCCCCATGGCCCAAGCCTGGTACCTGTCATATTCCAGTGCTGGGCTTTCTTATCTGGTGGGCGGTAGATGAACTTTCGGAGGGAGCTGACGGCGTGGGACCCCACCAGGGTGTAACGCCCGAAAGCCCGGCAGTCCACCACCCGGATGTTGAGGGGTGGGTGGAGCAGCTCATTCTCCGGGAGGTCCTGGGAAGAAAAGGTGTGCTGGTTATCAAGGGCTGGGTGTGGGCTGTGAGTTGTCTACTTTGGTGGTTGGAAAGGCCAGTAGGGACTAAAACAGGGATCATGTCGGAGGAAGAGGTCTGGAGCGGCTCCAGCATGGCTTGGAAGCCCTCAGAGAAAGGCCATCGCCAACTGGGATGGAGCTCATGTCCTCCATTGCTGTGGGGAAACTGAAGAAAGGGGCTAGCAGCCATGGTTTGGGGTCCAGAAAATCTGGGTTTCAGCTGAGGGCTCAGGGGGAAGAGGAAACACTCACCACTTCAAACCACTTGACCAAAGTGCTGAAGTTGGGGTTTTTCTTGTAGTTCTGGATGAGGGCTGACTGGACCCCCTTCCCAGCACACTCAATGTCCACCCGGGGCCGGTCCACCTGGGCCAGGTTCACTCTCTTCAGATCCCTCAGCCCCCAAAACAAGATCTAGGGCAGGAGGAGGAGAAGGAAGAACATGAATGTGAGAGGGACTGCCCCTGGCTGGAGCCAAAGGAGTTGGTTCTCCACGTCCCCCCAGGAGCAGGGACTTTGCTGCAAAATGTCATCACCTGGGCAGTGGTGGATCCCCAAGGTATCCTCTCCTCCTCCACATGGCTCAGGGCTGCAGCACAGTCTCTCTCTGACACCCCACATAATCCACCCCACACCTGATCTGCGGCAGCATAAGGTCTCCAACCTGCTGCCCTCGACACTCCCTTTTCTGCCTTTCTCCCTTTCTAGCCTTTTTCTGCCATGGGACTCCGTAGAGCAGGACCAGACCAGCTTTGTCCACCCACAGTGGCTCTTGATTCAGTGTTGGCATCATTTTGTCACAATGATATCAGTATCACTGGGGAAACTTGCCTCTCCCTTCATAGGATAACAGACTGCCGCCATGACCAAAAGTTCCCCTAAACTGAGATTTTTCTTCCTCCTGATTCCTCATGGCTGTATTCACCTTGCACATCAGAGGAATACGATTTATTTAACCAGCTGCAAATGTGTGGAAGACCAGGAGCTAGGATCCTTTTAGAGACCTGGAGATCTGGTCAGCAGCATCTCACCTGAGCAGAGATACCTACAACCATGGGTGAATTGTGCAACGAACGTCACTGGCTGTATTGCCTGGATCACCACCAAGACAACCCAGGGAGAGGGGCCCTGATTGGATGCATCACCCTTTAGATATCTGCAGATACATGAGAGGCATTCTGCCCTTGATGCCTGAGACTGGTGGGATGCCGCTCACCTGACTGCTGTGGGTAGAGATGTATTACGTGTGTCTCTCTAATGTGCCCTGCATTGCGTCTCGGCCCAAATGCCACTTACTGCAGGGCTCTAGACTTGCTGTGGTGCCCACCTTTAAGACAGCAAGGAGTGATCCAGTTCCCTGTTCTTTTAGGGCTGCTGCAGCCTCTCTCCCCGTGCAGCCAGTACAGACATCTGGTCTTGGTGCTCAGGTAGTCATCAGAGCCTCAGAGATCCCTCCTGGCCTTCAAGCACCCATGGACAGACTCTCTTGCCCCACGCAATGCTGAACGTTAAAATTTGGTGCTCCAAGGCAATTACCTCCACTCTGTATTTACTCAGCACCGGCCGAATCCCCAGTGGCACTGGCAGGATGGGGCCCCGGTCCACGTCTGTGGGGCCATCGATTGGGGGCAGGTCTGACTTGCCCCCAGGGCCGATCTGGAAGAGATGCAGCGTGGATTAGGATCCGTTCCTTTGAGCGGGCGCTCAGCTGCTGGGAAGCAGTTTTTTGTCAGTCTCAGCTGTAACTGGCACACCCTGCTCTCATGCACGGGGTCTGTGCCGTCTCAGAGGGGTGCAGGAGCAACAAGGGTTGCTGAGCATCCAGCTGACTGTACTGTGCAGGTACTTTGGGAAAAGGCATACACCTGAGCAGAAGGTGCTGGGCAGTGCTGTGCTTCCACACAGGACAGACCCAGCAGCAAAGCAAACTTCTCAGCCCACCAACACACCCCAACCCCAGGGCTGTTCCTTTCCCTCCTGCAAGGAGTTGCATCTGCCTGGGCTAGGTGTAAAGAGGTGCAGAAATGGTCCAAGAGCTCAGCCCAGGAGCAGGTTTCAGGTCCCGTTTCCAACCCGGGGCATGAGGGAGACCAAATATCCGATGTGAGCCAGTCCCTAGAGAAAACGCCCCATTGCAAGGAAAGTTCGGGGGAAAAAAAAGGGCTTGGACAAGCACCTGCCCTGGCAGACAGAGGAGACAGGACAAGCACCTTGGGGAGTGGGACACCAGGCTCAGCAGCAGCCTGCAAGGCTGCCCTGATCTCGCCATCGTCGCAGGGCATCTGAGGACACTGCAGGCAGATAGGCAGGCGTGTAAAGCAAAGTCTCCTTTGAAATAAAGGGGAGACCCAGAGGTGGAGGGAGCACGTAGTCCCCAGGGGTCCACCTCCCCAAGCACTGCCTGCTCCCGGCACGCACAGATGCAAGGCCAGCCTTGGGACCGCTGCCCCTGGCTGGTGCTCAGCCGCATTAGAGGTGCCTGTGGCAGGTCGGTCCTTGCACATCTGAACCCACCAGCACTGCGCTGAGTTTGCTGGGGCCTCTCTCTTAGCCGGGACGTCTCATGCTCCCTGCACACCAGGAGTCTGCTGAGACATGTTTTCATTCGTTTTCATTCATTTTCATCATATTTTTGGGATGCTGCTATGAATTCACACCCCTTTTTCCTGAGACCTTCAAATTGGCATCTCCAAGAATGCCAGGACTCCCATTGGCACCTCCCGTATCCCAGTGATGACGCGGAGTTTGGGCTAATGCAACACTTTTAGTGGGGTGTCCTGTCCAGCAGGATGGCTGGGACTCTCTGCACATCATCCTGACCAGCATAACTGGGCAGGAGCTGCCCTCTCACCGGGTTAGTAGCTGTGCTAAACCCTTCTAGCTTTTCTAGGATGTATGAACGACCTGCTCCTTGCAGCACCTAAGATATATAAGCACGGGTTAAGCCCCGCTCCCTTGCAACCCCCCCATCCCATCTTTTCCCTCCCTTGGTCTGGGGTGGCTTTGGCCAGCTGGTACCTGGAGCAGCTCGAAGGCAGCCAGCAGGTCGCCTGCTGTGGAGTTGCCCCGGTAGATCTGGTAGTACTCCAGCTGTGGGGGGAAGCGCGGGGGGCAGTAGTGCTCATCCGACATCTTCACCACCGGTTTGGCAAAGGTGCGGCCCATGAAGTCAGCTTTGCCCTGGAGAGGCGAAGAGAGCGCATGGGTTTGCTGACCCAACATGAGGTCTCCCAAGTCAGCCCCAGAGCCCTCCCCATCGTGGTCAGAACAGGACCAGCCCACTGGGCCTGGGACACCAAAGCTCAGTGCCAGCTTTCACTCCTGGCTTCTTCAGATAAGGTGAAGGAGGTGGCCTAGGGCTGGGACAGCAAGGAGGCCAGGACTTGAGCAGCTTTTCTAAAGGGAAAGACTCAGGTAATGTCTCCTTGCCTCCAGCCTCACAAACAAAAGCTCTTGCTTCACTCTCCAAAAATAAGATATCATTAAGTTGAGTCTGAGATCTAATGAGCAGCAGAGGCTGCTCATGCCATGGGAGATGTCGGGGGGGGGACCATCTTCCAAGGGTCGGGAGAAAATCTGCTTCTCACATCCTCTGCACCATCTGCCTTGCCTCTGACTTAGAAGCGATCGCAGCATCTAAATCATAAACATTTTCCTTTGCTGGGATTCATCTTACCACTGTGTCCTGGTCATAGATCTCAATGACAATTATGGGAGGGTCATCCCGCATCTCATGAGCTTCCCCATACAGCTCCACATTGTCAAAGACCAGCAGCTGGTCCCAGGTCGGGCAAAGGGTCTCGTTGAGAACCTGGAAGAATGGGAGAGGGACTTACCAGTCCAGGCAGGGGCTAACACCCTGTGCAAGGGCAGCAGACAGGGCGTTGGTCCCAGTTTTCCTGCACCAGGATATTAGCAGCGCTGGGGCGGGCAGTGGAAATATTTCTCTCGGACATTGTGGACAACGTAAAGGGTCCATTACTTTTAGAATAGTCACCCCAGGTTTCCTTTATAAGCAGTGGAAAGAAAGCGATGTTTTTAGGGTGCAGTTGTCCCTTCCTAAGGTGTACGGCTAAAATAGATGAGCAGCGCTGTACCCTTTAGGGGTCCTTTTGTCTTCACCGTTTATTAAGAGAATTAAGAGCGCTGTGATGCAGATGTGTACACTACAGCTGTCTGCTGTCTACTGGGTATCGATGTCCTCTCCATGCAGCGCTTTGGTTTGCAGCTGTTTGTTGGATCAAAGGGCGAAGGCAGCCGGTGCCATACAGGGCGTAGGGCTGATGGGGCAGGAGATGAGACAGATCCACAGTAGGATCTGAAGCCTGATCTGAATGGAGGGGGAATTATAGGTCTGAAATGCTTTGCGGATCTTGACCCTTGCAGCTCGCAGCGTTCACCCCTCACTCTGACGTTTCTATTTGCTCTGCTTAATTATCTGCTTCTTTCTGTAAAATCAGGGTGAAACAGTGCCCCGTGATGGGGCAACCACAGGGATGAGTTCTGGAGAACAAGCACAGCCCTGGCCTGTCTCAGCCATGTGTCAGGCTGCAGCTCCAGTGTCTGGCAGCACTAGTGGGCTGCTGCACGTTTTTTTGGACCAGTGAGCCATTGGGGTATCTCCCAAGGACTCTTCTGAGAAAAAAAAACCCCCGACAGCAGGCAAGCAGACACAAATTATTTCCAGTGTCCACCAGGCTTGCTAAAGCTTGGCAGCCGTCAGCCTGGGAAGGGAAGACACAAAAACCACTTCAACATGCTCCAGTTTCTCCTAACCAGGCAGGTGAATCACGGCCACAGGGACACGGGATAGCTGTGTGCTGGTGCGGGGAGGCATGTCGTGAAGGTGCTCCTGGGGAAGGGGCTCCTGGAGACAGTCAAGCCCCCGTGTTGTGGCTGCTTTCCCACCCCAGGACCCCATGATCCACCTAATCCTTGATTCACTAGCAGTCGCGAGAGCTGTGGCGGGGGAGCAGGATGGAGAGCTGATGGGACGTGCAACGCCAGAGCCCAACCCAGCCCTCCAGGTCAGGAGATGGTGTCTACCTCGGTGCATTGGCTCTGGGAGATGAAGAAGACTCGTGCAAAGGGGTCTGAAAGGCCACTGCTGTCGGCCGCAAATAAACTCCTGGCTTGGTACATGTGGGCTCGCAGCTGGAAAACCTGTTTCTCTGCAAGAGAGGGGGGAAGTGAGACAGCTTGATACGCAACCCTGGAGCCCAGCAGTGGGGCTCAGCCTGCAGAGCGAGGTCTCAGGGGCATGCTTTTGCTCAAGGCCAGCACTGATGAAGGATATAGGCTCAAAGCATGAGTCCTGAATGGATACGGACTGCCTCGGCGTCCTGCTTGCCACGTGCAGAATGACAGCTATGAACGGGGTAGGGAAGAGGGTGCACAGTTCCCACGCCCCAGCTCCCCATGGGAGCAGTGAGGGACCTCGGACTGGGACAACTGGAATTATTTCCCCCTTAGCTCCTGGAAGCCCTTGGCCCAAGTGGTGTCCAGCCAGGCTCCCTCCTGCCCTCTCCATGTCCTGTCCCCAGACCCACTGCAGGCAGAAAGTTCTTACTGGTGTAAAGGAGGCTGATGGGTGGGAAGGATGGCAGGTTTTGGCCTCTGGCGGTCTTCTTCTCCTCAAAGCCACAGGGCAGGCCACTCAAGAAGTCTTTGCGCTGTTTGTTGAGGCCTAGCCACAAGTACACCTCCATCTTGGCCTGAACTGTCCAGCCAGCAGGTCCAAACCCCCTCTTCCCGGGTAGCTGAGCACAAAGGACAGAAGAGTTTACATGGCTGTAGGGAAGGCCTTAGAGACAGACAGACCACCTCTTGCAGCATTCAGCTCCTTCTGGTGCATTGCTTTTACAGTTGCCCCTTAAAACCAGGGACCCAGCCCTCATCATTTCGGATCACGACACTGCTCTGGCTCATGCATTATCTTCTTCCCACCATGCTGGCTTCCTCTTTCTAAGCCAGCATCCTCTTTTGTGGCCAGCTGGATCAAACACCTCTCTCCTTCCAGACATTTCTCACTTACCTGACTGGGTAAGATCAGTGGTTCACACTTCCTAGCAGCAGACTTCCACCCCTACCAGTAGAGTATGGGTCTGTTTTGCCTAGTATTCAAGCACCAGCAAAATTTGATACACAGCTCTCTCGTCTCCATCTCCCATCCTCCCAGTCTGTCCTTCCTCCATCTCCCTCCTCTTGGCTGCAGTTCCCCCAGGGAAGACAGACCGGCACCTTGAGGAAGACGGTCTTCACTTTGGCGCAGTCCTTGCCCATCTCCTCATCCACAATGGAGTAGAGGATATCCTTGGAAGGGATGCGGGCATAGGCGATGCGCTTGTTGTTGCTCATCATCCAGATGAAGATGTCAGGAATGGTGTGCTGGGGCTGTGAACACCAGCGAAGAGCCCTGTCAGCGTCTCAGCTTTTTCTGACCACTGAGGCACCAGCGGGACTGAAGACCTTCTGAAGGCAAATTCAACAGATGCCACAGGAGATGGACGTACCCATTGCCACATTAGGGTCATTGAAATGGTTTTGAGCCTCCCACTGCAGAAGCTTTTCTGCTTAAGAAAGGCTGCTCAGAGCTAAGCTCAGCAGGGTGAAGCCTAGCAGGAAAGAAACTGGGATTTACATTTGTTCTAGTTTAAAAAAATAATAATTTTGGGTTAGAAGACTAAAGACTTTCCTTTTCTCTTCATTCAGTGGCCATGGGAACTGTAGGGCAAGGGCCATACCTTCATTCCTTACTATGGAAGAGGTTCCCTGTCTGGACAGGTCCCATCACACCTTATAGTCTGGTTTATGTTCTGCTGTGGTGAGTCAAAGCCAAGGAAGGCCTTGCTGTAATAAGGGGTACGTAGTTGAGGCTGGGAGCCTGCCATGGGAAATGAGAACAGGAGGTGCAACAACTGCAGCGCCCGTGAGGGCCAGTAACCCCCAATGGCTGACCCAGTCCTAAACTGTAAAAGTATCAGAGGAACGGTGGAATTTTCCGAAAGAAGGAAAAAATATTTTGCAGATATTTGGAAAATATTTCCTTTGGAAATGCCGTGAGCAACTCTAATATATTGGACTATTATCTCTTACCCGTGAGCTGGAGTGAAGCACGAGTACGCTGCAGCAACAAAAATTGGACAGTTTGAGTTCTGCAAGAGGACAGGGCTTTATCCCACAGCCCTTCGAAGAGCCAGTTACTTTAACAACTCCCTACCTAGCCAGCATCAGAAACAGCTCCCTGCTGCTGACTTTAACGCTCTGTGGACATGTGGCACCTTCCAATGACTGATCCCCCGGGGAACTGCATGGCCTTGCCATGGCTGAGGCTGGCAGAAATGCCTTCAGCTCAGCTGCAAGAGGACCCAGCTCTGTTACTGGCTGGGAAGGGCTCTTAAATTTGTTTCAGCGCTGACTCGTTCCAACCCAGCAGTGCACAAGCAAGGCTGGGAGGCATGGGGCAGCGCGTAGACTTGGAGTGGCTCCTTGCACAAGACCTGGGCCACTGGGGACCCCTCCTGCCTACAGGGTTTGCAGAGAGGTCTCCGTCCATCCCAGGCTGCTGTTGGCATGCTCTGACCCAGACAACACCCTCTCTCCGTGCAGAGGGACCCACCTCATCTGCCAAGAACCGGAGTTTCTGCAGGAAATTTTGCACCAGCTTCAGCTTGTCTTTCATGGTGTTCTTCTTCACCTGCGACCGCAGAGTCGTGGCTTGCTGCCCCATGTTCTCCTGTGGTTAAAGGAGAGCCCAAGACACCACATTACCAAGAGCAGAATGGAGCACAGAGAAGGGAGCAGCACCAGGCAGGTCCCCGGCCTTTGGGAAAGGGTGGTGAGGAGGCAGATGCCTTAATCCCACCACGTGCATCCTGGTGATGGTACTTCTGACACCCATTCATCAACCTTGGCATGATGCAAGGAGGGCCCCTGACAGTGCAGAGACGTCTGTCCCAGCAGAAGGTGTGCAGGACAGAGAGGTGTCGGCTGTGCTTAGGGCATTTTGGGTTGGCTTCTAGCCTGGTGTTAAGGATAGTCTCTCCCCTTCTGCTGACCCTGCTGTAATTCAGCACCTGACAGTTCAGAAAAGGGGACGTGGAGGCTTTCACATGTTAAATTCATCGCTCTGAGGGATGCAGCTGGCTACCGAAGCTGGTGTCCTCGGCTGTGGCAGCTGGATAAGCCACCTGCTCTTTGTACATCTCTTTTGCACCTCCAACTTCTTTGCAAGGAACTGGGCTACCAGCCCCAAACGTCTAGGCTATATCTACCCCTGGAGCAGCCGTGCTCCGCAGGGTTCCCCTAAATTACTCCTTCCCAGTTTCCTCAGCTGTTTGACAGCAATGCAGCTCCTCCCCTGTATTCCTGGATTTCTTTCCAAGGCAAAGCAGAGTGTGGTGGAGGGGAGGCAGCAGCATGGACCCAAGTGCCACCTGGGACCCGTGCAAGACCCAAGTGCTCTTGAGCTCCTCTGTTCAGAAATAAACCCCAATCCACGGAGAATGGAAATCAGCACGCCTAAGGACCAAAGTTCCCCATTGCATTGACAAGGTCCAGCCCCCGTTCATGAATCCTCCCCCCTGCCTGGCTGAATCCCACTTACCAGCTCCCGCATGCAGGACTTGAGCCTTTCCCGGTCCAGCCTTGTGCGGGAAGAGTGGTGCTGGTCCTTGTCAGCCAATGTCACGAAGCGCCTGGCGGAAAAGGTCAGCAGGATGAATCCCGTGGGAGCCCGCGGGCTCTCCTCAAGGAGCCGTGGCCGGCTGGATCTCTGCCAGCAGGAGGGCATGTCACTGGAGGGAAATGCCCTCATTCCCCCCCCCCAGTCTGCAACGCAATCGCGGCCAAGTGGCCCATTTGCACCCAGTGCTGTGTCATGCATGGGGTGCGGGTGTCGATCAGGTACCAGCCTGTGGATGCCACAAGATTGAGGCTTTCGCCACTGGTTTGGGGTCTTTGGGGTGCAGATGTAAGCACCACCTCACCCATGCTCCAAGCCAGAAGGCAGCCGATACGGTGGTGTGCCAATGCGATGAAATGCTTGCCCGTCATCCAGAGGATAAGGCAAGGTGGGCTTATGCTCACAACCTTGCCCACAGCCCCGCAAAGAGCAGGGGCTGCAATGTGCCACCTTTGCCCATCTTTTACTCACAAGCACCCACTGCTCAGCTCCTCCAGAACCCCTCGGAGCCGGCGCTCCGGGTGCGGCTTCTCCGTCTTGATCATTTCCTGCACGTCGTTGAGCCCTTCCTCCTGCAGCGGCGATGGGGGGAAGCATAGAACCATAGAATCATAGAATCATTAAGGTTGGAAAAGACCTCTAAGATCATCAAGTCCAACCGTCAACCCAACACCCCCATGCCCACTAAACCATGTCCCTAAGCGCCGCATCTACACGTCTTTTAAATACCTCCAGGGATGGGGACTCCACCACTTCCCTGGGCAGCCTGGTCCAATGTTTAACCACTCTTTCAGTAAAGACATTTTTCCTCATGTCCAATCTAAACCTCCCCTGGCGCAACTTGAGGCCATTTCCTCTCGTCCTATCGCTTGTTCCTTGGGAGAAGAGACCGACCCCCACCTCGCTACAACCTCCTTTCAGGTGGTTGTAGAGAGCGATGAGGTCTCCCCTCAGCCTCCTCTTCTCCAGGCTAAACAACCCCAGTTCCCTCAGCCGCTCCTCATCAGACTTGTTCTCCAGACCCCTCACCAGCCTCGTTGCCCTTCTCTGGACACGCTCCAGCACCTCGACGTCCTTCTTGTAGTGAGGGGCCCAAAACTGAACACAGTGTTTGAGGTGCGGCCTCACCAGTGCCGAGTACAGGGGCACGATCACTTCCCTGCTCCTGCTGGCCACACTAGTTCTGATACAGCAGTGAGGGGGCAGTGGGGCAGAGCCCCGAGGTGGGGCAAGGTCCCCCCTGAGGTCCAACCCTGCACAGAGCAGCCCTGTGGGGGCTGCCAGCGGGAAACATCCGCTGCTTCTCCAGACCTGCCGGCTTCAGGGCTCAGATCTGGCACACATTTGGCTGTGGGGACCTGGCTCTGGGTGATGGGAATGGCTCCACTGCCCCCCACGAGACTAGCTGGCCAAGGTCCACACTGTCTTGGCTGGACTTGCCAGGCTTTCCCTTTGCAGAGCCTGCTGCGACCCTGCCAGCATGGAGCTGTCACAAAGGCTCCTTGGGAATTAGCTGAGACTATTACGGAGACTCTGCCACACAAGTGGTTCAGCCCTGCAGTCCAGGGGTACAAAACCTCCCTGCTCCTGCTCCCTTTGGTGGGGACCCCTGGGTCCGACCCACAGAAAATTCAATGAGCTCTTAGGATTTGCACATTCAAATTGTGAAGCATTTAGCACTGGGAAACCTCCCCCTTTCTGGCACAAGTTTGCTAGTTGGTCCTTGCACTGTTTGTCTCTGCTTTCTGACAAGCTGCAGAGATGAGCAGGGAGCCTGGACGTGCCTCATGCCAGCCCCATGCCCCAGGCTGTCCCCCTCCCTCCCCAGCACGTACTGACCAGCTTGTCCGCAATCTTGTCCATGATGTTGGCATTATACAATCTGCGGCGCTGGTCCTGCCACCAGCTCTTGATATAGATACAGGGCTTCTTCTCAAAGTACGGCAGGGGGAAGTAGTTCCTGCAAGAGGAGGCAGAAGAGATGCTCCGTGGTGGTAACGCTCCCAGCCGGGAAGAGCCCCTGCCCTCTCCCGGGGAGGCAATGCTGCGGTGGGGAGGGGGGGTATATAGGAGGTCAGGTGTGGGAGAGAGGGGGCTGATGTGAATTGCACCCTGAAGAACAGAGGCTCCATCTCTCCTAGCACCCTTCCCAACACCAGACCCGGGGTGGATGGGTGCAGTCCCCAGGGACTGCAAATTTACCATCTCAGACCCAGAGAGAAACTAGGGAAGCTCCCACTCCCACGGCCTCACCCACAGCCCAGCAGACAGCAAACATCTCCAGCGTGGCAGCAGGGGCTGGAGGGAGGCAGCAGGGGCTGGAGGGAGGCAGCAGGGGCTGGAGGGGAGCAGGGGCACAAGGGAAACCAAAGCGTTAACACCCTTTTCTGAATGCTGATGGGCATCTCCTATGGCCCCCCGGCCCTCACAGCAGGCAGAGGTCTCTGCCCTTTGTGGAGCTGACAGGTTTCCATATGCTGGTGGGATGGAGCGGTTCTAGTCACGGTACAGCTAAAGGGAGGATGAGGCTGAAGAATGGGTTCATGCTTCTTGGCTGCCTGAGCACTGACCACGAGCTGGGATCCACCCAGCGTGAAGCCACTGCAGATCCTGCTGCACCCGGGATCACCCTTAGTTAAAACCCAGCTTCAGCTCATCCTTCTGAAGCCATCGGGGTATTTCCAGCCAGAAGATGTCAGCAGAACCCCACGGCTGAGCGTGAGGCTCCCAGCACCCAGGGGCTGGGGACATCTGGGTAAACAGCATGAGAGTCAGAGCCCAGGGAACAGGCTCGAAAAACATCGGTGCTTCTCATCTCCGTTCGGCATTCACCTTGACAAGGAGCTGGTAAACAAGAGGGGAAACCCCAGGTAGACACTTTTATCTGGAGTGCAAATACCCTCGATTCAGTGTGGTTTGTTTCATTTCCCAATTGAATTAAGTCAGACAGTTAATCTATCAACATCTATCTACCGGTATAACACAGCCAAAATCCACTTTAAGCATATCTCGTCAGGTTAAATCCAATTAGCTTTCTTTAGCACTAGTCCTTTGTATTCAAATCCAGGCTGTGGCTGAAGCCCAGCCCAGACGTCCCAAGACACTTGTGCTGAACCCGTTCAGTTTGGGGCTTTCTGATCCAGCTGCCTGGGACAGAAAGCACCCACCAGGATCACACTTGCAGCTGTCTGGATTTCACCTCTATTTTAGGGTAACTGCTACCTGCACATCACAAAGCAATTCGTAAAGCGGACACAAAAAAATTGTCTCAATTTTACAGCTGGAGAAACCGAGGCAGAGAAAACAGAAGCGATTTGTCCACTGACAACCAGCGGTGCATTGACAGACCCAGGGTAGGACCCAGTTTCCCGAGTCCTGGTTCTGTTAAACACCGGAGCGTGGCTGTCAATGACTGTAAGCAGCGGGGACAGACAGACTGACAGAAGAGAGATGCTGCAAACTAGGAAGGCTGAGAGGACTTAAAGTCTTTTACCTCAATCTCCTGCCTGACATATTCTCAGCAACTTTTTCCAGCAGTTTTTTGCATCCTCTCCCCTCTGCGTGTCTGTGACCTTGCTTATAAAAAAGATGGGGACAGACTTTTTAGCAGGGCCTGTAGTGACAGGACAAGGGGGAATGGTTTTAAACAAAAAGAGGGGAGATTCAGACTAGATAGAAGGAAGAAATTGTTTATGCTGAGGGTGGTGAGACACTGGCCCAGGTTGCCCAGAGAGGTGGTGGATGCCCCATCCCTGGAAACATTCCAGGTCAGGCTGGACGGGGCTCTGAGCAACCTGCTCTAGTTGCAGATGTCCCTGCCCACGGCAGGGGGGTTGGACTAGATGGCCTTTAGAGGTCCCTTCCCACCCAAAGCGTTCTACGATTCTATCTGAAGCGATGAAGAAATGCAGCTTGTCTCAGCACAAATTACCTTCACTTCTGAAATCTATGCCTTATCTCTAGATGGACTTTGCTTGTCTCCACACGGTGCCCATGATGTTTTTATATGTCTGGCAGCTAGAGAGAGCACAGATGCAAAGCCCAGACCTCTCCTCCCTGATGTGCAGTACTGGGTTGTGCCACCAAGGGTGGCAGCGATCCCAGGGAAGGACCTGTTTTTAGGCTGTCTACAAAACATATGTATGGGAGTGAACCTGTTTTTTCAGTGCCCACCAACGATTTTTTTAATCCACCGGTTAACTTCATCCCTATTTGCCATAGGGGAAGAGCACCAAAGGTATCAGGTAGCCATGAGTTTTGGGTGCATATCTGGCCAGGTGGGTGAAGGATGTCCTTTGTAGGGTAGTCTGGGAGGTAAATTCAGCCCTTATTGGACATCAGAGAATCCACAGGAGTGCTCAGAACCGTAGGAAATGGGGTGGCTGTTCAGCTGGCAGACTACAGTATCGAAGACAAGGTATCTACACGTGGTATCTAATCTCCTTTTACAGGGCATGGAGATCTGGTCCCCACTGCTGCTCCCAGGTCTGTTTGGCCGAATGACTCCAGGCCCCGTGATGGCACTGACTTCACCTCTGACTTCATCTCTGCGGAGGGCGGTGGGAGCTCGGACACCCAGCGCATGTGGGAACACCTACAGGCCGTGTCTGAATTGAGAGCCACGTCTCTGCCCAGTGGTGCTTCAGTGGCCAGGTGGGCATGCTCACCTGTCTGTGACCAGGGGCTTCACGGGTTGAGATGAGGAAACAGAGGCCAGCTCTCCACCCTCATCACCTTCATCCTCACTTGAGTTCTGGAGCAGCTCGGACTCCTCCTCATCCCCATCCCCTCCCTCTTTCTTCCTCCGCAGGATAGGTTTGCTTATGCCATCGATCTGGTTCCCATAGTTACCTCAAGAAAAAAACGTGAAATAAAGTCACAGGGTTGTAACTCCAATTGGGCTCAATCTCTTGGCTTTAATTCAGGCTGGGGAGAAGTTTTCTCTGCAGGAACCATGGGGGACAGTGGGGTTCAACTCTCTGAAACCATGCCCAGGAACCATGAATTAGTGATGGGTGTCTGTCCCCTGCTCATGTCCCCTCTCGAGCCAGTAGGAATACACACCCTCCCTTTGGTGGTCAGCCTCAGGAGGCACAAAGCCTGGGTGAGAGAGGGAGCAGCTCCACTGGCCACAGCACAGCATGCACACAACAGATGATTTGGGGCCCCGCATGGCTTGTGCCAGTAGAGTAGCCATCACTGTCTCCCTAAACTGAGAGCTCTGCATGCTCTAACATGTGTTGGTACGGAAAATGGGGAAGAAAACCTCCTCTCAGCCTTGGATCCTGCATTCCCTGCCAAGCATGCTTCAAAACCACCCTCCCCAAAAAACAACCAACCTATTGTGACCTCGAAGTTGATGGGTTTGTCACCAATCTTCCTGTCGATCATGGTAGCTTCCAGGAAGGCTCCAAAGAGAAAGAACTCCTCCATCTTCCCAGTGCAGTTCTGCAGGAGGAATCACAGGGATCAGGGTTGAGATCAGCCAGAGGGGCACCTCGGAGGGCAGGTCCCCTTGGGCAGAGGGTGCATCACCTGGCACCTCTGAGCACCCTCATGGGCTTTTTGAAGGTGAGGTGCCACTGCTTGGGCTTTCAAGGGGACCATGAGGGATTTCTCTCCCCCAGCCTGAGCCGTCTTTAGGCTCACTGCAGAGAGAGTTTAATTAAAGATTTTAGCCTAACTTTTAAATGTGTTGGCTTAACTGAGATCAGTCATCCCTTGCATGTGAGGCACTATCTAAGGGACATTCAGGAATACGAGCCTGAGTTCACTCACAAATTGAATTAATCAAACCACACCGAACCATCTGCCTGGGTGTTCTTTCAGAACTGGAATGGCTTTATTTCCAGGTGGCTTCATTTCCCCTGGAGGTGGATTAAAGCCACTCTGAAGGAGGGCTTTCACACAGAGGGTGCACTGCCATCAGACTTCTCCATTTCTACTTCACACCCTTGGCTCACATGGATTGACTTATGTGGGCATCCCCAGGTAGGACAAGCCTGGATGTGCCTGTTTATGCAGAGCACAGGCAGCAGCCTTGCAGGCTCTACATGTCAGGACTAAAGCTGTGGGGCTTCTCTTGTCAGGAAACAGCCATTCAATTTCTCTGACCAGTTCCACCTTGCCAGAATTGGCTGGGAAATAGGTTAGATTCTTGACTTCTGTTTGAAACCCATCTTCAGGACAGGAGTGAGACAGCTGGCATTAGGAGAGGGTTCTCTTTGTCCTTGTCTAACTCCCAACTGGAGAAAAATCTCAAAGTTTAGGATCCTCCCTCACTCAGATATTCCTTCCGCCCAGCACTCCTAAGAGGGGCGAGCATTTGAATGATCATAAAATCTGAAATCCTTGCAAGATTTGCTTTCATTGTGCTGGGGGATCCAGAACACTTAGGACAACACTAAATGAAATCCTCAGTTTGTGAGTGTCATGGTTTAATTTCAGTCGGCAACTGAGCACCACGCAGCCGCTCACTCACTCCCCCCCCCCGCCCCAGCGGGATGGGGGAGAGAATTGGAAGAGCACAAGTGAGAAAAACTCGTGGGTTGAGATAAAAACAGTTTAATAATTGAAATATAATAATAATAATAATAATACTACACAAAGCAAGAGATGCACAGTGCAATTGCTCACCACCCGCCGACTGATGCCCAGCCAGTCCCCGAGCAGCGGCCCCCCCGGCCAGCTTTCCCCAGTTTATGTACTGAGCATGACGTCCCATGGTATGGAATGTCCCTTTGGCCAGTTTCGGTCAGCTGTCCTGGCTGTGCCCCCTCCCAGCTTCTTGTGCACCTCCAGCCTGCACAGTCGGTAGAGCATGGAAAACTAAAAAGTCCTTGACTAGTGTAAGCACTGCTCAGCAACAACTAAAACATCGGTGTGTTATCAACTTTGTTCTCATCCTAAATCCAAACCACAGCACTGTGCCAGCTACTAGAAAGGAAATTAACTCTGTCCCTGCCGAAACCAGGACAGTGAGACCAAAGATAAAAAACCAAGAGGCCTGAGACCCAAGACTCACCACTGGCAGCTGTAGGGTTAGGGGCGACTTACGTCAGCAATTGATGTGGCCTGCTCGACTTGCACCTCGGTGGAGCTGTTGATCTCCGGGTTGGTGGTGTCCAAGATCTCTACAGCAAGACTCATCAAAAGCCTGGCCCGGAAGGAGACGCCTTCACCCAGACCCTCGTTCAGCTCTTGGTGCTCGTCCATCAGGGTGTAGTTCCGAGTGGAGCCATACATGTTCACCCACGCAGGGCCAAAGGTGGGCAGGAAGCCTGCAGTAGATCAGACATGCACATAGGGAAGGGGATGTGCAAGGAGGAGGGCATGTCTTTGCCTCAGGATACAAACTCCCTCATGGACTGGCATCACTTTCCCGGTCTGTGTACGGTGACGCAGGCTTGAATATGCACATGTGTGTGCATGGAATTGCATGATTGCAACCACACATGGAGACAGTTCTGCAGTGAAGGAAGCGATGGGGACGTGCAGTCCACCAGCCCAAAGACAGAGGTGAGTCTCCCATTGGGTGAATCTCCCAATGTGAGAGTCAAGAAAAAAGAACCACCCATTAGTCCCCTTTCTAGAGCCATCTTTGGTTTCACATTGGTCCTGCCTATGTATGCTGGTGTGTTCATGGGGGAACCTGTCTGATGTTCATCCATTCATGGCAATGAATTTTTTGTTCTTGGGTGTCTTTGCTTTCAAGTGGTAGACTGGAGGCTTGTGACGGGGCTTGGTTTTCATAGAGCGCATGTCCAGTGACCTCAGAAGACCACTGCAGTGAATCAAAGTCTCTCCAGCTGGGCACCAAGAAGCAGCTATCTCTAGGGGTGGGGAAGGAGCCTAGGCTATTTTGCTAACTCTCTGCCAAAGGGACGTCTCTCTACCGCGAAGAAGGTAGCTCAGTCTGCCCCCAGCCTTAGCTTTACCTTTGTCTCCTTCGTTAGAGATCTTCCGCAAATCAATGAAATGGGTACCAATGGCCACATCATTGACTTTGTCCGAGTCTCGGATCTGGATCTTTATCCGCTTGCACAATGGAGGGAACATTTCTGTGAAGACTATTTGCTCATTCCAGAGAGGCTCATAGCTGCTTTTTTGTATGGTTGTCTTCCCCTGCCGAGTGGGAGGAGACAGATGTTTGACAAGGGTTTGAGCTCCCAAGCCATCCCTCGCAGCCTGAACTGCTCCCTTGCTAATGACCACTGAAACATGCATCCTGCCTCGTGACTCTCCTCTCCCAAGTAACAAGCTCCTTTCCTCAACTGGAGAGTGCTGCAAACCCATCACAGCCTGCACAAGAGAGGGGAAACATAGCAAACGAGGTGGCTTTGCCCTGCATCTCAGCATTTACACGCCAGGACAACCGAGATCATCTCTGGCCACCTGCACAATGGCTGGTCCCGCTCATGTTACCTCCCAGGGTCACCCTGGTACCGCACACAGCTTGCTCACCTTCTGCCCTGCAAAGACCACCTGCACATAGGGGTCTACCAAGTCCTTGTTCTCCCCAGTGAAAGCCTTCTTCACGTTGGCCATGATGCTGGTGTTCATACGGGGCAGTCCCTCTGCTCGATAGATCTTGATGTAGAAACGGGCCCACTGCCTCTCCGGAGGGACCCCGTCCGGGAGGAGGAGGTTCCTGCAACGTCAACAGATAGGGTTGGAAACAGCTGCTGGGGCTGGCAGGTTTGTCAGGAGAGGCTTACCAAAGAGGGAGAAGCTGCCCCACTTTCTGAGCACAGGCTCTGTGGAGGTGGAAGGATGACCATTTCTGCAGCCATAGATTTTATTGTCGTCCTGTTTCTGCCCATCCTCCTGTTCTGGGGTGGGGAGTGGTGGTTTTGTAGGCAAAAACTTAGAGGAGCTCCTTGAGGTGCCCCTGGGACAATGTGCATTCCACTAAAGGGATATAATAATTATTGTCAGTGGAGTCTAGAGGACAATTAAACTCAGCCTAATTTAGACATCTAAAGCAGGCCAGATGAATAGGATGTTAGAAGAGCCTTTTTTCTTTATCAGGGAGAGCTGGGGTGATTATTTTTGGGGGAGAATTGAACTCCATCAAATTGTTTTTCTTGGTATATGTGGCTTTCCTTTTCTGGGGGAAGAAATGAGAGCCATGGGGGATGCTGTGAACAAAACAATTTCTAGAGGAATTGCTGGAGTTGTCCATGAAAAAGTGGGATAATATCACCACTACAGCATGGAACGATGGCCCAAAATAGTTCAGGCGGTGCCTCGAGCTCCCGGTCCCCAGCAAGTCAAGAGAGCTGCACTGGTATTTTGCTACTAGTCTGGGTTTCTGACTATGCGGTGAGAGGCTGAGAGGTAGACTTGAAAGCCCATGGTTGCACTTGGAGATATTTAATTAGCCTGAAACGTTTTGGGGCTGGAACTAAGTTTTAAACTCTCCTGATTTTTCTTCCACGGCCTTTTAGATGCTCTGGGGAGTCAAAGAGCCCTGCCCACCCATGCAACCTGGGAAACTGCATCCAGACCTCCCTGCTCTGCCCTGGCAGTGAGTGATGAGACCCCATCCCGTCCCATCCAAGGGTCAACAGGAGCATTAGGTAAACAGTGGGGACATCAGGTTGGTTGACATCAAGCTGGCGTTGGTATAGAGAGCTCAACAACCAGCAGCTGGTCTGACCCGATAGAAATGACTGGTCTGTACTTGATAGGACCTGGATTTGCACCAGTAATCTGCCACACGTTCTCTCTTTTCAGCAACTTATTTGGTCCCTCTGGTTTCATCGCACACAGTATGGGTACTAGAAGGGCTACCAGCCTCATCCAGAAGGGATGCTGTCCTCATTGCACAATCCAAGGTGAAGAAACATGAAAAATCATTCCCAAGCAAGGCTACGTGAAGCCGTCTCTGCAGATCCTTACCCTTCAACGTCATCCTCATCCGTCTCATTGGCTTTGTGTGGTGTCTTGATGTTGTCCCCTTTCCCTACCACGGCGACGTCACACTTCAGGTAACCTTTCAGCCCGGCGGTGAGATCCTCGGGGTCTGAAAGGATGGCCCATTTGTGGTAGAACTGGTGCTCTGGAAGCCAGGGGACAAGACAGTCATTTATCAGAATGAGACACAGCAATTACCGCGGGGGCTGGAAACGTCCTTCCACTCGAGTGGGGGGACCTGCACATACACGTAAGAGACATCTTCAGGTGCGAGGAATTTGGACAGAAACCCCTGAAAAATTCCTTAGAAAGATGTGTCTCATGTTGAAGACAGAGTAGCAATGGGATAAACTGTCTGAAGCGGGGTGGAGTCTCCATCACTGGAAGTCACCATCCCTGGAGGTGTTCACCATCCCTGGAGGTATTTAAAAGACATGTGGACGTGGCACTTAGGGACATGGTTTAGTGGTGGACTTGGCAGTGCTGGGTTAACGGTTGGACTTGATGATCTTAAGGGTCTTTTCCAACCTAAATGACTCTATGATTCTAAGTCTTTAAGGCCTCACGTGCCTTTTGGATGGCGTTAGAAAGACTTCATCCTTCTGTGGAGCAGAGAACCAGACTAGATGATCCCTTAAGGTCCCCCCAGCATCATCTGCTGACCACCCCTGAAGTGCAGACTCTGGAGGCTTCATTTACATCTTAGCTCTCAGGCTTATTTATAGAGGCAGAGTGCTGCAATAGGTGTGACATAGGAGCAAGGGAAAAAAAAAATAACGCAGTGATTTTGGAGGTATCTTTTCTGAAGGGGTGTTGTCTGTTCAGCTCTGGCATGCTGCGAGCACCGGGCCCTCAAATGGGCGTTGCTGTTCTGTTTATCATCAGTGAGCAACACGACAGCAGCTCTAATCAACCTCTCTCTCTTTTCTATTGCACACCAGGCATCTTCATTTCGTGGTTTAAATGCCAGCCACAGAAGGCAAGATCCAGCCCATGACCTTCAGCTCTCTGGAAGGCTGATATCTTGCCTGAGCAAGTCGCCCTGGGCTTCCTTCCTCAGCAGGTCAGTGGATAGAGACCAGCAGACCCAGAGGGCACCTCAGCCCTCAGCCTCTGAAACCTTCTTTCAGGATGGGATACACAACCTTCTCCGGAGGTGCTGAGTGCTCTTTCCTGACCGCAGAGGGTAGCCCAGGTGACTTGCTTATCTCTAGGATACTAAAATTAAGTTAGATAAGTGTCACCCAAGGAAACTAGCACCTGCCCGGCTACCTTGCAAGGACATTTATTCAATGGTGCAGGTAGACACACAGGACTGGTTGGAAACAGCGTTTACATACCAGGTTGGGTATAAACGGTTCCAACGTCCATCTTGAAGGAGCCTACCAAAGTCCCACTGCGCAAGAGGTTTTTTGAGTGGATCACCTGGAAATCGAGAGGGGAAAACAGGTCAGACTTTTTTCCATGCCCTGGAAGCCCTAAGGCTCTTCCCAGAGGTGTTCAGTGTCAGATGGGAAAGGAGCTGATGCGTTTTCCTTGGTCTGTATAAGGACACTAAGAGGCACAGTGGGGTTGGCAGCTCTTGCTTAGCAATCTTGCAAGCAAGTGTATACTTGGATTGAATAGAAAAAAAATGCAAAGAAATTAATCTTTGAAACAAGATGCAGTTTTCCAGCCACTATGGTAACAAATTTACCTGAAGGAAGGGACATCTACCTGAAGGAAGGGTCTTTAGGATGCTCGAAATCTATGCTCTAATTCCCTTTGTGGGAGAAATTGTACAGCCGGTCTGTGCGTGGCATAGATAAGGATATTCCTAATTAGTGTGCTTTGGTCAGTGAATCTGCAAATCTTGTTCATCGCCCTCCTCCGTGGCTGCGGGGAGGGCTGCAGTCTCTGCTTTGCTCTCAGCATCTGCAGTCCTGAATTTCCACAATAGCTCTGCCAGTCTCATGCCTCAGGAAATCCTCTGGCAGGCTCGGGAAGGCTTTGCTTCTCCCCAAGCCCAAACACATCCCGAGACAGGTTTAATTCTGCCTGGCTCTGAAATACCAGAGATCAGCCGTGGAGGGAGATAGCGAATGCAGGAGTGGAGCTGTGTGGCCCCAGCAATGAAGGTCAGCGACAGAAAGAGGGACTGGGGGTCTGCAAAAGAGGTGAGGCCCATAGGACCGAACACCTTGGCCCCTGTTGCGGGTCTCACGTCAAGGACCTTAAATCCATCCCCAGTGCGTATGCAAAACGGGCTGATTTCTTTCAAAGCCCCGTGAAAAGGATAAACACAACCATGCTCACTTACGGACAGCTTGATGATCTTGTCAAACATGACATCTGGGGGGACATGGAAATCGAAGACGAAGTACTGAAAGGGAAAGAGCAGTGGTAAAGGCAGGAGAGCCGGGGCGGGCTCCTTTCGGATTGAAAGACAGTATTGGGGTGCACGCTCCAGCAGGAGAGGCTGCGACTGCCTGGGGGAGCATCCCGGAGCGCACGTCACAGCAGGGATGGATCCGTGTGAGCCCCAACACTGACAACCTCTGCAGTCTGAGGAACTAGCACTAGCTTATTGGAAAAACTGAGAATAATTTAGCAGAGATCACGTGAGTGCGCTTTTTACCATTTTGCAAAATACCAGAGGGCAAAGGCTTCATTTCTCCTTCTGCTTGGTTTGAGATTTCATCTCATTCCGACAAGAGATGACAGAAGAAAACAAAGAAAAAAACCCAAGTGACAAGAAAGTACATTTAATTGACTAAGGGCAATGTAGACCCCGAGGAGCAGGTAGCTGGGAGCATCACCGGAGGACAGACCCACCTCATTGTAGTAAGGGCAATTGGTCGATTCCTTCATGGATGTGTATTTCTTTTCCTCTCCAACCTCCACGCAGACCACGGGGTCCATGTTGAGCCCAACCAGCTGCCGGGCCTCGATGATGGTGATGCTGACCTGGGGAGAGGGATGCGTGCACCTTCACCTCCTGAGAGCAGCATCAGATGCCGCTCGCTGCCTTAACCCCTGTCTCCCCGTCCTGGTTTTTGAGGCATTTTCAGTGCAGTGGTGGCAGCTCTGGGGTCTACTGGTCACACCCAAGACACCGGGCTGCTCGGACAAGCCTGAGCAAGCTGCAACGTGGTGTGGGATGCAGGAGAACCCCGGGCATCCCTGTTGCTTCAGCCCCAGAGCATGGGCGGCTTCACGCGAGGTGTAAAGTCGAATGGATTTAGCTAAGCTGTGGGAGTGGAGCTCGGCTGGTGAGACCCCAGCTGGCTTCGCTTGCTTCTGCTAGAAAACACAAAGGGATGATCATCGTAGGTCCCTCCCAACTGAAATACTCTATTCTGTCCTATATTATTTCTGGAATATTCCCCACCATTTCATGGTTCAACCCTCCTATGTGCATGCATACACACATGCCATTTTATTTAAATTAAGTACTCTTGTATGTGGTATGTGAAAAATAAACTACTTTCAACAGAATATCAGCAAATCATCCAGATGAAACATTTGCATGTATTTACGACACAGAAGTTTGTCATTCACAATTCAATTCACCTTGTGACATTAAATTAATATTAGGTATTTAGACCGTATCTAAATTCCTTCCTTGCAATATTAAATTCATATTAGGAATTCCTGCTTAGATTTCTTAATTTAAATAAAAAACATAAGGTGTACTTCCATGTAGGTAACAACTCTTTTCAATTTCCAGCAGCCATTTTTCTAGAGTCATGTCTTTAAAATCTATCACAAGTTGGTGGCACGACAGGTAACCTCCAGGTTTCAAAGCATAGTGAATTTGGGTATCCTTTAAAATTATTTTTTTTAAATAACATGAACTCTCAGTTCTGGCTACCTTGAAGCCCAACAGATGAGTTAATTTACACGTGCCTTCTCTAGCTGTCATTAATTATTTTTGTAACTTGAACTCAGCTTTATCTTAAATCATATAATAATGGAAAATAGGACTATCTTAAAAATTAAACTATTACCTTTGTGGGTAAATTTGGGGAAATTTCATTTTGGTAACATATTAAGAGGCTTGACTTTCAATCAGATTTCTTTAAAAGAGGCTCAGACTCCAGTCCAAAAAGAAAAACGGATTAAAAAACCCACCAGCAGTTGCTGGGATGCTGTGATAATTTAATCTATTCTATTCTATTCTATTCTATTCTATTCTATTCTATTCTATTCTATTAAGTGCTCCTAAAAGGCAGCTGACAAGGGGCAGCTGAGCCCTCTGAGGAAGGGGGCAAGGCTGCCTGGCATTTGTCATTGCACAAACTGACCTAGCACAGAGGAGCTGAGGTGCAAACGCAACCTCCGATCCCACACCCAGCGCTGCAGCGGCTCAGGGAACCCGGCTCAGGTTCACTCCTCACGTACAGCGTGGCAAGGCGCCTGGAAACATCCCAAACGCCTTCTGGGGAGGCTTGCAGCCAGGGTCATCTCTGCACCGAGACCTTCCCTCCACCACTGCTCCTGGAGACGACTTTGCTGGGCACCATCCTTCATTAACACTTTGTCCCTCCCTCCCATCCCCTCTGCTGCCGCAGACCGAGGCAGTGTCTTGAGGTTTCCCGGGGACGGAGCCTGGAAGATCAAGTCCTTTCCTCTTAATTCTCAGATGTTCCACAAAAGCCAGTTGTCAAAGGAAAGCAGACATACGGAGGTCAGCCAGGCACGTACCGTGTTCATGAACCAGCCTAGCGCTGCAAATCCTGTTATACTCCAGCCATTCCCCATTAACACCAGCCTTGTGATCCTCCTGCCTGCAGTGGCCAAAAAACTGGACTTTGTGTTCCTTCTGCCTCTTGGGTCTAATTTGCACCTTCCCCCTCCTCTTTATGTTCTCTATGTTCCCCGCTCCTGAACCAAGCACGCTCATTCCCTGTAAGCCTCACAATTTGGTCTGCAGCGGATGCTGCAAATGTTCTGCAATAAATCTCTAACAAAAATCATTATTTGCATTGTTCCGAGATATCACCAGGAACGCGTTGCTGTGCTGAGAGGCGAGGACACAAAGCTAAATCGCTGCTGAATCAGCACGACTTGGCGAAAACGAGAAGAGGAGCCAATTTATGAATCACGCTGGCACCAACTAGTAAAAGAAAAGTGAGCAGCATGGATCATCTGAGCCTCAGGAAACTAAACGTGTGGTTCTTCTAACTCTAGCTAAAGTGGCAGGAACGGAGCACCGCTGAACGGGACAACAGCAGCCAGGTACCAGCCTATCCGAGGAAATCCAGTCAGCAGCGTACTGCCAGCCAGGGCTCACCAGTCTTGAATACTAAACAGCACACTGAAAGCTCTTAGAACCATAGAATCATAGAATCATTGAGGTTGGAAAAGACCTCTAAGATCATCGAGTCCAACCATCGACCCAACACCACCATGCCCACTAAACCATGTCCCTCAGCGCCTCATCTACACGTCTTTTAAATACTTCCAGGGATGGGGACTCCACCACTTCCCTGGGCAGCCTGGTCCAATGTTTAACCACTCTTTCAGTAAAGACGTTTTTCCTCATGTCCAATCTAAACCTCCCCTGGCACAACTTGAGGCCATTTCCTCTCGTCCTATCGCTTGTTCCTTGGGAGAAGAGACCGACCCCCACCTTGCTACAACCTCCTTTCAGGTGGTTGTAGAGAGTGATGAGGTCTCCCCTCAGCCTCCTCTTCTCCAGGCTAAACAACCCCAGTTCCCTCAGCCGCTCCTCATCAGACTTGTTCTCCAGACCCCTCACCAGCCTCGTTGCCCTTCTCTGGACACGCTCCAGCACCTCGACGTCCTTCTTGTAGTGAGGGGCCCAAAACTGAACACAGTATTCGAGGTGCGGCCTCACCAGGGCCGAGTACAGGGGCACGATCACTTCCCTACTCCTGCTGGCCACACCATTTCTGATACAGGCCAGGATGCCATTGGCCTTCTTGGCCGCCTGGGCACACTGCCGGCTCATGTTCAGCCGGCTGTCGACCAGCACCCCCAGGTCCTTTTCCAACAGGCAAAGGACTCTTGGGAGTAAGAGGAATGTATTGGAGATAGCCTGTTTCAATCACAGGTTAATTTGGGCTTTCTAGGCTTCATACGACGGAGAGCAAAACCAGTTAATTACTTAATCTTGAGCTTATCGCTCGACCACTTAAATGCCAGCTCTTGGGAAGTCGTGCTTTGTGAGTGCAGCGCATTGAAACCCAGCACGAACTTGTTCCCTGCAAAACGGTCCCTCCCACCCCCTGGGAGGTGGGTTGTGACCCCCATGAGCTGAGGTTGAGGGCACAACATTGTCACCTACCTGGTAGTCCATTGGCCTCCCAGCACTCGGCTCCATTTTGATGTCAGGCTTGGACCTTTGGAGGGGCAGAAGAAACCCTCAGTCAAACCACAGATGGACTTGCTGCAAGCTGTGACAGAGCATTTGCAGGGTCACCCCTCGAAGCTCCTGCCCTCTTTGAATCTGAGGAATACAAACCCTGGGGGCTGTGAAACACCACCGAACATCGGTGCTCTTTGTAGCAGGTCAGCTATTTCCAAAAAACCACCGGCTGCATGGGGCAACGTGTATTTCCAACATACCCCATCTCGGGGGACACGCGGTTGTGGGGTGCCTGCCAGCGTGCCCTCGCCTCCTGGCTTGCAGAAGCTCACATCTGGCCCTCACCTCTTATTCGAAACGTTGGTGGTGACAGCTGTGACGGAGGCCAAGGAGATGGTGTCTGGCTCCAGTCCACATCCCTGTCTCATGGCTCTTCGGTCCAGGTCTTCTGCCTCCAAAACAGCGGGTTCATCTGCACAAAGGAGACAAAAGAATGTCTCTTGTTGTTTCCACTCGGTGAATAATTAAAGGCGAAGAGAAAGGTAACCCATACGTCCTGTCAACCTCGCCTGATAATACAAAGAACAATGGTCACCAGGTGAGGTCACAGACAACCTGATCTAAAAAGGGATTAAAAAAGACGTATTGCCTCCTGTGACACATTATTCCACCTGGGCAGCATGCCTGTATATGGTTCTGTGAAGGCAAAAAGAAAACAGAAAACGACAAACACCCCAGACTTCAAGGGGTGAAAGAGCATTTGAGCAAGTGTTGCAGCTCTACCTACCAGAAGAGCAGTTGCAAAGACAACCAGCTGCCTAGCTTTGGGGTAGAGAGGTCTGAAAAAACGGGAGAAATGGGTCATTTCCCAAGAAGAAAAATTGCTGCAGGGAGGGTCAAGACCCCAGATCCCACAGGCACTGAGACACAGCTGTGTTGTCCACCGGTTTGCGTTTCTATTGGAAGAAGTTGCTGAGATAGTCTTTTCCCGTGCGCAATCCGTGTGCACGTCGTGCCTGCCCCTCCTGCCTTTGCTCTGGTCAAGAAACGACCACAAAGCAGCAATGATGTTTTTTCTGTTGGGCCAAAACCACCAGTGTAGCTGTTGGGTCACTGGTTTGCTTTGGTGGCACAGCTGTACGACTCCACTGTACTCGTACAGCACAGACGCTGCTCCTGGGAAACAGGTTCCCCGTCTCTTTGCTAACCTAGGCAAGCTTGTAGCTTGCTCCAGGAGATCGGCATGCTCCAGGAGACCAGAAATCAGTTTTTTCACCGTAGTCTGGCCTGTTTTTGTGAGATAACATGGGCTTCAGCTGAAGCGAGGGAGATCTAGGCTGGGTGCTAGGAAAAGCTCTCCGTGAGGGTGGAGAGAGACACGCTGCTGCAGGTTGGGTGGGGACAGGGTGTCCTCAACTCAACTGGGAGTTTTTGAGATTGAGCCAGAGTCACACCAGCCGGGAAGGACCTAAGCAGGTTCGATCCTGCCACGTGTGGGTGGGTGGAGAGACTCGCACCCTCCCAGCTTGGTTTTCGGTGATTCGGTGGGTCTGTTTGACCTGAGCAGGACCAGCAGTCTGTATGGGAGGAAAGCAGACCGTGGCACAAGAGGGATGCTGGCTCGGCCAACAGGCAGAGGTTGCAACATCCACCCCGTCCCATCACCAGCTGGCCAGACCAAGGGTAGGAATCACAACCGAGACAGCACTGAGGCTGAGAGAGGAGGGTGGTGTTAAGAGAGCGGAGCCCTGGTGAGGTGTGTGAAAGCCAGCGGTACCTGGGGAAGGTGGAAGAAGGACCCCCATGGCTGTGCAGCATTGACCACACCATGCAGCCACGTTGCAACCGTTCCCGTAGAGTGCCCATCTGTGAAGGCACTCTACTACCTGCTAGCACACCCTGCTCTTGCCTTTGCATCCCAGCTGCTTTCCCCATCGTCTTGTGTGAAGCTTTAACCGCGAGATGAATGCCCAGGCACTGGGGAGGGAGGGAGGCCACCCAGGTTTCAGTGTCATGCCTTCCCACAGGCTGCCAATGCCTCTACCTACACTGACGTCCCAGGCCAAATTCCCCTTTTCCTACCCTCAAACCTGGCTGAAAAACAGTGGAGATTTGCCCAGAAACACTATCTAAAGCAATGCTTTGTCCTTGCCTGCAAACATGCATTCCCCCACTTCTTTGCTGTTGAAACCCAATCCTTCGGTCTGAATGGAAACAACAATGAATTTCCGATCGCTGACCCTCTTGTGCGTTTCCAGAAAGGCGTCTGATTTCAGCGCTGCTGCGGTGCCGAGCCGGGGGACAGGCAGCCCCGCAGCAGCTGAGCCCTTCCTCTTGCTGCGCGGCTGCTGCTGCACCGCGCACCCAGCAAGGCGCAAGGGCTAAATCCTGCTTTGCATTGTCACGTTTGCAGATCATCCCTAAAAATAAGCTGGAAGCTGCCTGCACGACTCCCAGGTTTTGCCACAGTCGCACAAGGTGGGTGATACCTGGCTAAGCCTTCAGCGGGAGCCTCTCTCCATCAGTTCCTACTTCCCATTTCCCCATGGAGCCCCTCTCTCCAGCTCTCCTCCCCAGCACCCAGTGCTCCCTGTCTAATCCCCGAGTTACTGACTGGCTGTGCCTGACGTGAGCCACTTTGGGGACAGACTTTTTAGCAGGGCCCGTAGCGACAGGACAAGGGGGAATGGCTTTGAACTGAAAGAGGGGAGATTCAGACTAGGTAGAAGGAAGAAATTGTTTACGCTGAGGGTGGTGAGACACTGGCCCAGGTTGCCCAGAGAGGTGGTGGATGCCCCATCCCTGGAAACATTCCAGGTCAGGTTGGACGGGGCTCTGAGCAACCTGCTCTAGTTGAAGACGTCCCTGCCCACGGCAGGGGGGTTGGACTAGATGGCCTTTAGAGGTCCCTTCCCACCCAAACCATTCTGGGTCTCTCAGGTGCTTTCCTGGGATGTGGAGGATAGCCAAAAAGCAGCACTGGAGCAGGGAACAACCTCCTCCTAGGAACAACGTACCTTGTTTCCGATGGTCATCCTTTGACGGACGTGTCTTGCCAAGCTTCATGGCCGAAAAAACTCCTTTCCCAGCTCTGGAAGAAGAGAGGGAGAAAAAAATCCCAACCATCAATTATTGTATTTTTAGTGCCGTTTTCTGGGACTTGGGGGTGGGAACAGGAGACTTTCAGAGCTCAAAAGCAAGAGAGGAAATATCAGCCGAAAGACTAAGCAGGGGCTGCTGCAAACATGCCTCAGGGCAGAGTCAAGATCGCAGCTAAACGCACTGCCTTTGAGTCTTGGGTCTCATCTTTTTTCCTCAGGGAATGCTTCGACTTGGGATAAAACGCGAGGCTGGAGTGCAGCATTAGCAGCCAACGAACTCTTCCCCCCCACCCGTGCCTCTCGTCTCTGCTGCTGGCCCCCGCTACGCACAGACTTCTCACCTCTCCTGCCCCGTTTGTGCAATTGCTCCCCAGTTACCTAAAACCATTAACTAAAAATTAAAACGTCCAACAACTTCCCCCACCGCCTTGCTGTGAAAAATCAATAACCTCTTTGGCTAGATCAGCAGCAAACCCATGCAGATCCTAAGGTTTTTCAGCATCCCATTGCAGCAACGTGATTTTTCCCCTTCCAGTGTGGTAAACACCAGTAGCAGGTCAGTCCTAGCTCCCCGTCTGCAATCCAGGCTGGGGTCAAAGTCACTCAGGGCAGTTTGGGCCAGAATGGCTGATAAAATAATGGTTTGCAAACGGCTTGCCAGTTGCTTTCTAAAAATATCCATTATTTCAAGGCAAGTTTAAGAAGTATAACCTCTAGCTCCAAATGCTTCAGCGGGGCTAGGGCCGTTACTCCAGCTGGGAAATCAGCCTGTGCAACCACAAGTGCTTTGGCAGTCTGGGCTCCTGCGTTACTTGGTGTTTGTTACATACACATACAGCAAACATACACAAATACAGCATTCAGGATTTCTGCACTGCAAACTGGATTGCTCACAAATGCAAACGGGCAGAGATTGTTGAAGACCGTAAGAGCCTTGCAGGTGTTGCAGACCTCATCGCTCTCTACAACCACCTGAAAGGAGGTTGTAGCGAGGTGGGGTCGGTCTCTTCTCCCAAGGAACAAGCGATAGAACGAGAGGAAACGGCCTCAAGTTGCGCCAGGGGAGGTTTAGATTGGACATGAGGAAAAATGTCTTTACTGAAAGAGTGGTTAAACATTGGACCAGGCTGCCCAGGGAAGTGGTGGAGTCCCCATCCCTGGAGGTATTTAAAAGACGTGTAGATGAGGCGCTTAGGGACATGGTTTAGTGGGCATGGGGGTGTTGGGTCGATGGTTGGACTCGATGATCTTAGAGGTCTTTTCCAACCTTAATGATTCTATGATTCTATGATTCTATTTTCGGGAAACTGTTCCCTGTTATTTGGAGGTAAGTCCATGCTGCTGTTGCAAAGAGGTGGGAGGTTCTGAGTCACCCCGGTGAACGTTATGGAGTCTGGATGTAACGTGGAGTTTTAGCCTGAAGATTCAGCTGAAAACCTCAGTAGGAAAAAACCTCCGTAAGATCTGCAAAACTGAAACCAGCAAGAAGCACAAGTCAGACCAAAAACCCTGTTCTAAAGGGCAAACAGCTGGAGAGAGACTGGAAGGCAATGGCCTGCGACTGCCCCAAAAGCAGAAGGTGGTAAAGCCGAAGGGGATTTTTCTTTTTTTATTGGAAAATTCCCATCACCTGAAAGCGTTGCGCTTTGCAGAAGCCTTGCAGGTTTGACGGACATGTTCTTGGGCCAGCTTGGAAGCAAGGGGGAACCTCAACTCCAGCCTGGACCTCACCTCCAAGCTGGCTGCCAGGGCAGGGGAGCCGGGGCTCAGCACCAGCCCTGGATGCAGCAGGATTGGGACGCGCTGCCCGTGAGCCAGGTGACAGCAGTGAAGCTGCAGGATCCCCCAGTCTCAGCTTTGATCACGTCTGGCTGGGGCCAAAGGATGAAGTTGCACCCTTTTTTTGCAAAACAAAGAAGTCCTGGCATTGCAGCCGGCCCGATGCATTTGTCGTCTTAAATAACAACTGGAAGTTTGCAGGCTGCTGGCGGAGCCAGAGCAAACGAGAAGAAAATTAAGGAGAATAGGAGGATAATGTATTCACCGAGGGAGGGGCGAATTCAATCGGGGCAGAAGGCCAGCATAAGATACAGGAACTATTTATAGCTGAGGTTTAATTGGGACTAAAGCACTGCTTGGGCCTCAAGGCAGTCTCTGGTAGCTGTGATTAATTCACGGGATCCTCAGTGAAAGGGCGATTTCTTAATGAACAGGAGGAGAAAAGATGAGGGGTAGGTTTCCGTATCTATAATCCTGCCAGGGAACATCTGCCTCCAGGTGCTACGGGGAAAGTAACACTTTTAAGGTATTTGCAAACTTGGTTTTTTTAATGAGCAAATGCTGTGACAGCTCAGGCTGTGAAACTCTGCTCCGAGACCACTCTCCACCGAGTGTGGGAAACCCAGCAGACACACAGCCCCTCAGTGGGACACTGCACCTCCAGGGTTGGTTACATTACATTCCCTTCTTTCCAATTAATTTCTTTAAAATGGAGGGAAAAAAAAAAAAAAAAAGAAGTCCCACCAGCCCCAGAGCTGGCACGCAGGCAATTTTCTTGCAGATGGTTAGTGATAAAATCACTGTATCTGTCCCAGGAATTTCTGAGGTTCCTTGGGAAGTAAAACAAAGCGGAAGAGCAACTGGTGATGGAGCCAGTAGGACTCTGCAGGGAAGACGCTGGCAGTGCTGGTTCTCTACCAGGACCCAAAATAACAAGGTCCTTGCATGGGTGTTGAGGACGCACTGGGTCCTGGTTAGCACAGCATCTGATGCCCCTATCAGTAAAATGATCAAGCTGGTTTTGGGCCACGTGGAACAAGACTGGGATTAAGCACCCGGTCCAAGGAGCGTGCACTGAGACCCATCCCAGAGCACCAGCCCACCCCAGCTCCTTCCAGAGGGATACACGTGAGAGACGGTGTCACCCCCCCTCCCATTCTGGAGCGATGACCCCTCGCTGCCAGCTCAGCCTCAGTAAATCTGCTGGGGACATCGGCTGCAGGAGCCTCTCGTGTGTCCCCAAAGAGAGTTTTACTGCAGAAGAGGTCCCAGAAATGAGAAATAGCCTGACAGCCTCTAGCACATCCATGAGACGAGCCTCAGCTCTAGCTGGTTCGGAAAGCAGAGCCCAGAGGGTACAAGGTCCCTCGGTGGCATAAAACTTCAGGTGCTGTCCCCATGCCCGCATCCCGGCCACATCTCCCTGCTGCTCTTCTCAGCCCCAGTTACAACATCTGGCACTGCCTCCTTCCTTCACCACTGCCCTTACTGGTACTATCGCAGTGGACTGGAGCCCCAGGGAGGCAAAGATCATAGAATCACAGAATAGTTTGGGTGGGAAGGGACCTCTAAAGGTCATCTAGTCCAACTCCCCTGCCGTTGGCAGGGACATCTGCAACTAGAGCAGGTTG
>NW_008794891.1:424719-455824 GCF_000699145.1 Aptenodytes forsteri | reverse complement strand
GGCAGGGACATCTGCAACTAGAGCAGGTTGCTCAGAGCCCCGTCCAACCTGACCTGGAATGTTTCCAGGGATGGGGCATCCACCACCTCTCTGGGCAACCTGTGCCAGTGCTTCACCACCCTCAGCGTAAACAATTTCTTCCTTCTATCTAGTCTCAATCTCCCCTCTTTCAGTTAAAGCCATTCCCCCTTGTCCTGTCGCAACAGGCCCTGCTAAAAAGTCTGCCGCCATCTTTTTTATCAGCCCCCTTTAAGTACTGACAGGCTGCAATAAGGTCTCCCCGGAGCCTTCTCTTCTCCAGGCTGAACAACCCCAACTCTCTCAGCCTTTCTTCATGGATCTAGGAAACAACAGAGTTTGGAGGTCACCAAGAAAAAAAAAAGAAAAAAAAAGAAAAAAAAGAAGGGGAAAAAAAAAAAAGTGGATTTTGGTAGATTTTGGCAGCATACTCGGTACGTGCTGAGGAGAAGGGAAGAAGCAAGTGTAGGATGAGGAAGGAGCCGTCCCAGATGCTTTGGAGCAGATGCACCCTCGTCCCCCAGCCCCTTCCCAAGCCCCCCCCATCTGTCACCTTTTCCAAGCAAAAAAAAAAAGTGGATTTTGGTAGATTTTGGCAGCATACTCGGTACGTGCTGAGGAGAAGGGAAGAAGCAAGTGTAGGATGAGGAAGGAGCCGTCCCAGATGCTTTGGAGCAGATGCACCCTCGTCC
The DNA here is from genome assembly GCF_000699145.1 of Aptenodytes forsteri. Lineage (NCBI taxonomy): Eukaryota > Metazoa > Chordata > Aves > Sphenisciformes > Spheniscidae > Aptenodytes > Aptenodytes forsteri. The sequence continues at coordinate 455,114 of NW_008794891.1, read as the reverse complement.
CCCAGCCCCTTCCCAAGCCCCCCCCATCTGTCACCTTTTCCAAGCCAGGTGAGCACTGACACATCCCATACAACCCCCCCTTCCCCTTCCCATCCCTCGGGGGTACTACCTTCACCCACTGGCCGTCCAGGACTTGGCTTTCCCCAGGAAGAGATGCTGGAAGAGCTCAGCCGAGGCAGGATAGCGGCCAGCGGCACGTCTAGGGTGGGGTGGCCATCCCGGCATTGAGGGCAGAGACGTGCCCCACGTGCAGGTCGGGACCGAGCAGGGATGGGGCCCCTGGCCAAGCCTCTTCTCTGGGCACAGCAGGGTCTTTGCAGCATTAAACAAAGGTCGTGCCAACCCCTCCGCTGCTCCTGCCAGGCATCCGATGGCGCGGATGGGAAGCCGGCGCTGGTGGAGAGCTGACACCATCCCCGCATGAATATTACATGAGGACCAGCGAACCTGAGATGCCAACACAGGCTGCACGGCAGCACCGAGAGCCCCCCCTTTGCCAAAGCCTGGGTTTAGCCTGGTTTCCGAAAGAACGGAGATGCTGGAGAGGAGGCTGCTGCCCGCTGGCCCGCTCTCCTCCAAAACAGTGCAAGCTGCTGGCCCATTGCAACCCAGTTTGGCAGCAGGGTCAAGACTGGGTTCCTGCAGGTTTGGGGGTGTAGGACTGAACACCTCGCCTCTGTTCCCAAGTAGGGACAGGCCTTCAAGCAAACTTAAACCTGTATTAGACACCAGAGTATCCACCCAGCCTCCCACAGCACTCTCCCCTTGGATTTTCTGGTGTCTAATATGGGATTGAGCAGATGAATCATCTTCAGGTGATGGCGAAGCAGACATCCACCATCTAGTTTGCTGCTCCCAGAAGCACTTGGCTTTGCCCTTTAGGGTTTCGCCCGCGTGGCTCTCCAGGAGGGGAGCACGGAGAGACAGACAGATTTTTGAAGCATGGGCAGGGAGGTGGAAGCAGTCTCTCTCCTGGCCAGCTTCTAGTTAAAGATACAGTTGCAGGTTACTGGTTAATTATTCATGGCTAAAAAGGACATTTTAATCATTGCTTTTTACTGGGGAGTCGGGAGCAGGGAAGAGAGTTTCCATGGCTCATTTCTTTGCAGGAATTATGCCCGTCAGGTGGGTGTTGCCTCCATTGCCCCTGGGCTAACAAGACTTCCAGTTCTCCCGCCTGTACTGGGGACAGACCCCACTGCCAGCCCCACAGGGTGATCCTGCACACACCGCCCTCGAGCCCAGGGAAGACCCCCAACCCTCAGACCCAGTCTGCCTCTTCCCCCCACAGCCAAACTGCAGAGGGGAGCCAGCAAGGACCAGGCTGCTTGGTGCAGGGAGATCTCTTCCCGTCTTTTCTTGAGTCTGCCCCCTCCTTGCTGACTGCTTGAAGACATTTCTCTCCTTTCCCCACCTCATCTCTACCTCGTCGCTTTACACCATTAATTGGGAGGGTTCATCAGTAAGATACTGCCATAAACTGGTCCTTAAGCTGCAGTGCAATAAATATGAGCCAGAAGAGACCTCACTGATAGGGAAGTGCCCTGCTGCAGGGATCGTCCCCTGGACAGCAGGATATTAGCCTGCACTCACAGCAGACTCGAGCTTAAAGTTCAGCAGATCTGCTAAGCCGGAGAGCTGGAGGACGCTGCTGTTGGAAAAGAGCTCAGACACAGCCTGGTCTGGTATCAATGCAAGCAGCTGGGGATAAAAGAAAGGCAGGAGCTGAAGAAACTTGTCTACATGGATGATGCGGCAGCCTGACCTGTGGGCCCAGGAGCTGTAAAGCTGGTGCTAAGTCCCGTTTGCCCAGCCCTGTGCTGATGACCTGCACCCGGACCCTCTCCTGCCCTGAGCCCTGGCCAGGCTGTCCATGCCCAAGCTGGGGAACTCTCCCCCCAGCCGGGACCCATCCAAACCCGATGGGAGCCAGGCTTCTCTCAAGACCTCACAGTTCCCTTCCAGTGCTGCCAGGGACCGCTCCAAGCCTGTCTTTTACATTTGGCTTTTGCTGTAGATAATATTCCCTGCAGGCTTCAAGGCCTCGGGCCACACACTCAAGAGATCCAAGCTCCTCCAGGGCTGACAGGCTCAGCTTTAGAGAAAGGGAGAGCACACCACGTACCGGATCAGCCACAACATGAGCTAGGAAAGCTGGAAACAAGAAGGAGGAGAAGGAGAAGCAAGGAGAGCAAACCTACTTGTGCTCCTTCGTCTTCTCTTTGCCTTTGCTGGAGCCGGTGGCCACGCATCAAGGGAACAAAAGGCAAACAAGCTTCAGTGCACTTCAAGTGCTTCAAATCAGAGCATAAAATCAGAAGAGGCTGCTCTTCCCTTTGCAGCTTCCCTGCTCCTCACGAGTGCTCCAAGTGCCCCATCCCCAGGCAGCGGTCATGGGCAACCTTCCTCGGCAGGGCTGACCCCAAACACCCCCGTCCTGCCTACATCTGTAATTTAGGTGGATAACATCTCTGTGTTACCCTCTGCTAGGCTCGAGGGGCTTAGGGGAACCACAACTCCCCACACTAGGAGCTGAAGCGATGGGCATTCACTGGATGCACGTATGGGGCCAGTAAAGCGGCTACAACTGTGCATGCGCACGTGTGAGTGGGTACATGCACAGACTGGGGATGCTGTCGGGGCAGGAGGCAAGGCTGCTTCTCCTTTTTGGTAGAGGGGAGTGGTCTTCCTTATCCTCCCACAGAGGTGTATTCGTATCTTCCCTCCAGAGAGAGCTCAGCTGGAGGAGACGGGCTGGATCTGGGGGTCCTCATCCCTGCCCAGGCTGACACTGCATACTCCTGCCCTGAAACCACGCAGGAAACACTGACTCCTCACCTCCCTGTTTTGCTTTGCAGACTCCTGCTCTGTCTCTGCTTTCCAGCTTTTCAAACCTGGTTTCCTTCTCTCATGGCTCCTACATTTCTCTATTTGGGTCCTGCCTCCCTGTTTTCCTCCCCTGTCACTCTTTCTTCCCTAGCTAATCTCCCCCCATTATGCATCAGCAAAATGGGGAGGAGAAAGCAATTAACCAGCTCTAGAAAGTAATTAGGAGGGCTGTTTTTTAATTACAGCTTGTTATTCTGCTTCACCTCATGGCCATGTCTGTGCTGGGGACATGGGGCAGGAGGGTGGCTTCAGAGCACGGACCTCTGGCTCTCTGTGCACTGAGCTGCTGGAAAACCACCCAGAGAAAAACATTTTTGTTTTGAGGTGTGGCTAGATGGGTTTTTAGAGAGGTGAAGTCCAGAAGACCAGCTCCAGCACAACACAGGGGGCAGGACCCAGCGCTGGGTGGGAGTCTGGGAAGAGCAGGGTCCTCCCGTTCAGCCCAGCATAGGCAGGGATCAGCTTAGAGCCTGGACTGGAAAACGGCCAAGGAAACCCATCCAGAAGCTGCTTCTGAAGCCAGCGGTCCTGCTCTCTCCCTGCACCGACACTTGGTCTGAGAGCAAACCAGCAGAAATTCCCTTGCCAGCTGAGCTTGTCAGGGGAGCAAGCAAACACCAATGCCAGCAGCTCAGCTGGTTCATCTGCATTGTAAAAGCTGCCCTAGTGCCCCTGCCCAGTGCTGGGAGAGGATTTAAATCACTCCATGCTTTCTCCCGCCGCTCATGGATGTGGTCCGAGCTCCCTGCAAAGCCTTGGCTCGTCACCATCTCACCCTGAGCGTGGCTGGTTTGGCTGGGTCTGAACGCACAAGCCCTTTGCATCGCTGTAGGGACCAGCAGCTGCATCTCCCCGAGTGACTCACTGCTGCAGGATCCTTCCCTGCCGCAGCCGGGCTGGGAAACTCTCCCTCTCCACCAGTGCCCATCCAAACTGTCCTGGGAGTGCCAGAGCGTCTGGTTCCCTGCCATGCCAGGATGGGGAGCAACATCCTTGGGTGGGTGGGACGGGGCAGTGCCGGAGCCTGCATCCTTTCCCTGTTCATTTCACTGGTGTAAACGTGGCCTGGATGAGGGACGCATGAACATAGCTGCGGCTGCCCTCTTGCTCTGAGTGTCTCCCTCCTCCTGCACCTCTCTGCTCTCCTGGCTCCCGTATGCAGCAACACATGGTGCTGCTGGTCCTGGGCACTTGGATCATCAGTGCTTGGGTGAACGAGGCGATTGCACTATGTGGGAGGTCCAGAGATTCTTCTTCAAGGGCCTGGTGGAGCAGCTAACACCAGATTACTCTTTCTCCCTCCCCTCCTTTATCCTTTGCCCCTTCCACGCTAACCCTCACTGCAAAAGGTGCCTCTGACTCCAGCCAGCCATAGCTGGGGCTCTGGGTGCCTGGAAAGGGCACAGATTTCCCATTAGTGGCACCACCAGAGAATTCTCATTTTATGCCTTCAAGCAACTTGGTCTTAAGCACTCTCGCTAGCACAGATGAACTTGTGGTCCTGCCCTGCAGCCGTTTCAGGGGGATGCAGTAACACTGCTGCGAAGGGCTAGAGGCTGGAGCTGGAAAGTGAGCCTGGGCACAAGCAGGGACGGGGGGAATCAGGGTACCTGAATGGTAACATGAGATGTCTTTTCTCTTTCCCCTTAGCCTTAGCTCTGCAATCACAAAGAGCAATTCGTTCAGACGTGATTCATCCTGCTGCAGTGACAAAAAGACCCTTGCCCGCCTTCTCCCCTCAAAATCCCCATCAGCAACATGCACCAAGCAATCAACCAAACCCAATTCGCAAGCATGCCAGAGGGAGATCTTGCTGCAACAGGACTTCCTAACCCGCTGGCGTCCAGGGACCCGGGTACAGAGATGGTGACAGTACTGGTGGTGCTGGAATGAGCAGCGAGAAGAGAGAGCGCATGAACAAGATAGAACAACCGACAGAAAAAGAGCATTGCTTCAGGATGGATGGATAAATACTGCGGCACTGGGCTGGCTGGCTGGTGTTATGCATAGATGGATGGACAGACAGGATGGATGGATGGATGGATGGATGGATGGATGGACGGACAGGGGGAACTGGGGATGGATGGATGGATGGATGGATGGGATGGATGGGTGGATGGATGGATGGATGCATGCATGCATGCATGCGTGCTGAAAATTGCAGTGATAGATGGATGGAAATGCAATGAGATGGATGGATGCATAGGATTGTATTGAGATGGATTGATGGACAGATGGACAGATTGGTGGAGAGAACTGCGTTGGGATGAATGGGTGGATGGATGGGTGGATGGATGGATGGGTAGATGGATGGGTGGATGGCTAAGCAGACACAAATATTATCCTCGAAGCTCCTTTGGAAGGAGTAGAAGGAAACGTGTCCTTGCTGGGCATAGGGGAGAATAGACCGGCTACAAAGAAGCCCTGCTCTTTGGGGAGGAGGGGATGGGTGAATACAAGAAAGCTCTGCCCCCCATTAAGAAGAGGGCAGGAAGCAGTTAGGACCTTTCCCTGGGTCCAAATGCCATGCAGGGATTGGTACGCCAACACGCACGTCACATGCATGCACACAGCATGCCCAAAGGGCCTGAGCGAAGCAGGGATACCATGCCCAGTACCTGGGATCTTCAGGGTCTTCACTGTTTGGAAGAGACACAGCCAGGAGGATGAACATGAGGAAGAAACAAACCCACCCAAACAGATATACCCCCTCGCGCCCCATGGGAGCCGGCCAGGACAGGGGAAGGGGCTAATGGCTGCCACCACCCCCCCGGCAGGATCCTCCTGGGCTGACGCTGAGAAGGTTCATTCAGTGCAATGCACACCAGAGGGCGAGGTCCCACTCTGGCCTCGGCCGGCACCGCGTGGCGAGGTACTAAGGAGACATTGTCCCACAGCTCCTTGAAGGACACAGGTCCCGCTTGCCAGTGGCAGGCCAGCACTATTCTGCAGCTTTCTTCTGCATCCTCTCCACCTCCCCACAAATACTGAGCAGCAGCAATGAAGAACAGACTTACAGGGATGGGTTGGGGCTGGGATCATTGTCCTGGACTCACCCATGCCAGACAAATTTACTTATACAGATGTATTCTTATTCATGGTGCCTTTGGGAGTCCACTAGCCCAAGTGGGGTGATCACCATCATCATATTATGTGGGGTTTGGCTGTAGAGGGACCACGGGACCTGCCTCTCCTTTGCAATGTGACATGGAGGAGGTTTGCAGGTGCGGCTGGGTCCCACAGAAAGCTCCTGGAGCACAGGGCTCGTATGCTACCGTACAGCTCTTCATCCCTTGCAGGCTTCAGCTCCAGCTTCAAGCACTCACATGTGCTGTCCTGCACTTGCAGAGACGCAGTGCTGTGATGCTGGTGTGATGCACGAACCATTGGCTTCACCCAGGTCTGGACCACACACCCGGCTCTCCTGGCTTAAGATTTGGCAATTAATTTGAATTAAGGAAGATTTGGAGCTTAAACCGGATTGGCCTGGATCCCCAATCCTGGGCGTATTTATGCCTGGACAGTCACATATTCGTGGGATGTGGGGTGACTGGGGTGGGCTGAGATGAGAGCAACCCTCCCCCAGAAAGCCAAGATCCCACCAGTCATGACATTTTGGTACCTTGCTACTGATTTGTATCCATCGTTAAACTTAATCCTGAGTGAGGAACTGAAGAGAAAGAGAGAAAAAAAAAAATAATACCAGTGTCAGGCTTCTTGAAGCAGCCCACCAGCAGCAAGGGAAACAGGGACCTGGTGAGCGCAGGGACATCCCTTCCAAGGAGGGGTGGTGGTGTGTCCAAGCCACAGTTCCCTGCCACAGGGTGCTCCAAGACAGCTGATGGGTGGTAACCTCAGCTGTGTGCACCCAGCCCAGGGTGCTCCGCTCACGCTGTCCCCAGGAAAAACCCAGCTGGTGACAGGATCCGCGCTTCTGGCACAGGGCGCAAGAGCCGTCACCACCCCGCAGCTGGCATCATCCATTGCTCCTGCTAGATCTGGAAGATCTCCTAGACTGGAACGGTTTGGGGTCAATCTAGATCACAGGTGCTAACAGCTTCCAGGAAATATCTCAAGCTGCTGGAGGCTCTGCCTTGGGACTGACAGCAGCACCCAGTCCATTGCTTTGAACACCTTTTCCTGCTTTCCAGGGTCCTCAGGATGCATTTTTTTCCTTGCAATTTAATGGTACATTGGAAGGGTTGCAAAAAGGGTGGGGGAAACTTGACAGGGGCCGATAGTCTTTGGGAGATCATTTCACTTTCCTTTGCTCAGGACGAAAAGGACGCTGGAGTTGCCTGGTTATGCTGACGGAGGCAATGGTCCGGTGTGTGACATCCCTAAGATGTGTGCCCAAATGCCATGCTTGAGTTAGCAGTTTCGGACCCTCCTTATCTACTTGGACACGGAGGTTATGAACCTGTCTACACCGGTCGTCCACGACAGCCAAGGATGGAGACACACACATCCAAAGGCTGAGTCAGATCCTACGTGGGTAAACATCCCTTGGGAGATTCCTCTTTCCTTTGACTATAGGGGCAACCTAGGAAGATTGGGATGATAGGAAGAGCCTTGCTGAGCTTCCTAGAGCCATGCAGGATGGTGCTGAGATGCATCTCACTGCACTACCTAATTTCTACCTCTCTATAGACCCAGCAGCTCTGGGAAGCCACTGTGAGCAGCAATAGTGCCAAGCAAACGTGTTTGCACCGTTGACCCACCCAGGCTGACCAGCAAAGGGCCCAGGCCTGACAGAAACAGGGAGTCCTGCCTCTCCCAGCCTCCTGTCATGGGTATTTTCATCACCAAGTTCAACTCCAGTGCTTGGCAATGACCCCAGCTTTGGAGCAAGTGACCCACGGGGCTAATTGGTGGCAGGTGGAGAGTTGAACCCGGTCAGACATGTCTTGGATCCACTGGGCATGCACAAGAAAAGACACGATTAATAATTCACCATGACCAGATTGCTTTCGGCTGCAGAGCTCTGTCCTGCCCATGAATATTTCAAGGTCAACAGCTATCAGGTGATGCTTCCTGCCATCTCAGTTTCAAGGTGGTCAGGAGCCGTGACGTGCACGGCCCTATCCCCCCCCAGATTTTGGCAGTCCAGCGGGGTCCCCGCTCCCCCTGAATCACCTCTGGAAGTGCCCATCTCTCTTTACTGGCCACAGAGGGAATCTAAGGCTAAGTCTATATTGGTTAATAAATGGACCAAGGCTCATTCTCTGGCCATGACACGGCTTGTGTCTGTACGAGTGAAGTCCCTTCTCTCCACAAACTGCATCCAGGCCACCTGTTGGGGGTGGTCCCTGCTCTATCATATCACAGTCCCTGTGCTATCACAAACCGTCCCAGACATATACCGAGCCAAAGCCATGCCAGGGACCATGCTAACGACCTAACAGACGGGAAGGTGCTACCTCCTGCGTCCTGGCTTGCTTCGTCATACGGACGCTGCGTAGGGCACGTGTGCTCCTAGCCTGTGAGCCCCAGTGAAACGCAGAAATCTAGACCTGACAGATCTGGGCCTCCAAGCTTTGACATTTAAGCCTGGATTTAAGGAAGCGCTCCCTGGACAGCAAGACTTTGAACGTGCCTCAGCACTGCAGAGGCAGGATTTCAGGGCCGCTGCCTGAGCAGGGCTGGTGTGGGTATTTACCTAGTGTGCTGCTCTTCTTCTGCATCGTCTCCAAGGCTAGGGCATTTACAGAGAGAGAGGAAAAAAACCACTGTGATATGAAGATAGAGGGCTCTTCCATTGCGTCAGCATTTTAAAAAAAGGGGACGATTTGCTTCAGTACAGGAAGAACTTCAGAACATACCAACACAGCAAACCACTTCATGCACGTCTGAAAACCTACAACCACCCTGCACTGGGCCGATCCTCCCTCTGCCACCCACGCCGCTCCCGGCTGCGCCTGCAGGGTCCATGCATGACCCAGACTGGTTTTCTGTGGCTATTTGGCTGGCTGAGCTCCACGCTAGGGTGGAAGTGAACCGGTCCCCTCCGCCCCGACCTCCTTCCTACCCTCCTCCCTTTTGCTTGGGGTGAACTTGCTCAAAGAGAAAAGCTGTTCAGGCTGGAAAAGGCTGTGTTGGGTCGGTGCTGTACCCCGTGCCAGGCTGCCTGGAAGGAGGTAAGATGAATTACCAGCTGCTTTTGCCTCACCCCATCCTGGCTGATTGCATCAAGCTAGGTCTCAGCTATCCCAAAGCACACCAGGTCCCTCCCCAGCAGAAACATGAGGCCAATACAATACAAACAATTATCACAGCTTGCAAACTCAGGCCCCATCCTGCAAACACCTGCGCAGCACCCTCAAGGGGTTACAGCACCAGTCTAAGGGGTCTGAGAACGAAGCTCTGATGGTTTTAGCAGCACTGGTCCAAGGCATTTCTGCTCCCAGCTCTGCTGGAGCTGCCTCCCTGCCCAGCGCAGACCCTGCAGGTGCTGGGAAATGGGGTAGAGCTCCTGCACATCATGATCTGTGCTTGGAAAGGTACAGGATTGCTCTCAGGCGGCTGCTTCAAGCGAAGCATGGGGGTCCTGTTTACATCAATGACAGAAGTCCAATGCTTAGCATCAAGCAGAGATGTCTGCGTCTGCGGGACTGCAGACGCTTGAGGGTAAAACACACATAGAGACGCCCTGCAAAGGAGGGAGAGAAGATGAGGATGCCTTGTGTCAGAGCAAGGGATCGTCCGGGATCCAGCACTGGCCGAGGGGGATGCCCTAACAGGTATAAGAAGAAAAAAAAGAAGTCTTTTTGTCCCAAGTCCTTGTGTTCCCAGCACACAGCCTGTTTTCCTGGCTGCTCCTGTGTGCTGAGCTGTGTTCGCAGGGACCAGATTGCTCCTGAGAGTAGGAGCCAGAGCCCATCATGGTGTGTCTGCAGTTAAGGCTGTTTCTCCCCAAACCATGTCGCTTTAGCACACTTTGATGTGTGAGACCATCTCACTGGGGGCTTTTTCAGCTGGGGTGCTAATGGCTTTCCTCCTCCTCGCTTGTGCCAGCTGCCTTCTCCTTGTCTCCTCTCAAGCCGGCTGCCAGCTTGGCTGGCCACCCAAAACCCACGTGCAAAACACAGAGGCAGCCCACGTGGGAAAAGACGAGCAGTCAGAACTGGTCAGCAGAGACTCACTGCTGGGTTTCAGCTTTGGTAGGGCTTTGATCCGCCAGTAGCACCAAAGCCCGGTCACCTGTATGGTGGGAACCTGGTGCAGAGACATCCACTGCAGGAGCTGGATTGAATACAGCGTGCAGACTCTTTGCTGATGCAGATGGATCTGGCTCCCCTGGTACTGGCAGCATGAAGTGAAGCCCTAGAGCGCAACCCCCAAAAGCCTTGATGAAGATTTGGAGGCTGGGGCACTGCTCTGCTCCATGGGAAGGTGGCAGGGCTGCCCCGTGCTGGGGCTGGAGAGGGTCGCACCTCTGCTAGCAGACCTGCCAAAGCTACATGATCTCTGGGCTGAACCATCTCGGGGATGTCCATGTCTGAGTCCCAGCGGACTGACCAGGAGGAAAAGGAGAGCACTGGCTCTCAAAACTGGGAGTGGGGTGAAAGAAAGGCAGAGCAAGGAAAGAAGATGCCTGAGATCATAGGAAAGGTCATTTGCAAAGCTGGGAGTTAAAAGGTCCCCATATGTCTGGGAACAGACTTTTTAGCAGGGCCTGTTGCGACAGGACAAGGGGGAATGGCTTTAAACTAAAAGAGGGGAGATTCAGACTAGATAGAAGGAAGAAATCATTTATGCTGAGGGTGGTGAAACACTGGCCCAGGTTGCCCAGAGAGGTGGTGGATGCCCCATCCCTGGAAACATTCCAGGTCAGGCTGGACGGGGCTCTGAGCAACCTGCTCTAGTTGCAGATGTCCCTGCCCGCGGCAGGGGGGTTGGACTAGATGGTCTTTAGAGGTCCCTTCCAACCCAAACCATTCCATGATTAGATGATTCTATGTCTCCCGGGCCGTAGACTGGCTTGGCCTATGATCCCTTAGGCTGCTCCTGTGACACTTAAGGGACAGAAAGGGCCATGCCTTGTTAATCCCCTTTCTCTTGTCCTTTCCCTCCCTGCTCCTCTGCCTGCTCCTGAGCCCTGAGCCCAGATCTAGCCGTCTGCACCCTGGTCCAGCTGCCCTGATGCAAACTGTCCATCTTCTGTGCAGGAAGAAGAGTCCAGGGGGTTCCTCGGGCTGGAGGAAGGACACCTCGGGGCACGCTCGGGTCTGCGATGCTCTCGGCACAGCTGCAGGGAAGGGGATGGGGGGATGAGGATGAGGATGGCCAGGAGACGGTCTAGTGGGAGCCCTCCCCAGCCATGCTGATGCCTGGTTTTGAAATGCAGATTTGGCAACACCAAAACTTTCTCTTCTTTTTATTCTTTTGGTGCAGTTTTGTCTTGGGTCTGGGACCCGCAACTGATGGAAACGGAAGGACCTTCCAAATGAGCCAGGACATTTTTGTTCATATGTACAAAAAAATTTTAAACGAAATGAGTCCTTTTCTTTGGTTCAAAAGGATGGTTCACATCAAAGTGCCCTTTGACTCTTTTCAAAAGCCTGAATGTGAAATGTCTTTTCTTTCTTTTTTTCCCTTGTTTGATTCATGGTAAACTCCAGCACAGGTTTGCTACAGCTGGAGCCAGGCTCAGCTTTGTGCCACGCCTCAGACGTTGCAAAATCCTCCTGGCACCAGGGGAGCTCAGAGAAAACTCAGTCAACGGTAAAATGCCATTAACACCTTCAGAGCTGCTGCAATCTGTCTGGGGATTGATCTCAGGGCAGACTGGGGGCAGGGGGCTACGTCCCCTCCCAGGGATGGGACAGAGTGTACCAATATTTCCTGCATCTTCCCTTTCCTGCTGCAAGCTTGCATGGATGCATCCAGCCCCATTTATCCCTGAAAAACCTGCCTCATTTAGACAGCTCAACTGCTGCAATCTCCCTCTCTCTAACTTTTTCTTCACGTACTCACTAATCCATGACTGCCACAAGCAGGAACCCCAGCCTGCCGGGGGGGATCCTCTCCCCTCCCAGCCAGGACCCATCCAGACCAACCGGGGGGGGGGTGGCCCTGCCCAGGCATCCTGGGACAGATGATCAAGGTCCAGCTCTCGTCTTCTGCCCTGCTATGCAGACAGAGCCCCTGGCCCCAGCCAGGCCAAAGATAGAATAGAATAGAATAGAATAGAATAGAATAGAATAGATCAGGAAGCTGTAGAGAGCAATGAGGTCTAGATGAGCCCATCAGCCCACCTCCTCCGCTGGAGGGCAAATGCAGGGCACCAGGAGTCCTTGCTCCTGGCTGCCAAAATAACTAGAGCTGTCAAAATAACTACAGCTATCAGAAAAAACTGCAGCTGGCCATGCTGTGCCTGGGGAGGATGCTCCAGACACGATGGCCCACAGGGACCCATTCGTTCCCCCCACCGCTCCTTTGGTCCATGGAGCGTCAGGAGCGGAGGAGCTCTCTCTGGAGCCCGTATGAAGAAGTGTTGCAAAGAGATCTCGATTAGCACCCTGCGGGCCTCGGCTAGTTAGGAGTCTTGCTAATTTTGGTAACAGACCTAACATTCAAGTATAATAGAAATAAGGGAATAATGGTCTGTCTTTAATAAATACGTGGGCTTACAGTTTCAGTTAATGGAATAATAAAAGCAGTTCTTGCAATGCCTTAATTTGCCAACTTGGACCTTCTGCAGGCACTTCTGAGATGGGAACTGTCTCACTAACCTTAAGCCATTTAAACTTTAGGTGGAGAGTAAACCTCCCGTCTAGGATCCCCCACATTCACTGGAGAAGCAGAGGCAGAGCGGGTGGGGGATCCTCCACCTGCCTCGAGCTTGGGTCTGGGGGACCCAGATGAACAGCCTGTGAAGATGCCCCACTGCTCTCCATTTAACGTTGAGGGAGCCTGGGAAGGTAGCTTAGAAACGACATCACATATTCGGATGGCAAAAATTAAAAGCTGTTCCAGGGGGTGGAAAAAAAAAACAGAGGTGGAGTTGGACTATGCCGATACCAACTGGTTCACAGTCTTGGCAAGATGAAATGCCAATAACGATGCTGTCACTGCATGAAAGCACCGTGCGTGCAACCAGAGGATGAGCCCAGGCTCCCAGGGGATCCGTCAGCAGGCAAGGGTCAAGCCATGAGGAAGCATGGCTGTGTTTTAAGAATAATATTTCTTCTTAAAGGAAGAAGAGGCAGCAGTCTCCAACAAACTGCTTCCTGCAGGTCTATTGACTGCAGCCTTATTTCTCAGTGTGCTGTTTGTTTCTGCCTGAATCATTAGCGGGGAGCCGGGGAGGTGCTCCAGGCCCTTGGGTACTTTTCCTTGTCATGGAGGAAAAATAGCAAAAAGAGCTTTGCATCTGCACTTCCCTGCCAGGAACCCTGCTGGGACTTTATGGGGAGCAAATGGCCATCCCTTAAGGATTTGTTCCTGCTGCCGAGGGCAGGGTGGCCCCTGCGCAGCACGCGTTGGGGCAGGGCTTTCAGGTCTTGCTTTGCTAAGGGAGAGAAAGCACAGACTGGCAAAGAGAAGGCAAATCTGGCATCCCTTGCTCACTGCTGCATAACAGTTCAGCACCGGAACGTCCCAAACATCCCCACCAGCCTTCCCTAGAGCGCTGGTTACCTCCTCGGGCAGCCCCTGGACATAAGGACCTCCCCACCTCTAAGCCACCGGAGGGAGGTGACCCTGGCTAGTAACCTGGCCAGATCTCCCCATCTGCCTGCAGGCAGGTCAGAGCTTCTGTGCAAAACTGCAAAGTCTGAGTCCAGGCAGAAGTTCAGCGAGTTTCAGGCTATGGGCCAACAGCAGAGGTGGTGCAAGGTTTGGAGCCAGCTTGGTGGTCAGCGTGTGGTCCCACTGTGAACTGGAAGTGATCCAGTTTTGAAAAACAAATAAAGAAAAGCCCAGAGTGGTTATTTATTTACTGCTCGACTTTTTTGCCACGTGGATCCGTGCCCTGACCTGGCCGTTGGCTCGGCCAGGCAAACGGAGGTGTTGGCAGTAGAGGGGGTGGCGGGAGCGATGAGGGATGCTGGCAGCAGAGGGACCTCGCTTGACCCCTCTGCACCGCAGCACCCAGCCACAGCAACGCTCAGGGGGCCATTCCTCAACCCCTGCCCAGCAGGGCCGAGGGATTTGGGCACCTCTTTGACTGAAACAGCAAATCGTGACTGCAGTTACAGTTTTTTCTGCCTTTTACTGTCTCAGAGCCCAACCCGCACCTGTGCTTCCATTTGGACCATTTATGTACGCCATACGAACTCATGCCTCCCCTGTCTCATTCCCTCACCCGAGATTTTGTCCAGAAAACAAGAGAATTCACCTTGTGCAAACGTCTTCTATGAACTGAGGTTGTTGCTCTGGGCACGGAGGAGTTAGAAGAGTAAACACGGTTATTTCCCTGCAAGGTGTGTGTCTTCTGACAGCACAGGGACTGAGCCTGGCTGCAAATAACCCTGATATAATCCCCACTGCCGGCACAGGTTTCCAACACGTGTCTCGCCAGCATCGCTGGCACCTCTATTAGGCTGCAAGCGAATGGCTGAGAAGTGCTTGGCAAGCCCAGCGCTATTTATATATTCCTTGTCGTTGCTGCTGCTTTTCCCATTTCAAGGTCTGTTTGTTTCCCCCCTTCTGCATCCCCTCAGGAAAGGGAATCAGCTGAATAACAAAATAATGTCCCTAATGAGCCAGGGGAGGAGGTAAACAGCTTTGTGATGGAGACGACACTGACAGAAAGCCTGTGGAAATCCAGGGAGATCTTTCCGCTATCTTCATTCGGATTCAAAGCCCCTCCCCGGGGGACACAGAGGATGGAAACAGACTGTGAAGTCACACAGAATTACAGGCGAAGGGACTGCCAAGAAGATTTCAAGTCCAACTTCTTCCCCAAGGGAGATCAGCTTGCCACAAACCCTTCCTCAGATGTGCATCCAGCTTGTACTTAAGCGTCTCCAGGGATGGGAGCTGAACTCCCTCCCAGTCAGACCTCGTGTTTCTCTCCCCTTATCCCTACAACGTATCTCACTGCTGCCTTGCAGAAATTTGATTTTTGGCTGTCCTGTGCCAAAATGATGAGCAGCTCATCCCGAACCCGACCCAACCCTTGAAGGCAAGGCGGGAGCTGGACTTGGCTTTGAATTTGGCTTCCCTGGTTTGCCCAGGTCCAAAGGTTGGTGTGGCACAGCAGGGCTGCCCATCTCAGTCCCCACACCGAGCAGTGGTACCCACGGGAAGCTGAAGGCATTGCACAGCGATGTCCCACCCAAGGCACAGAGTGATGGCTCCCACATCTGGGCTTAGCCCAAGTGGCATCTGAGCTTTTGGGGGACTCCCAGGCATCCAGCAGCCTTGTCAGAGCACTTCGACTGTCCCTCCATCTCCAGGCACCCAGACATCCCAGATGCATCTACAGCCTGGGGCACGTGCAGGAACAGACATGCTTCTGGAGCGTCCTGCTCACTGGGCATGTGCTACAGCCACGTACCTCTAACACTATGAAATTAAAAGTTCAAGGGCACACTCCCGGCCTTTGAAGCCAAACTGCCTGGCATGCATCGCAACCATGTTAATGCTTCCCATCCAAAGAAAGGTTTTGGGTGGGCAATCCCTACTCTGCCCTTTGGGACTGGCCCATGGCTGTTGTACTTCCTGACCCTGCCTGGGGATCGTTTGGGTCAGTGCTAGGTAGCCAAAACCTTCTCAGAGACTGTCCTAATTATTTATTAATGTTATGGGCACTTCAGGTGCTTGGCCTGGCACTGTCTAATTAACGAGACTTGACAGAGGTGTTTACCAGTACAGATATGGCCATAAATTCCCATGACGGAGAGTCGGTATCTTCATGCTAGTGAAGCTTGAGGCACTTGGCGGCAGGCTGCACGGGGAGCTGCTACGAGAAATGAGCTCCCCAGAAGAGCCGTGTGTATGAAGAACCACCCTCGTGCTCTCTGCCATCTCTGGACCCACAGGAGTTGAGCAGTCCCCCCCCAAAAGCTCCTTCCTTTGGCTGAGCTGCTCTCGGAGGCATTGGGTTGGTCCCCGGGTTTTACCTGAACTTCTCTTTTTTGCAGCTCCTCCCCAAACTCTTTCTGGCCCACGGTGGGGAACAACTCACAGCACCGCACTGCAAGAAAAGCCACTGCAAACAGAAATCAGACCTTCATGCACATCACAAGGAGCTCTTCCCCATGCACTGGACATGACTGATCTCTGGTTCTGGGGACAGCTGTGCCTGTTGTGTGGTGGGACCGGGAGAAGGAAGGGGGCCTCAAGGGTATCCCAGTTGCAGCCTCACCCCAAGGCCCTTTCTCCATCCTGGACCCCAGCACCCCTCCTGAGCATCCTTTCCAAGGATGCTTTTCCAGCTGCTCCATCGCTTCTTCCCACCAGCTCTCCTGCGGCCAAGAAATGGGAATCCAGGGGTAATGCCTGTGGGACATCCATAGGGACAAGGCAGGAGCAACACAGCACTGCAAACCCCACTGCCACCAGCACGAGTGGGTGCTGACTGGCTCCCTACCTCGTGTTGAGCGATCCCTGGCTAAAGGTGTCCCCCTCTCCCAAAAGTTCATCTTCACTGTGGTAATACATCTCGTCCTCTTCCATCCTGCGAGGGTGGTGACACGGAAAACATCAGCCCTTTCCCGCCTTGGTGTTCGTAACAGTAGTGGTGGTGACATTAATGACCATGGCCCTTGGGGTCGGCAGAGGTGAGCGCAGGGCAGCAAGACACAGCCAAGCCTGACAGCCCCCTGCGCTCAGAATGACCTGCTGGGGGACAAGACTCCAAACCAGAGGACATGGGGAAGCTCCTTGGGACAAAAGCAGCAGGTGAAACCAGTTTTAGTGCAATTGCCCACATGAGAACTTAAGCTTGGGACAGTGGGACCAGCGTGCCTTGCTTTTTTGGCGTGCCTGCTAAGGGATGCTCCTCTCTCTCCTTTAAAACAGGTGCGTATTAGCTTGCTTACAGCGCCTGATTGCACAGCCTGCTCCTGTGAGCCAGGGCTGTGAAGCAACGGGAAGGGGCTACAGCGGTTCTCTTGGCAGTGCTGGGGCCTTTGGGCCACCCGCAGCACTCGGCCTCGCTCAGCATAAGCCCTATGTAGAAAGGGACTTTTTCCTAAAGCATCGTGGATCTGAAGGAGGAACTGAAGCCAAATATCAAGGGACTTTCACCAAACCGTGACCACCAAGAACCACCCTCCCACCTGCTAAGAGGCGCCGACCTGTGGGGGAAACGCAGTGCAAGGATCAGTGCCACAGCACCATTTGCAGATGCCACAGCAGTATTTAACCTCCACATGGCCCTGCTGCCTGTTTATAAACTGTTGCATTTACTTCAGCTCTCCGACAGGAAGGATTTTTCACCAACTACGTACAAACCAACCTCAAAAAGCCCTTCTGCTCCGCACTGTCTGCATGCAGCCAGCACAGCCCAGCAGCCTTCAGCCACGACGCGTCTCTGTGCACCCGGGCAGGGGTGCTCAGCAAACCACACGCCTCCTCTTAAAAACTGCCTCCGGGTGGGATCTGTCAGGCTAAATGTGGCTGTCCTCAACCTCCAGCCGAGCTGGTCATCTTAGACTTACTTTACAGCCCCCGGAGACCTAATCCAGAGCCTCAATTCATCCGACCGCCTGCCGCAGGCGATGCATCAGCCACGCGGTGTTAATGACATCTCTGGTGAGAGTAAAGTCACATTCACATCATGCTGCCTGCGCCTCCAAAGTCCGCGTGGCGCAGGCAGGACGCTGATTTCCCAACACACGAGGCTGACAGACAGGCTGAAACCCACTCGGCAAGCCGGGCTGCGCCTGGTACGCTGCCCTGCCACCCCCCTTTTAAATCCTTCAGCATCTTCCCTGTTCAGCAACATCACGGTCCGCTGAGCTGGGAAACGAATCTGCACTTCCAATTTGCTTGAAAATTCACAGGTTTCAGCCCAATTCACATAGTTAATTAACTGCCTAGGATTGATGCGAGCGACTGGAGATATCTTCCCTCAGTCTCGCACCGTGGGGAAAAAGAAATTCTGCCCTTATATGGCCACAATAAAGTGCTAAACCCAGACAGAAAGCAAACGCTACTGAAGCACACAATCGCATAAACCCAACGTTGGGGATGTACGGCTGCAACAGTGCCAAGATGTAAACTCTGTTAAAAAAGCAGCCCATCCCTAGGGGTATGTTTGGATTCACGCCTCCAGGCTGGGCTCCCATGCGGATTTGGAAGCACAAGGGCCGTCCTTTGATCCACCAGCACTTTGCAGCCCTTGGACAAGGGCTGTGCTCATCCCAGGAGGGTGGTGGGTGACCTGAGGACCCAGCTCTGCCTGGGCTGCCTTGCACTCTCTGCCTGTCCCACTTATAGAGTCTCCCTCTGCTACCAGTTTATCTCTTTCCACAAGACTTTTAGCAAGTTCAGGACTTTGATGTCTCCACTGTTCCAACTGAAAGAGACCAATGGGCTCAAGAGCTACTGGAGTGGAGACCAACAGGCAAAGTCACTACCATGGACAACACAACTACATAAACTATGTAAAGCTGCCTGAAAATCTGGCTTAGCAGCCCGTGAACCCGATATATTTATACACAAGTGGTTTCACACTTGCAGAACTCTCCTGTTGCCTGATGAGCTGGGTGAGGATTTGAGCACAGGGTTCAAAGCGCCTGTGATGGGGTGGGCTGAATCTGGCCCAGCATCGCTGGGGTCTCAGTGTCTATCCATGCCTTGGCCTCGTGGCTGTATATGAGGTGGTAAACAGGCTGTTCTACCCAGCAAGGACTAAGCCCTGAGCATCCATAAACCACAGCTCATGGCAGAACTGGTCCCAGCTTGCACTTCATCCCAATGGACAGCCAACTGCAGCGTCCCCAGTCCTGAGCCCTCTCCACCCATCCCAGTCACCAGGCTGTGTTTGCAACTGGTTACAGCAGCTTTGTGTCAAGAAATGGAAGGATACGGTCCCTGGGCTTGTTTCCATCCAGTGTCAGGTCCCATGAGCTTAGAAAGACACAAGGGTGATGCTAAGGACCCTTAAATGAAAGCTGGTAACAGCATCCCTTAGAAGATCTGGAGGTGTCCCCACCGGCCATCACAGGGTGAAGGGTCCCTCAGATAATCCAAACAGGGCGCACTGCCTTCGGTATGGGATTTCGTTTAAGCCTGGTGGGGTACTGAGGTCCCGACAGACTGCCGTGGAGGGAGCTTTGACTAAGTGCTTGTCTGTTTGAGGGTTAATGCTGCAAGGGAGGTGCCAGGGCTCATTCCCTCCACCCGTGCCACAGTGTCCCCTGCTTTCTCCTCCAGCCTCCGCCGTGCCAACTGCCTTGCCATGGGATGTGCACACCCATGATGCCCCCCAGCACACGGACACGGGTCAGAGGCACTGTCACTGTCACCTTCCACCCCAGAAGCATCCACACTGGTGTGGTTTTGTGGCCGACATGCCCTCCTCCCTCTGTCCCTGGCTGCAGCTGCACTCGCCCCTCGGCACACCTCCACCTCCTGCCCTGAAGGCAGCTCAGGCCTGGGGGGCACCGCAAGCTCCATCGAGATGCAAGGCCCCACACATCTGCACACGTGGCTCTACACCCCACACATGGCTCTAATCCCGTCCAATATGAGGCCTGACCAACAGCCAGACCCCTAATCCTCTCTGAATCTGCACTTAATTACATTTGCTCTCCAGCATCTGCTGCGTGCTACAAACCTCAGCGCTTGCTGGAAGACTCAGCTCTGTGCTGGGCAGGTGTGGTGGAGCACCAGGGACCTGCTGGCACCGGTGGGTGGACACTTACAGCCCATCCTCACCTTGAGCTAATGTGATCATTATCACCCATGTGATAATGGGTCTTCTGATGGCCAGGGGATGTGATGCACCTTAGAGGAGCACTGGGGCAATGCTGCCCTTTCATGACAAGCCAAGCCCTCCCCATCCCTGCTGCCATCACACATCTCCAAGCGCTGAGCATCACATTACCTTCTGAAGCTCCTCTCTGCGGACTGCTGGTTGGATTTGCCCGGAGAGCTGTCTGTGCCCTGCCGGTGGCCGGAGAGGAGGCTGTCTGTCTCTAAGGGGTACCTGCCATCCCCCTCTGAGCGGACGCTGGGGGTCTCCAGGAACTCCTTGTCGTTCCATGTGCCCACTGTCCCGTCCAGAGCCTGGTACCTGATCTCTATGGAGATGCTGGTCTGCAACACACAAGGAAGACACAATCAGCCCCCAAGGGCAGCACAGGGAGGAAGGAAGGTCCTGCAAAATCTGAAAGGCAGGAAGAGCTGTTGCATCAGCTGGCTTGATCTCTGAGCCTTACTGACCCCGAAGTATCTTCTTTCCTAGTGCATGAGACAGTTGGAGAGCAGGTCTTTGGCTTCAGGAGGTGGTCCGACCCAGCTCAGGCATGGTGCTGCAGCCTCCCTCCTGCTCAGGGGCCTGATTCACTTGGAGTCGCTGGTGCGTGCCAGACCAGCTACATCAGATATGAGAGACACCAAAAGCCCTGCACAAGCAGACAAACCCTTCGAGCAGCTGAAGGCACCAGGAGCAGGTGAAGCCATGTCACGTTGGTGGGTTTTTCTCTGTGGTGCATCAACTTGTTAAGAATTTGTGCCCTGCTGTTGAGTGCTGGGCTGCCAAGCCCCACGGATGCATGGTGCCTTGCTCCTGCCTGGCCCCATCCCATCCTCAGGCAGGGCAGGGTTTGGCAAGGGATGGGCATCCCTGGGGAGGTTTGGATAGATCCTGGTTTGGGGAGGGGGGTCTCCCAGTCTGGCCATGACCAGCCCGGCTGGGGCTCAGGGGCAGAAAGGGACCTGGCACTGGGTCTGTCCAAGCTTGATCTAAAGCTTCTTCCGGATAAACCAAGTAAGAGTAAGGCCCTCTCCCTCTTCTATGTGGTCATCCCCCACTTACCCACCCAAGATTGCACCAGGCTGCGGCAGCAAATTCAGGATTGGAGCTCCCAAACATTTTTCCCCCAAAAATCCTTCTCTGGATTTAAAACCCAATCAAACATGTGGAAGTTCATCTTGCTGCGAAGAACTGCCGGCACTACCTTTGCCCTGATGCCCAAAGTCCTTCTAAAACCACAGCTTTGGACAAAGCAGCCAGAAAAATATCTCCGCTAAAAACATACCTATTTTGAAAGGCAAACAGCTGCTACAAAGATCAAAACAAAAGTAAAAACCATTCTCCACCTCCATTCAGCTTCCACGGAGAAATTATAAATTATATTCAATGCAAAGGCAATCGATTTTAGACACAAGGACAAAACGAAGAGGCAAACAGTGAGTGGGAAAATTTATTACAAAATCTTCCTTTTTTCATCTACGTGTTGAAGAGGAGGTACAGCATCCTGACTTGCTCCAGCCCAGCTTGTCAAAGGGATGATGAAAGGCTGAAAAATACGAGATATGGCCTGGAAAGATTCTGTGCATTTAGCAAATGACAGTTAAGGGGCGACTCCAACCCAGCTGGAAACAGAGCTTTGTGGAAGGTTTTGACTGATTTTATTTTTCGTATGGCTAAATACAAATTTGAGTCAATCAAAATGATTTGCCACCCTGTGCTGACCTCACCAAGCTGTTCTGGATTGTTTAAAAAAGCAAATGCAGAGGAGAGACAAAGATCCATGTTGAAACATTAGTTTTTCAGATTTTTCAAACCACCTCAATGGTATTGTGAAACATTTGATTTTGAAATCTCATTTTTAAACTATATTTAAAGGTTTAAAAATCCTTTAAAAGAAATGAAAAATTATGGGTGTAACAAACCGAAAGATTTTGGTTTGGGCTGAATAAAATCATCACTTGTTTGAAAGGAAATTAGTAGGTGTAAGCTAAAACCAACAGAAATTCACACTGGAAACAAAACTCTCAATTTAACAGTAAAGAAAATCAAGGAGCGGAATGATTCACTGAAGGGCTGGGATTGCTCTGTCACTGGACATTTTAAAATAATTTTTATTTGTTGTTTTTTTTTTCACCATTGAGGTAATTGTAACAAACCGAAAGATTTTGGTTTGGGCTGAATAAAATCATCACTTGTTTGAAAGGAAATTAGTAGGTGTAAGCTAAAACCAAGAGAAATTCACACTGGAAACAAAACTCTCAATTTAACAGTAAAGAAAATCAAGGAGCGGAATGATTCACTGAAGGGCTGGGATTGCTCTGTCACTGGACATTTTAAAATAATTTTTATTTGTTGTTTTTTTTTTTCACCACTTGAGATAATAACAAATTCTGAGATGTCCCAGATCCTCTCCCGTAGGAAGCCAGACGACACGATCGTAATATCCCTCCTGGCTTTACAATTCCTGGCTCTTTTAATATCTTTGCGAAGGCGAGTCGATAATGTTATTAGGGCTGGCTGGAAGCTGCCAGTGACATTTTGCAGTTAGCACAGAAAAAGGAAAACAATTTTCAACCCTTCCTTTGCATTTGATTACGGAAAGGTGAAGGTATGCCTGGAAAGTGCTGTCCAAGACATGACGGCTGTGAAGATGTGTCTCTCCCTTCATCCAGAGCTGGGGGCTGATGTTCGGAGCCGTCCCTGCTTCACAGCGACGTGTCCGCAGTGTGGCCACCCCAGGGTGGGTTGGTTGGAGGTGGGATGGTTGCGCTGGGGTAGGACCTCGGGGAGCACAATCTGCGGGAGGGATCCCTGGTGCCAGCCCAGCATCTTGCAGAAACGGAGCTGCGCTGCATTACAGCACCCTGAGCATCTGTGCCATGCTTGCCAGCAGCCCTTCTGGAGGTGACGCAATGCCAGAACGTCCTCAGGTGCCTTTGCAGAGGAAACATGCCTTTAAAATCACAGGTTTTAAGGAGCTGAGAGAGACGAGGTTTGCAGAGAGGGGACAGATGGCGATTGCTTTCTTGCCTAATTCTGGAGGTGATTTTTGCAACCCTTGTGCATGATTTGTCTTCGAGTTTGCTCAATGCGAGGAACATGTTGCTTCCAAGCAAAACCTTCTTTTCTTGCATCTCAAAGGATGAGGAGTGCAGCTGGCCGGTTATCCTGTCTCAGCCGGTGGGCAGTGGCTTTCCACACCTGCCCACCTCTGCCTCCTCGACATCTCTGATCATTTTTCAGTCCCCTTCTCCTCCTGCAACAGCCCTTGCTGCCCGTGGTCCACTCCTATGCCTACTAAAAGAAAGAGCATCTTTCGAGTCCGGGAGAAAGTGGGTCACCTCTCTAGAAGGGCTGACTCTGCTGCCCATCAGGAGCTATTCCAGATTTAATATTAATTATTTCTATATTTCTCCATGCAAAATGTCCCAGGCGTTGCCCTCTGGATTCTCTCTTGTTGAGGCTCCCTCAGTCCAAATTTATCCTCTTGCTGGAGCAAAGGCTGGGAGCTGGCAGTTTGGAGAGACAATTTATGAAGCTGAGTTGTCTCTGCGCCCCTGAAGTTGCAACGGATACTGCATGGGAGAAGGGATCCGAAATCCTGCTGAAAGCCCAAAGTGCAAACACATACCCTCACCTCCCAGCTCTCGTTTGAACAGGGGTGACCTGGGGCTAAGACGATGCCCCAGAAATGCAGGGGAAATAGAGGGACGTGGCATTTCTGCTCACAGCAAGCACTAGAAATGCAGGATTTGTGCATGTGCATCCGTACGGCTTGCGGCGTGCAGGACATGGGGTGATTTCTTGTCTTATCCAAGGGAGATCTGTACTCCTGTAAAATCTGCCTTGCCCAGGCTGCCCCCATTTTGTCGCAATAGACAGTCAGTATTTATGTCTTCCAGAGCACTCTGTGGATACCAACTAAAACAACTCCAGCAGAGCTGCCGTGACACAGAGGAGATGTAGACATGAGGTCCTCTGAGGGGAGGTGATGAGCACAGGTTATCCAGCACATCAGGCACGGGCTGGGAAAGGTTGTTTCTCCTCCAAGTGCCTCCAGTTAGAAGCACACGGCTTATAAAGAGGCAAAGGGTAGCAGACCGTTTGCTTTGACCTACTGTGCAGCTATACCAAGCTCCTGGCCAGGCTGCAAGACACCAGGCAGTGCAGGTACCTCCTCAGTCCTAGGTTAGTTCATTCTAGAAATGTCATCATTTTTGACATCAAGAAGTTGCCTGTATTTAATTTTCATCCATTGATTTTCCTCCCTCCCCCCGTGACACTGAAGGGTCTTAAAAATATGGGGTTTTCTTCCTTTGGAGGGTCCCATGGACTTTAATCAGGCAACTTCTCAGTCTGATAAACCAAGAGAACAGCAGGAGCTGTTTTCTCCAACCCTGAAATTATTTTTGCACCCTGGGTCTGCAGCCCCTCCATTTTTTCCTCCCTCCTCAGGACTGTATCCTTTGTACTTTTAATGGTTTCATTCCCTCTGCCCCCACAGGAGAAGTTACCTCCTGTCTCCTCCTAATGAAACCACTCGCCTTTTCATTGCTAATTGCTTGTTGTTAGCACAGAGGGTTACGTGCAATTGCACTTTTCCTTTATGCTGAGTGTAGGAAGCAGCTTACAAAGGAATAAGAAAAGAGGAGAGGGGGGAAGCTGAGTTTTTATTTTTTAATTAAAACACCAGGGTTTTGATACCCAAGAAGATCAGAAGTAGCTGTATTTCCTAGTGTGTTATAAAACTCAGTCTCCATGGGAAACAGCTCCCATGAGATGCGTTAACCAGATGGAAATGCACCGAGTTACGCAGCAGCTGCTCTGCAGACAGGGAGCCTTTTCCTTGGCATTGGGGGCTCTGGATGAGGGGCGCAGACCCAGACCGGCTGGTATGTCTTATCCTTATTTTCCCCAGAGGGGTATAAAGAGTGGGACTCCAGGCCAGCTGCTGCACGAGGTATTCCTCATGTGCTACAGGGGTCAGATAAAAGCAGCGCTGAGGTCAGAGACAAATACTGTGAATGTCGAGCATTTCAAGCGCCCAGTACTACCGGTATGGATTAAAGCTGAGACACCGATGGCGGGGGCAGAGCCAGCGTGGGATTGCTCAGGTGCAGGAGGAGAGCATGCAGAACAGCCAGCCTTTGCTGTGCACCCTCAGGACAGTCCCGGCTGCCTTAGTCCTTAAGACCAAGAATAATGGGATGAAGGTCAAGGATTTGGGGATTCAGGTGCGTAACACAGACTTCTCTGTTCCCCGAGAGTCAGCAGAAATACGGACAGATGGACCGATGACTGAAGGGCAGCAGTGGCCGCTTACTCCTCATGACCTACCTGAATGGCTGAATTATTGTCGTCTATGAGCGTGTCTGTCACCTCTACCTGCCCTTCCTCCACCACCTTTTGCAGGACCATCCGGAAAGTGCCAATGAGCCTATGGAGCAAAGAAGAGAAAAGTCAGGCGAGCTGTGGTGACCACTCACCACCATTCATTTTTAATGGGAAAGGGCTTCGCTGGCCAAATCCCTAGAGCTTGCGTGGCTGTTTTTGCTTCCCATTTGCCTTAGGAGGAGGTAGACATGAGGTGCAGGATCAGAGCATGGCCAAGGACTCTGGCAGCTGCAGCCAGTGACCCCAGCTCAGTGGAGATGGTGGGCAAAGGAGAAACCAGGAGAGAAGCCATTTGAAGGTGACGCTGTTGGGATAAGAAGAGAAGGAGACTTTGGGAACCATCAGTCTTGTATCACTGGGATGCAACTAAGGGAATCTAAACTGGCCTTTCCCATCCTGAATGTCTGCAGTTATGCCTGCGCTAGTAAATTGAACAAGGCAAGAACCAGGGCACTGTCCCTCACCCGTCTGCACTAGGACATTGTCAGCACAGGCCATGGGGGAGGTCCCAGGTCAACATGCCTGGTCCCAACCCACCCACCCAGGAGGGGTTATCCTGGGGCAGGACATCCCTGGAGCCGTTCGGATGTGCCTGGTTGTGTGTGGGATGAGTTGAACAGCCCAGCCCAGCTGGGTTGGCCCAGGGTTGGAGAACGGGGCTCATGCCAGTTAGTTTACTTGGATGGACATAGTCTGAAGGTGCTGCATGCTAGTCTGAAAGCTGCTCAGAGGAGAAGACTGACTCCCTTCTGCTAAGGGAGGTCTAATCATAACTGATGCCTGAAGGCTCGTGTCCTTGTCCCAGGCCACTCCCAGCCTGCTAGGTATCTTCAAGCAATGCAGCAGGGACCCAGGGAGATTAGGCTGTCTACATCCTGGGGGCTTTCAAGACCCAACTGGAAAAAGCCAAGAGCCACCTGGTGTAAGGTCAGACAGACCCAGCTTTGAGCATGAGGCTGGACTAGAGATCTCCTGAAATGCCTTCCAGTCTGAATTATCCTGTGATCCTTTGATATGATCCTACGATCCTTGGTCCTATAATTATTGCTGTGGTCTGTAGTGTGTGGGGCAAGCTGCACACCAAAGTTCAGTCCCTGTGTATTTGTCACACCTCATGGAGTCGGTGACAGCCTCACTTGAGCCAGGACGACGTGTCCCAGAGCCAAAAGGGCTTGGGGCTGAAGGGAGACATTTGCAGCAGGCATGGAGTGATGGTTTAACACATTATTTCCTCCTTCCCAGGTTGTTCCCACTCTTGTGCTGGATGCAGAGCACTCCCATCTTTCCTTCAGTGGAAAACCAGCTGGTTTCCCCAACCCCACTGCTGCCCCGAGCAGCCTGCCTGACTCTGCGCAGGAACAGACGGGGAGGGCTCACATCTCTCCCACCCAACCTGCACGTGCTGACTCCCACCACGGGCTGAGATGAAAGCTGAGGTGAGGGCGTATAACACCTTCCAACCAGCATGGCCATTTCTCCCACGAGCATCTGATCACCACCTAAACTCCCCCGAGATGAGCAGGATGAAGGCATCTAATTGCTCTTAGTGGCTCTTGCCTGGGCTCACTGCAGCCTGCTGCTCTCGCAGCCAGGGAGTGCAGCACCGTGTGCACTAAAAGCAGCCACGTTTGTTAAATTACAGGTCCAAATAGATACCACAGAGAGCGGAGGAGCCTGGAGCTCTCTAATAAAAGTCATTACTTATTTGCCAACTCATGGCTTGTCAAAGAGCTGTGGCTTTATATTCTTCATGTTCTGCTGTTGCATGAGAGGGTCCTTCCCAGCCTGAGAAGAGCCAGCTATGAATCAACAAGTGACTCCCGACATGGAAAAAGCCCTGAAACAGTGAATGCAGAGCTGCCTTACACCATCTGCCTTGCACGTCCAGCGCCGCGATCCCAGATGACAGTGAAGATATTACATGGCACACCAGGAATATGTCTGCAGTGCGCTGTCGGCTGGGGCCTGCGAGAAAGCTGCTGCTGATTAAACTACTTCCTTGCAAACCTTAAGGCATCACTTACTGAGATGCTGATTTATCGAGACATGATTTCAGAGAGGGAGACGAGAACTCCCCGCACTGTGCGGTGGGATACTGAGGGCCCCTCTCCTGCCCCTGCCCCTGTGTAACCCAAGCACCCAATGCTGTGCCTGCATCGGCAGCCTGGAGACCCAAGGTAGAAGCAGCGTTAGCAGATTTGCCCTAGGCCAGTCTGTGGCAGAGCTGAGGATAGGGTTTGTCTTTCCCAACTCTCAAGCCACCCCCTCATGCTTTGAAGTACCCTCTGAAATGCAGCACAACGCTGGATGGAAAAGCAGGGTCTGCTCAGCCCTGGTCAGCTCCCTGGGGTCTTCACTGGTTTTAGGGCTTGATTTGCCTGGGTCCTGCCTCTGCCAACCCTCTTTTTTCTTTCCCCTCCCATGGGGAATGGCCTTTCTTTGCACGGGTCCCTGTGTCCCTTTGTGCACACACCTGCGTGCGTGGGGATCAGACGGTACTGCCGTGGGCATTTCTCTGACCAAAGAATTCAAACTGTGCTGTGTAGTTATCCCACTGTGCACCACTCATTTATAGTAATAAACTACCTGAGGAAATTAATAAACTACCTGAGGAAAACAGAAAAATGACCTTACTGTTGCTCATCCACTTTTCTAGCTCTGTCTGGCTTGCAGCAGCAGCAGGGAGGTCCTGTTTTCCAGCAAACCTCTGATGGGTCCTGCTGTAGCTTGCTGGGGGTGCTTGATGCGCCAGGAGCAAAGGAGAGACGTGGCAGACCTGCCCCGGTGTGCTGTGCAGGATGGGGCCCTTCCCTGCAGGACTTTCACCTCCCCTCCTCAGCTCCCACGTGCTGTGCACGGGCGGATCCCAGCATTGAGCTCCTTTGACTCTATCTCCAAGGTGCCACGCAGGGCACTGAACATGAACACCTTTTCTTTGTGTGCTTCGTATTGCTTCGTGCACAATGAATAATGCGTCATCGCCTCCCATGAAGACCTGCTTCTTCTCTGAGATGGGCTTACTGGGGGAAAAGGCTGCCGTATCAGCCTGGATTTCAGGGTTTGTGAAATAATGCTATTTGCTGTTTGCAAGAGCAGCAGCTCTCTTGTTTTGGAAAGGCTTTCTTGAGAGAAGCCTGCGCTTTATTTCTCAGGATTTGAGCACAGACTCTGTTGCAGGGCTCTGGAGGGCTGTCCTCTGCTCATGGCTGGATTTGATTTCAGCAGTTCAGTTTGGAGGGATGGTCTTGTGGGTTGAGCTCTAAAATCAAGTTATTTTAGTGCAGTTGCTTACGAGTTAGATTCGTCTGTGAAGGTTGCTAGGCTCAGCTGGTAACGCGCTGCGCAGTTCTTGCTCTTATATGTGTTTGTAGGTGTCGGTATTATTTAACCTGTTTGCTGACAGCGCATCATAAAAATGCAGCCCCTTGGAAATGCCACGCAGCTCTAAGGTGTGGTGGTAGCTCCTCTGCTCCTCTTAGATCAAGGTGGACCCAGGTACCTTCGGCTCACAGATCCATATTGCTCCAGAGTGGCCTGATGAAGGAACAGAAAGCTTCTTGCACGGACACAGCGACGGCAGATGTGTCTGTAAGTGGGAACACCTCTCAGCCATGGGAAAAGTCCTTACTGCTGTGACGGGAAATGCAAAGTGAGCTGGAACCAGCCTGACCTCCAGAGAACTTACCCTGGGCTCAGGCTCCCTCCCAACAACTCTGGTTTACTGAGTTACCCTCAGGGAAGAGCCATGGTTTCAAGACGAGGTGTGCTCCTTTGCCGAGGGACACGGTATGATGTCTACGGGACCGAAGAAGAGCTAGGCTTTCGCTTGTCTCTGCGGTGGGCTATATGAGTATATGGAGAGTCTTCAAAGCTCAGCTGTTATGTGGTAGCTTGCTTAGCTACCATAAACCAAGCATCTGTCTGACACCAGAAGTGTTGTTCACCAGGTTCAGACAGATAACTGAATTTTTCTGATCAATTTAATGCTCTAGAAAAGCTGACTTACACGAGACTGCAATCCACCTTCCACTTCAGTATCCCCAGGCTGATGGAGGATGAACAACAGTCAGACTGCAGTACCGCAGCTTGGGGATTTCTGCTTTCTATTTAAGCTGCAGAGGCTTCTCTAAAATGGTTTCAAGCTGCCTTGCCTTATTTTGCAATTGCAGGGGGTAGGAATGTGCCTGTACCCACTTCTCGCCCCCTGAACGTCTCTTGGTTTCCCATCCGAAATCCCCTGCAGCCCAGTGCTCACAGCTGCTGCTTTAGCAACACATCAGCGCGGGGCTGAAATGTTTCCCGAGGGATCTCGCAGCAGGGCTCAGAGCCTTTTGGTCAAGGGCCAGTATGTCCGAATCCCAGACCTGTTGTGTGGAAGGGACCTCCTGCACTGAGCAAGACCATCACCAACTCTAGATGAGTTTGGCCATGGCTTCATCTATCCAAGCCTCAAAAACCTCCATGGATGGAGATCCCCCACCTCTTTGCTGACTTGTTAAGGCTGCACCACCCTCCTTGGGAAGATTATTTTCCTGATATCCAACGTGAACCTCCCAAGCCACAGTCTGTGCCTGTTGCTCCTTGTTGTTTCATCTGTCACTACTGTTATCTCTGTAACTCCCCTTCAAGTAGCTGCAGGCTGCTGTTAGGTGATCCCTTGGTCTCCTCTCCACCAGACCAACCAAGCCCTGCTCCCTCCACCTCTCCCTGCAGGTTGCATGCTCCAGGCACTAGTCGGTTGAGGTTTCATTTATGGTGGTGGTGGTAGTTTCAGCTGATGGCTGGTGGTGTTGACCCCACCGAGAAAGCAACTGAAGTATTAAATGAGTCATGACAAGACTTTGCAATGAACTGCTTGTGAACAGAGAAGGACTTGTGGGTGATGTGACGGTTGGAGGCCGTCTTGGGCACAGCGATCACAAAACGATAGAGTTTTCGATTCTCAGAGAAGCAAGGAGCGGGGTCAGCAGAACTGCTACCTTGGACTTCCAGAGGGCAGACTTTGGCCTGTTTAGGAGCCTGGTTGAGAGAGTTCCTTGGGAGGCAGTCCTGAAGGACAGAGGAGCCCAGGAAGGCTGGACATTCTTCAAGAAGGAAAGCTTCAAGGCATAGAAGCAGGCTGTCCCCATGTGCCGAAAGACGAGCCAGCGGGGAAGACGACCGGCTCGGCTGAACAGAGAGCTTGGCTGGCGCTCAGGAAAAAAGGGAGAGTTTATGACCTTTGGAAGAAGGGGCA
>NW_008794891.1:410683-424307 GCF_000699145.1 Aptenodytes forsteri | reverse complement strand
GACCTGCTACACCACCTGGATGCTCACAAGTCTATGCGGCCGGATGGGATCCACCCATGGGTACAGAGGGAGCTGGTGGATGTGCTCATCAAGCCACTTTCCATCATTTATCAGCAGTCCTGGCTAACCGGGGAGGTCCCAGTTGACTGGAGGTTAGCAAATGTGACGCCCATCTACAAGAAGGGACGGAAGGAGGATCCAGGGAATGACAGGCCTGTCAGTCAGACCTTGGTGCTGGGGAAGGTTATGGAGCAGATCATCTTGAGTGCCATCACGCGGCACGTACAGGACAGCCAGGCGATCAGGCCCAGTCAGCATGGGTTGATGAAAGGCAGGTCCTGCTTGACCAACCTGATCTCCTTCTATGACCAGGTGACCCGCCTAGTGGATGAGGGAAAGGCTGTGGATGTGTCTACCTGGACTTTAGTAAAGCCTTTGACACCGTCTCCCACAGCATTCTCCTAGAGAAGCTGGCGGCTCCCGGCTTAGACAGGTGGACTCTGCGCTGGGTCAAAAACTGGCTGGACGGCCGGGCCCAGAGAGTTGTGGTGAATGGAGTCAAATCCAGTTGGCGGCCGGTCACGAGCAGTGTTCCCCAGGGCTCAGTTTTGGGGCCGGCCTTGTTCAATATCTTTATCGATGATCTGGATGAGGGGATTGAGTGCACCCTCAGTAAGTTTGCAGATGACACCAAGTTGGGTGGGAGTGTTGATCTGCTCAAGGGTAGGAAGGCTCTGCAGAGGGACCTGGACAGGCTGGATCGATGGGCCCAGGCCAACTGGATGAGGTTCAACAAGGCCAAGTGCCGGGTCCTGCACTTCGGCCACAACAACCCCATGCAGCGCTACAGGCTTGGGGAAGAGGGGCTGGAAAGCTGCCTGTCGGAAAAGGACCTGGGGGTGTTGGTCGACAGCCGGCTGAACATGAGCCGGCAGTGTGCCCAGGCGGCCAAGAAGGCCAATGGCATCCTGGCCTGTATCAGAACTAGTGTGGCCAGCAGGAGTAGGGAAGTGATCGTGCCCCTGTACTCGGCCCTGGTGAGGCCGCACCTCGAATACTGTGTTCAGTTTTGGGCCCCTCACTACAAGAAGGACGTCGAGGTGCTGGAGCGTGTCCAGAGAAGGGCAGCGAGGCTGGTGAGGGGTCTGGAGAACAAGTCTGATGAGGAGCGGCTGAGGGAACTGGGGTTGTTCAGCCTGGAGAAAAGGAGGCTGAGGGGAGACCTCATCGCTCTCTACAACCACCTGAAAGGAGGTTGTAGCGAGGTGGGGGTCGGTCTCTTCTCCCAAGGAACAAGCGACAGGACGAGAGGAAATGGCCTCAAGTTGCGCCAGGGGAGGTTTAGATTGGACGTGAGGAAAAATGTCTTTACTGAAAGAGTGGTTAAACATTGGACCAGGCTGCCCAGGGCAGGGGGGGAGTCACCATCCCTGGGGGTATTGAAAAGACGAGTAGATGTGGCGCTTAGGGACATGGTTTAGTGGTGGACTTGGCAGTGCTGGGTCGACGGTTGGACTTGATGATCTTAAAGGCCTTTTCCAACCTAAATGATTCTATGATTCTATGAATTGGTGCCTCCAGGGAACTCCATTCCATGGGAAATACCTAAAGGTATTCTAGAGGATACGCTGGGGGAACGAGGGGCTCTCCCGGTTCCTCTAAACCCCCTTGCTGGTGGTGGTGGGACAGGGCACAGGGGAGGCTGATCTGAAAGAGCGTGGCTCTGCTTCATAGCAGCAACAATGCAGATGTATTTCCCTGGTGCTTTACAGTTAACGAAGCCCCCCACAGCTGGCAGGTCTGGCCACGGTTCAGCCCATCTCACAACATGTCATGTCCTAATACCAGCGCCACCTTAGAAACAGGAGTAACTGGGGGGTTTCTCCAGCGTAGCTGTTGTGGCTTTGCCGGGAGGGGTATGAGAGCTGCGGCAGTTTGTGTGCTCAAGGCTTTACGGCGTGGTAGCAGCCACACACCCGTATGGTGGTTCTCCCTGAGAGCATCTGGATCTGGCCCTGTCAAAGCAAATAGCAAAAAGAGTGGGGAAAAAAACCCCAGGAGTCAACAGGGTGCAAACATCTCCAAGAGGCGTTTCATGCGCAGCCCTCCCGTGCTTGCTCAGGAGTGTGGTTGTGGGACGGGGGGAGCTGGGGCTGATGGGGGAGACCGCAGACTCAGGCGACATCTCCACATGAGAACAGGACGGTGGGGATGTCCCAGGCAGAAGGACCCAGCAGGAGAGCACGTGCCCCAGCTGCAGCAGAGAGCCAGGGGTCCCTCCTGACCCCCCCAAACAGACTTTCCCGACACCTCCTGCTTCTGTGACCTGCTGCGGTGCTGCCTCTGCCTGGGGCAAGGTCACCCGAGAGAAGCCCAGAGGCTGGAGCAACATCACGCCCGTCTCCAGCACATCGATGCTCTCCCCAGCTGAGCTACAGTCGAAAGCGCACGATGCCTATGAGTGCTCGGAATTGCAGGCTGTTGCTACCACCGCGGGAGCGGATAAAAGCAGGTATGTCAGAGCCAGTCCTAGCCCCGTGGCAGCTTTTCCCCAGCTGCAATATCTGGATGATGACAACAGGCAAAGAGCAGATGCTCTCATCTCCTGAGAAGATGGTGAGATGTAGGTCCTTTCACCACCCTCTTAGCAAGTCTTTGCAATCCTTTCAGCCTGACTTATGTGCTTCTGGACTCCCCAACTCCACTTGCAGACCTCAGGCCAGCTTGTCTGCAAGAGTGTGAATTATCGGGAAGATGCAGCTGTGTTAGGTTTGGGATAACGTGCTCCTTCCCCGGACCCCTCCCAACCCACCTCCCCTGGCAGGCAGGAGCCAAGCAAGAGGGAATGAAATATTCAGTACTTGTCTACACAGCCTTTCATTTCCAAGTGTTTCATAATTCATCAAGTGCCCTGCTTCCCTCCCTGGCATTTCTGCTGATGGAAAGAGAGGGAGTTTTTCTGGGTCACTCGTAATTTTATCAGACTGTAGGAACATCTCTTGTTTCAAACCCAGCCTGGCTGGTTCGTTGCTCAGGGCTTGCTCAAAGCCCTGGATCAGGGCAGTCTGGGACTGCTGCACACCCCACGAACGACATGCCATGCTTTGCTCTTTGCCCGCGTGGCACATGCCACCTTTCGATGAAGCCGTCTGTGTGCCTGGTGCAGTTCAGGAGAGACAGTGGCTGGGGGTGACGGTGAACCCCACCAGGCGTTGCCAGCACTGAAGTGCCCACTCTGTCCAAGCAAGGGCTCTGAGGCCAAGATGTGCATCTGGCTTTGCTAAGAGCATCCTCCGGCCCATGAAGTCCTGTCCCCCCCTTCCCTGCTAGCTCAGCCCTTGGATGTTGTTTGCTCCCTGGGCAAGTTCTGCTCCTGCAGCCAGGGAGAGCCTCTTTTCGGGGGGGGTGGCATCTCCATCCATCCATCATCAGATCCTGGGAAGTGACAAAAGGCAAATCATGGCATCTCTGTCCTGGTTTGGTCCCTACCTCCAGACACCCCTCGCAAGGTAGGGTGGGGAAAGCAGAGGGATGCCACTGCTTTTAACCCATTGCCAGGCCTGCAAGAGCCCAGGAGATTGGAATGAAGGCTCAGCTGCCCAAGGGAGGATCCAACCTGCACTTAGTAAAGACCTCAGGGAGAGCCGGTCTCCTGCTCCTGAACCACTTGGAGTCGTTGGCTCCATCTAAATTAGGGAATTAAGTGCTGCCTGGGCACTGTCCCTCACCCATCCACACTGGAATGCTGCCTGCTAGGGCTGGCCAGGCCAACGCACCGTTCCCAACCCATCGCAGGGATGCAGGGGCAGGGGTTAGCCCGGGGCTGGGCAGCCCCAGAGCGGTTTGGAGAGGAGAGCTTCCCCACCTGGCCGTGGCCAACCCAGCTGGGGGCTTGGGACAGAAAAGGACCCTGGTGATGTCTGTGTAGGGCACTAGGATAGATGGAGAAACTGGGTCAGACCCAAATCAAGGCTGTGGAATCGAAATTAGGATTGTAATCTGATATAAAACTGGAAAAAAAAAAAGAAAAAAAAAGAATTACCACACTGAACCGTTATACAACCCATCCCTCCAGCCTCGCCTGCTCCCCACCTAAACAAACTTCCAGTGCTCATCATCACACTCCAGAGCGTCTGAGAGAAAACCAGGAATGTCGCATGGGGGTGGGCAGGCAGGAGCAGCCATTGCATCTTCCTGCTGCCGTCCCCCTGCCAGGATGCCTTTCCACCCCCTGGCACTGCAACCTGCAAACACCGAAGGATTTGGTTACACCCCCCCAACCCAAAGCAGCATCTCCAAACTCCTGCTCCGTGGCTACAACCCAGATTACACACCGAGCACTGCCTTGCTCAATCTGTAAAGAGGACCGAGGAGATCTGGGGGCTCCTGGTCCTCGGGGACAGCTGGGGGACGCAGCCTCCAACCTGGAGGCATGGTGGGGAGGGAGAGCAGTTTTCCTAAATGCCTGCCCAGTGCACAGTCTGCCCTGAATTAATGAGCTTCTGCAATGCAAACCAGGCAGCACGGGGACACGACCAATGCCCAGGCTGCTCAAAGAAGGGATCGTGGGAGATGCTAATCTTTTGGACTGTCAGTGGGGCTTAGATGACCACACGGCTCAGCCCTACGCAGCTAAAATCTGCTGAGATGATGAACCCCTGTGGATTTGTCAGCTCCAAGAGCGATGGCCACCAAATTCCCACTTCTTGGTCCGTGATCAGGCCACCTCTTCCTTTCCTTACCGATGAGCCAAACAGATAGAGCTGCTGATGACTTCAGGGTAGGTTTTAATGACTCTGGCTGCTCCTTTCTAACCAGCCCCTCTTTTCCAGCACCTTTCTGAAGCGGTGGGCTCTGAAACTAGACACATATTTTTTTCGGACCGCACTGAAGCACATGACGCTGTTATTCATAGAATCATAGGATAGAATAGTTTGGGTGGGAAGGGACCTCTAAAGGCCATCTAGTCCAACCCCCTGCCATGGGCAGGGACATCTGCAACTAGAGCAGGTTGCTCAGAGCCCCGTCCAGCCTGACCTGGAATGTTTCCACGGATGGGGCATCCCCCACCTCTCTGGGCAACCCGGGCCAGTGTTTCAACACCATTCCCCGGCTGCCAAGCAATTGCGGCAGCTCCGTACCAGCTTCCCTAGACACGGCTTTCCCACGCTCGGCGTCCTTGCCCGTGCTGCTAGCCATAACCGCTCCTTGCACGCGAGGAAATGCAGACTGCTGCACGGCAAGGGCTGGTCCCCGCAGGGCTCTGCTGGCTGCCGGCATCCTCAGTGACGAATCCCTGCCTGCAGTCACTCCCGAGCGCTGCTCACGTGCGTAACACCTTCAGCACCCGCCATGTCAAACTTTCGCAGAATTTTAATTTCTTAATCAAAATATTGCGTGACACCAAGTCAAACACCGTGCAAAAGTGTTAAGTATACCCAAATTACCACTTTAGCAACCAGATCTGTAGTCTCATCCCAAATTCGTTACCTGACAGGATATATTTCAATACGACAGGGCTGACTGGCACTCATTATGCTATTCCACTTGTCTTCCAAGGTGAAGAGAAAATCCATTTATATTTAATGAGAATTTTTGCAAGGGTTTGCTGAAAAAAAAGTTAATTCACTGAAGCAACTTTTAATATCTGGAGGCTGCTGAGCTGGAACTGCTGTCGTGTCCTACATTTCACCAGGTTATCCAAACGTTAACAAAACAATAATAATTACATACACTTGCAAGCGTAAGCTCTGACTTGCCTACCGCACAGGCTCGGTGCAAAGCGGGTAATTAGGAGGGAAGTGATTTAGGAAGCTTTAGCTTAAAGAATCAGATGATTACAGATGAAGCTGCATTTTGGTTAGACAGTGAAAAAGGCTCTTCATTTTGGTTCAAGCTCCAGGGCACTCATCGCGTCAGCCGCGAGAGGAAACGGTTTGCATTTATCGGTATTGCCCAAACACTGGTTCGTACATAAATGCAAGCACTGCAGCTTCCAAACATACCGTCAGACCCACAAGGATCCAACAGCAACTCCCTTTCAGCTCATTTACTTTCTGCTTTTTCAGCCTGAGCTCCCAGAAGCCATTGCCTCTCCCCCCAGGTACCCCAATGAGCTTCACAGCCCGAACAGACCCACCCAGCTGCTCATCAGAGCAGCTCCCTGGTTTCTCATCACCCATTTTTGGACCCCTCGCACATCTCTGGTCTCCCAGCCAGTCCTGCCTGGTTGCAAGGCATCATAGAGCCAAAGGACAGCCACGGCTGTGGGTTGCTGGTGCAAAGTAAGAAGGTCCCAGAGCAAAGAAACCTTTCTTGCAGGCAAGCTGCCCACAGCTTAGCCGCTGGTGCATATCCCAGCACATGCATCCTCATGTGCTGGGAGACAGAGAAATTATAATGCTAGAAAATGCTACAATGGCTAGAAAAAAAATCACTTTTTTCAACTTTTCAACCCCCTTTTGGCAAAGTAGGGCTTGGGTTTTCAGTTGCATGAATCTAGAAGCTATATGGAAATGACTGTAACCCATGAAGAGTCATTTTACCAACCCAGGTCTGAAGAAGCAGGGAAGGCTTTGAGTCATAACGCTCAGCACGCGTGAACTCTGCAAGATGAGAGGGATGGGACGTGCCAGGGCAAAGAGGAAACGCATAGCCGACCTCCACGTGACAAACCGAGTCGTGTTTGGCACATCGCCGTTGGGCTGTGACCGGGGTTGGACCATGGTAAGTCCAGGGCAGAAGCTCACCGATCCCCTCTGCATGGCTCGTCTGCACAAGCCTTCTCCATGCCCACCTCTTGCCCGGCAGGGCTTTGCTCCACCCTGGAGGCAGAGCTGCCAAGGCGGCTATCTCTAAATGTCTCAGGCTGCCTCCAAGGAGGACTTTGGGCTCAAGATCCCTCCCAGAGATCATTTTAAAGCTACCCTAGATGTAAAAAAAAAAGGTGTCAGGTCAGGCGTATTTGTGTCTTTGCGTAAAGAATAACAGAAGTGCTCTCTTTTTTTCCTTTTTCCCCTTTCCCAGACACCCAAGTTGCCCAGGGATATCAGATCTGGCCTTTGTTGGGGTTTGTGGGAAGCCCACCTATGCTCTGTGTGCTTTTAAAACTTAAATATAAAGCTGAGGAATCTTCAGAGACTCCCTTTCTCCAAAATAGACTTTGCTCAATGATCAAAAATGTGTTAAACAAAACCAAACAAAACCCCAAAAGGCAAAAAGCCCTGATGCAGCTTAAAATAATCAGGGTGTAAAATGCACTGATGATTGCTCATTTTCCTCTCTCCCTGGGGAAGGGTCCATCCCACCTACTCGTAGCTGTCCTGCAGTTCACCGTTAGTCCCTGAGCTCTCTGGGCTCAAATGGAGGGACTGTCCCAGCTCGAGGGAAATCAGTCCCAGATGCCTTAGATGTATCTGAGCTGGGGAGAAAATGCTCGTGGGAGGTTCTGATCTTTCTCTGCTGACTGTTGGACTTAAACCCCGTGTCCAGGTTACA
The DNA here is from genome assembly GCF_000699145.1 of Aptenodytes forsteri. Classification (NCBI taxonomy): domain Eukaryota; kingdom Metazoa; phylum Chordata; class Aves; order Sphenisciformes; family Spheniscidae; genus Aptenodytes; species Aptenodytes forsteri. The sequence continues at coordinate 416,810 of NW_008794891.1, read as the reverse complement.
GGCAGGCAAAGCTGGGCGGTGGGAATTGTCCTGTTGCTGCCGGAGATCTCCATGAACTGTGTTTTCCTGGTGATGCAAAATGAGTTTGGTGGGGATCAGTCCAGAGAAGGAAGGTCTCCTCTTGAAAGCACCCAAAGACAAACTCCTCCAGACCTCCAGGCAGAGGATCTGAATTTCTAGCGTTACAAAAAGGAAAGAGTTTGAAAGCCAGCAAAGTGTCATGTCCCTTAGGAGCCAAACATCCAGCCTGCCTCAGGAGGTAATAAAAAATGAAAGAAAGGGCTCAAACCTCTTCCTCTGCACAGCCTGCACTACACAAGCCACATCATCAGTCGCTGGCCATGTCCAACTTGAGCTGAGCCAGCCGTCCCAGCTGCCTTCTCCCCTGCTCATTTTACTCTGGCTCTTGGTGAGCCAAGATGATTTGCAGCCCCTCCTGGGAAGTCTGGACTCTGCTCATCTCAGTCTTTGCGGCTTCCCTCCTCCACGGGGCTCAGCGTTTCAGCTCTTTTTTCACGTGCAAACCTGGACAAGTTGTCTGACATGGTATCGCTTGCAGAAAGGCTGAGCTGATACCTCCGTAGACATCTCGGCTGATTAGCTTGTATCTCTGACATGGTATGGAAACTTCTGCCTTTCCAGGTTCCTGCTCTTGGTGGCATCAGTCCTCTCAGATCATAACCAAGCACCCTGTCCATCTATCTTTTACCTTCCATGGAAGCTGATGCTAGAAAGTCTTAATGAGACTTCAGACTTGCTTGCTGCAGCCATCCCATCGCAAGGCGCTTCGTGCAGGGGAAAGGCTTCAGGTAGATGATACATCTGCTTGTGGACCAGGCAGCTGTAGGTGTACCACGGACACCAGCCCTAAGGGCTGGGAAGATAAGCTGGGCTTTATGAACCTCAGGCTCTGGAGCACTTGCCACCCACCATACTTTGTGGAGGGGTACGTGAGAGGAAACCCTGCTCGCTGGACTGATCCCCACCGTACCCATTTTGCATCAACTGGAAAAGAAGCTGGACTAGGACCTTCTTCTGAAGTGAATAATCCCACAGCTCAAGAAGTGCAATGGAAAATGGAGAAGAAAAAAAGTGTTAGTTTAAGAAAAAAACATGAAAAGAAAGAGGGCAGCCCGGGGGTCCGGAGGATGGGGAAGCCTGGGCTCTCAGGAGGACAAATCCATTTGTAACGACAACCCAGATACATCAGGAAGGACCACAGTGCATCAGACCTTGTCATCCCAAGTATGAGTCTTCTGGCCTATGTCAGGTGTCCACCTTAGGACTCCTGGGGCCAGAGGGGATGTCTTTGTGTTCCATAAACTCACACAGATTTTTCATCCATGAAGATGTCACATTCAGTTTTGAACCTGTAAACTGTCAGTATCTACCAGATCTCGTGGCGGGGCTCTCCACAGCCCACCCCGCATCTTCTGAAGACCCACTTCATCCTAAGCCTGCTCCCGCTATCTTCGTTTTCATGTCTTCCAAGTTTTTCTACTGAAACAGATGATGAATAACTGCTTCCTACCCTATTGAACCTTGTGGCTGTTCATTATGTCCTCTTTTGAATTGAAGAGGACTAATTTAATTTATAGTTCCTCATATAAAAGCTGTTCCAGAGCTTTTGCCTGTTCTATTGGACCCTTTTTGCTCCCGCACAGTTAATAACACAAAACCAAAGGACTCTTACAACCAACAGCTTGTTGCAAAGACAACATATAACAAAGACAGCCCATAACAGCATTGGAAAGCAACTTGCTGCGTTTCCAGTGCTGAAAGGATTCGTGGAAAAACTTGTTTTAATTAAGTTTGCATAATCAAGGTTACTGGATTGCTCCCAACTACTAAGACAGGCGTAAGATTCCCTCCAAGAGACCTGCCTGGTCTGGACTTCACATAATAAATTTTGGGGATACGAATCACATACGAAAATGACAAACATAAACCCTAAGTTGTGCAGGTGGCCCCCGAATCCCATAAGATCTCCCCATATGAATTTTTTTGTCTTACTGGTGAAATTAGGAAGGGACTCTAAAAAGTTGTTTTGGACCAAGACAAAGGTAAACCAAGCATGAGGCCGGCGTGCCGCGATCTTATGTAAACATTTTGTCCGGGTTACAAGCATACTTAGTTGCATTCTAAGACATTTAATTGTTTTCTGCCTTTTAGCAATTCTCTAGACAAAAACAACATCTTGATGTATCCACCAGAGGCAATCAATCATCCAGTGGTCTGGTGAGTTGGACGCAGACCCCTGGATGCGACCTATAGAATCATAGAATCATAGAATCATTGAGGTTGGAAAAGACCTCTAAGATCATCGAGTCCAACCATCAGGGTATCCCTGGGATCTTCCACACTGGGAGGGAAGAAACTGGGGAGAACTGGATCTCCTGCATCACTGACGATGCTCCAAGGGCGGCAGCTCAGACCTCTGCAACGTTTAAGCAAGCTGGGCAGCAGAAAGGCTTGCCCAGCTGCGGCCCAAGCACTGTCTCGAGGAAACGGTGGCACCTTCTGGTTTGCAAAACGCAGCTCTTGCAACCGCATACCTGCCCAGATCCTGAGTGCTGCTCTGCGCGGGGAGGGCACTCAGACAAGAGGAGAAACCTACTGCACCAGAGTTAATAGTTTTTTCCATTGCACTCTTTCTACAGTGATTCTGCAGTGGATTATTTTCTGCGGATGAAATGGAGAGCACCCTGGTTTCTGCAAGTTGGAGGCAGTTTCATACAGAAGAATTGAATTCTGCAAAGCTCTTAATTGCTGGAGAAGCCGGAGTACAAAGGACAAAACAAAGCTCTATTTTCATCCCGGAGAGCACAGTTCTGTATTAAAAGCCTTTGGTATTAGTCTCTTTGTCTCTCTGTCAGGTAAGGAGAGCCAGCTCCCGCCTCTTCTCCGTGGGTATCGGTTTTCTGCAGGCGGATGTTATCTGTGCCCGCACCCCTGCATCGTCCGTCAGGCCGGCGGGGAGCCGACGGGTTTGTAACGTGGCTTTCGGCCTTTGGCCGGATCCAGTTACTGCTTCTCGGCCCGGAGAGGAAAACAGTGACATAGAGGAAAACAAACCACCTCGAAGCAAAAGCTCTTAGGTTTTGTGCAGCCTTCCTCGTCCGTAAGGGATGTGGTCGTTGACCGATACTGTCCTTGTTTTATGCACAAGGAAAACATGTGGCCCAGGAGAGCCTTGTCCAGGCTGTCCCAGCAGGTCAGGAATGGGAGCAGCAGCAGGGACCAGACCTCCTGCCTCAGGGATGATGCTCTGTGGCTGCTGGACCGCACAGCCATCCTCTCTAATGTCTCACCAGCACGGCGTGCTGCCCTGGCTGCTGCCTCCACTCGCTTCTTGCATCTCTGCCCTCTCCTGTGCATACGGTCCTCCACCCCACATCACTCATACGTGTCCCACAGTGTCTTCTCCTGCTCAGACACACTCAAATCCACATCTGGGACCTCACATCACGCACCCGTCTCCTGCATATGCCCTCTCCCAGGGCCCTTCACTGTGGGACCACGTGCTACAAATTTTCACCCATCTTGAAGGCATTTTGTAGGTCTCCCCAGGGGACCAGAAGAGAAAGGACAGTGATGAACTGAGTTCCAGTAGGAACTCGGTATTCATCCCACCATGCAGCAGTTATTTGGCTTCACCACCTGCTTTCCAGGATGGGATACACGGCGTCAGATGAAGCATCTCATGTCTGCAGGATGGGTGTGTAGGACCCATGATTATTGGTCCTTCTCTTGTGTGGAGCATTTTCAGTCTGCATCTACACTAGTAAATTAACTACGGGCAGGATGTGGAACTGCCCGTCATCCACCCGCACTGGGACAGGGCATCCCTGGGGTGGCTTGGATGGGTCTTGGCTGGAGAGGAGAGTTTCCCAGCCTGGGGATGCCCTGCCCAGCCAGGGGCTGGAGACAGGTTTCTGGGCTGGTGGCACCGCTGGGCTGGCCCATTTGAGCGGTCCTTATGAACTGTCTCCCCACCTCCATGCTCTGCCCCTTTATTTGGGCACTCAGACACGCAGCGCCCTGGGGAACGACTCCCGGGGACAGCCACCATCCCAGAGCTGAGACCCATCGGAGCCCACCACCCCTCCAAGGAGCCAGCACACAATCAGCTGCTGTAAGGAGGCTGAGGCACCTGGTCGGGCCAGGAAAGGATTATCTTACCAGCTAATTAGGTGCATGCTGATGGCCACCAAGGCAGGAAACAAAAGCCACTCAATGAGCCATGCTGAGCCACGTCTCGGCACCGGCCCCCTCCATTATTGAAGGTGGAGCTGCATCGGGTGTCATGCCTTTATCTGGGGCTTTGATAAATAGCACTAATCAGCCGCATGTGAATTATTCACAGAGACCATGGCTCACCTTTCCAAACCCCAGTGCCAGGGCTCTGCTTCTCCCCACTCCCATCCCTCCTCTCCAAGACTTATGTCTGTCTGTCCTCCTCCTCCAATGCATTTCTGTGCAAGAAGGATGGGCTGTAGTTACAGCACTGGCTTGTGACCCTGGGCTTTAATTTTTTTTTTTGTGCCGCAGATTCCCTGCACTCCCTTGAGGGAGGTGCTCAGCACCAGCTGCCCGGGGTGGGATGGGGCCAGGTTCATTGGCTGTGCCTTGGCACTAATATCCTGGTGTAGACATTTCTTAGCCAGCAGGAGAAATGCTGTGAGTCTGAACATAAATCCCTGGATAATCCCTTTATATTTATGACTTGGAGCAGTCTATTCTTCAGGTTGATTCCTGCCACAGATGCTCAGGTCTGAAATGTATTCCTTCCTCTGTCAGCAGGCAGCTTACAGGGTTGGACTAAGGCTCTTCTGTCGTTGTCTCTTTTGGGCTCCTGGTTGTCTTCTTCTTCAGAGAACTTCAGCTTTTTCAGCCCGTCCTTCAGCCACAGCCAGTCCTCAGTTCCTTGTGCCCAAAGCACGTCACCCTGGGGCAGGGCATGCTTTGCTGCTCCTGGCTCTCCCAGCCCCCTCTCCAGCCGCTGGTGGTTCAGTTCCATCACCTAAACATGAGTACCCGTTGCCGTGCAGATGTCCTGGGATGTCCGAGACAAACACAGGGCTGGCGGATACAACTTTGGATCTACAGGAGACATGGGTCCTTCCAGAAGCTGGATACTCAAAGGGCACTGGACACCCGTGTGGGCACCTGAGCTGAGCCCTAACTCCCCATGGACACCTACAAAGGAGAGGAGAGGAGAGGAGAGGAGAGGAGAGGAGAGGAGAGGAGAGGAGAGGAGAGGAGAGGAGAGGAGAGGAGAGGAGAGGAGAGGAGAGGAGAGGAGAGGAGAGGAGAGGAGAGGAGAGGAGAGGAGAGGAGAGGAGAGGAGAGGAAGCCACTTTTGGGATTCTGCTTCCCACTACTGTCAAGGGAAAGCCCGGGGAGATGTCTTGTTTGGTGTTTGCTGCGGGGGCTCTCTAATCCCGGCTCCTTTCCTGGGCTGCAGGGATGGGCTGCTCCGGTGGCCCAAAGCAAAGATGGGCAGCAAGGAGAGCACACTGCGCTGGGTCTCTTAATTGCTGAGGGACAGACTGAACGCACACCGCCACAGACATGCTTTGGGGTTCATTTTACCACTGTCTGTAAATGCCAGCATGAGGAAACTGTTTCTAACCTGAAGGGCTTTTTAATTCAGCAGAGAGAGATGGAATAGGTAACTCAACTCTGGAAAACCTCTGCAGGGAGGTGCTGGATACTCCACCGCTTTGCTGAACACTCCACCACTGCCCCGGGCAGCTGATCTGATGCTGCTCTGAAGCAGGGCTGGTCCAGCTGTGTCCCACAGCAGGGCGAGAGGAGACTCTAACCGGGGTCCGGCTGCTGGGGAGGACGAGCTCTGCATTTCAGTCCTCAAAGGGCACTTATGAGAAAGATGGGGACAGACTTTTTAGCAGGGCCTGTAGCAACAGGACAAGGGGGAATGGCTTTAAACTGAAAGAGGGGAGATTGAGACTAGATAGAAGGAAGAAATTGTTTACGCTGAGGGTAGTGAAACACTGGCCCAGGTTGCCCAGAGAGGTGGTGGGTGCCCCATCCCTGGAAACATTCCAGGTCAGGCTGGACGGGGCTCTGAGCAACCTGCTCTAGTTGCAGATGTCCCTGCCCA
>NW_008794891.1:391073-410257 GCF_000699145.1 Aptenodytes forsteri | reverse complement strand
AGAAGGAAGAAATTGTTTACGCTGAGGGTGGTGAGACACTGGCCCAGGTTGCCCAGAGAGGTGGTGGGTGCCCCATCCCTGGAAACATTCCAGGTCAGGCTGGACGGGGCTCTGAGCAACCTGCTCTAGTTGCAGATGTCCCTGCCCACGGCAGGGGGGTTGGACTAGATGGCCTTTAGAGGTCCCTTCCCACCCAAACCGTTCTATGATTAGATGATTCTATGATTTCAAGGCAAATGCACCCCAGAAACAGGAGCAGCAGCTCCGGTTCCAGCCTGTAACAAAGCAAAGCAGGCAAACGTGCTGGATAAATATTTCTGTTGGTTGTTGCAGGCCAGGGGGAGGTTGTGGGTAATCATCACAAAAGAACCAGCAGCCTCTGATCCACTGATATCAATTTTTAATTATAAAGTTGGAATAATAGAGAAATCCCAGCACAGCAAAGAGTTCATACAGGGTGAACAGAGAGAGTCGGGCTAACCTGGCAGCCATCCTAGGAAAAGAACGGGAAAGCTTGTACAGGATTCAATGAATAAGCAATTAAAAACCGGAGCGTAATCAATGACATTCAAGGTAGGTTTATGAGGAGATAGAACCTGTCAAAACAAGCTTGGTTTGCTTCTTTGGAGTCAGTTTGTTTGGTAACTGCGTGAAAGGAGCAGGTTCTTACAACATGTTTGGTTTAACACTGCCTGCTATCAGTGCTACGCACAAGAGCAGATTAATGGAGAAATTCTAAAAATAGGACATCAGCTGAGAATCATCTTTGAATGACAGTGCTACGGTGCAATTTTGCTATTAAGCCCATGACTACTACATCAGTGACTGGGATGTAAAAATAACTTACAAGCAAATTTTCAAATAATGTGAAGACTGACAGAGCAGTCAACTGGGAGAGAGCGGAGGAAGACATGCAGAGCAGTGGGGACCTTGGGATGTGCCTGAGTCAAACAAAGAGGGCACTCATGTGCCAAAAACACTTCCAAGAAGCAGCATCTGCACCTCAGGCTGGCAGAAAATGGACCCGACTTCCATGAACGCAACAGCTCCGGAGAGCGCGGTGCACCAGCAGCCCAGCACGGTGAATAAACAACCAATTAATCCATAACGGCACGAACGGAGGAGGGATGGGGGAGAAGAGAGATGTGTTTCGTCCTCAGTCTGCAGGGCTGGGGAGATGCAGGGCAGAAGTGGATGCATCCAGCCTGTGTCTGTACTTTAGAGGGAGGGTGCTGAAAGTTGAATGTAAGTGGGATAAAGCATTGCGAAGATGATTTGAGATGGTAAAAACCACTGTGCAATGAGAGGTGCCAAGAGCAGCCTTCTCAAAAACAAGACTTTGAGGTGCTTTGACTACAAATGTGCAAGAGCTTTCCAGGGCAGAAAATACCCGGCAAGCAACGGGCAGAGATGCTCCTGGTTTCATGTGCTCTAGACACCACGACGGGGGAGCCCAGCTGCCTCAGCTCAGATTCCCGAGTCCCTGGGAAAAGAACCACAGCGTGTGGGGGTTTCTTTGTACCGAGGGGGGACCAAATTGATGGAAGAAGCCAGTTTTCATGGGGCGTTGGAACAAGATACCTGCTCACTGCAGATCTGGTCATCCCTTAATGGTGAGAAATACAGCTAACGGCACTGCTCAGTTCATGCTGAAGATGGGGTTGCAGCGTGCAAGCGTTAGCTGAGCTAGCTAAGATCACAGTGGAAGATAGAGAGGTGCAGGCTTCACCCCGGGCGGTGCAAGCCCATCCAGGACGCTGGGACATGGCTGCAGCCTGCTCCCCTGCAGCATCAGCAATTGCTGCTCAAAGGTGAGGCTGCTCCTCTGCGGCAGCCCAGGCCCTCACGAGTCAAAGACAAACTGAGGAAAATGTCCAAAGTGATGAAAATGATAAAACAAAAGGCCATCTTGGAAGTGGAAGTGGCTCTCATGCAGCCAACCTCTCTGCATGTGCAGCTCGCCAATGGAAAAAAGGCACTTTAAGCAATCTGGCTGAACTAGCTGGATATTTTATTTTGTGTTGGGTATTTGGAAATTTCTAAGAGACTTTGGTCACCTTGAAGGTGGAAGGAATTACCCGAGTGATCACTTTCTCAGCCTCTAATCAGTGCAAGCTGCTGATATGCCCTGGCCTTTCCAGTTCCCAATTCCATGGAGGAACAGTGACGGTTCCTCATTTCCAGACACGGAAACACCACTTTGTGCTTTTTATTGCATCTTTCAAGTGGATTTTTTTTCAGGTTTTAAGACAGATAGAGAAAGAAGGGATTGCTTCTTTGTGTGCACAGCATGCAGAATTGCTGTCCGGGAGGTAGACTGGGTACATCCTGACGTGCAGTTTGTTAGAGCAAAAGCATCTGATTCAGTTGGCATGTTTTCATTCCCTTCTGCTGGGTAATGAAGACATGAAGCTCCAAGTCATCATGGATGGAGGGATGCTCTGTCCCTTCATGCCGTCCAGCTGCCGGCTGCACTAAGCCTGTGCAAATGCACGGCAGTATCCAGGCTGCTTGCTCACACCAGGGGAGTAGAAAGTGAAGGAAGGCATTGAAGGAGCATCCAGCCAAAGAAAAAACACTGCTGTCATGGACGCAACACGAAGAGCAGGTTCCAGAGGCTGGAGCTACGCTGCCTGGGGAAGGAGGTGGATCTCCAGGTCCCGCATTTGTCTCTCTCGGGCTCCCATCGCCCGTCTGCTGCCCACAGCCCCTGAGGAGTCCCTTCTCACATGGACCCTGGGACAGTTCAGGGCTGCAGAAACGATTCAGATCTCCTATTCCATGTGCCCATCACTCATGAACTTAGCGATCACCGCAACGGCACTACCTCAATGCAGGTGCCTACAGGAGGTGGTCTGAACACAACTCAAAGTGACTTGTACTGCGTATGGCTCCTGCAGCAGAGCTGAGGCCTCCCCACAAGCCCTGGACCACTCTTCTGCCTGTATCTGCCATCCATTCCCCACCCAACTCATCCTCCTGGGCTGGGATCCTCTGGGGGCTCCTTGCCTTTCTCTTCCCAGAGACCAACTGAAGAAAACAAGTTTCTTCAGCTCTCCTTCTGCTACTCAAGCTCCTACTTAAAAGCAAGACAAAGGTAGGTAATTTTTTTCCTTAGGTTGTTGTTTGGGTTTTTTGTTTTGTTTGCAGTTTTTTTGTCGGGTTTTTTTGGTTTTGGTTTTTTTTTTAAATCACGTATATTTAGCATGCCTGCCCTGCATGCCATCTGTCTGTCTCCTCATTTTTTTGGCTCTGAAGGAAGCTTTTGCATGAACATGTGCCTGGGAGATGTTCAGGAGACCCTGCTGAGCTCCAGCTGGGGAAGACACTGGATTTCAGTGCAAAGATGTTAGCGCAACGTCCAGCCACAAGCAAGAGCCCTTCCTCTGCTCCCTTTTTCCTTTCCCCTCTTTAATGTCAGTGTAAATGTTCTGTAGGACAATTCACGTATGCCACTCGTTTTTGTGAAATGCTCCCATATTTTTGCAGTGACAGCATGGAGAAATATATGAAACAGACTAAGGCTGACGGAAGGGACTTTCCTTCTCTTGCGTTCATTATTAATGTGGGGGCAAAACTTAAGACTGTAAGAAACCTTAAAAAATAGCATTGCACATAATACATAAGTCCTGGCAACCACCATAGTATCTACGTGAGAAAAAATTACAAGAATAAGATAAATAAACACTTGCAGAATTTGCAAAAGCTGGGGAACTACGTTTAGGCCTCCACTTCCACCTTGATAATTCACCAAAAGGTTTCAGTTTCTCTTAAACACATACAAATTGTATTGAACCAAACGGCAGCACCTTGGGAAAACCGTGGCACAGACATGGCACTGACCGCCATCTAGTCGCTGGTGGTTAGCAACCTCACTCACCGAGCTGTACACACTGCATCTGAGCTTCCGTGCCCTTCCCAGGAGACATCAATCACCAACGTCTTCCTCACCCTCCAGTCTCCACACCAAACAGGGATGCGGCTCCAGCTCAAGCAGGAGCTCCCTCTTCCCGCCGGAGCGGACCCGGGGGGGTCGGTGGGAGAGGAGGACAGACCACGCTCTCACCTGTTGGTGAAGACTTTGCTGTAGTTGAACACCTGGATCTCCAGGATCTCATTCCCGTCGATATTGCTTGCCACCGGCCAGCGGAAGGTCTGCGGAGAAAGGATGGGAGGGAGATGTCAGGCTTGTTTCAGGGAGCTGCTGCAGAGGTGATGAGGATGGAGCTGAGACGACCATGGAAAAAGGCTAACTAGCCTAACTTTTTCCCAGCAAAAAGGCAGACAGCGCTGTTTTACAGGGGTCTCACGAAGAATGTGCCTCGGTGCCAAATATTTTATATATATGGTATGAATATTAATACACATTGTATAAATGTGTGTATATATTTTATATATATACACGTTTTACATTTATACATATACAAAAATATGTATGTATTTATATAAAAATCACTTTCATTTGTGGTTATTTTGCTTCCCAAGGCAAGAAGTCAGTCTGCCAGGCCAAACCACCTGAGCTGCCTTCAGTTTTCCAAGTCGCGGGTCTCTTGCGGCCTCCCGAAGCCGAGTACACCCCATTGCCAAGCTGCTCTCGGTGCACGGCGGGATGGGAACGTGACGCCCCAGATGCGGAGGCAGCGGGGTTGAGCCCTACATCGCTTGCAGGAGTGGCAGGACTGCATTCAAAGTCTTGAAAGGAAAGTGCTTATCAAGCAACTTCACAGGAAGAAATTAGTGACTCTTCAGAAATACGCCAACGCTCATTTTTTAAGCTATTTTCTCCCCCTTTTACGTTTTCTGCAGTGAGTCAAGGAAGCAAATTAAAAAAACCCTGAAATATAAAAGAAAACTAGAAATGGCCTCACGACAGTGATATCATTTTGCTTATGGTCCACTCCTCATTCTGCACCTGGATTTACTCTGGGCTCTCCGTCCTGGGGATGTAACTCAGCCCTTCCCCTTACAGCATGTGCGCTGCTCTCCGCTCACTCCTTCCCACTGCTTTGATGCTCCATTAGCTGGTACTAGCTAGGCTGATAAACGCAACCAGCAATCCCAACATTAATTACGAGCTGCCTGTTCCCTCCTGCCATCATCATGCCTCTCTGGCCTCAGAAGTAGTCCTACCCTGACTGTTCAGGGCTCCTCAACACGTGCAGGTGGAGATTCGTCAGCCCTGTGCTCCTGCCCCCAGCCTCTCCTCTCCACCATGGCCCTCAGACACGCCGGTGAAGGGGACGGAGTCCACCATGTCACCAGCACAGCAGCAGCCCATCAACCTCCCACATTGTTCTGGATGTTACACTGGTCCCATCTATTATCTGCAGCTTCAGCCGGGCAGGGGAGTCCCCATCCTGCCTCCCAGCAGAAGGCGGCATTCCCAGGGTCTGCCCAGAGATGGCCAAAGAGACCAGAGCTTAGACCTTCTCAAGGGAAACTCTTCACTTTTAACAGCAGTTATGGGATAAGCTGCTCTGCCAAGATCAGGACTTCTGGTTGCTTCTGAGATGGACATGATTTCTGCCTGGATCATAGAATCATCAAATCACAGAATGATTTGGGTTGGAAGGGACCTCTGAAGGTCATCTAGTCCAACCCCCCTGCCGTGGGCAGGGACATCTGCAACTAGAGCAGGTTGCTCAGAGCCCCGTCCAGCCTGACCTGGAATGTTTCCAGGGATGGGGCATCCACCACCTCTCTGGGCAACCTGGGCCAGTGTCTCACCACCCTCAGCGTAAACAATTTCTTCCTTCTATCTAGTCTCAATCTCCCCTCTTTTAGTTTAAAGCCATTCCCCCTTGTCCTGTCGCAACAGGCCCTGCTAAAAAGCCTGTCCCCATCTTTTTTATAAGCCCCCTTTAAGTATTGAAAGGATCCTCCTGGTTCTTCCTGATACCTAATGTCTATGCATCCTTACCACCTCAACAGAGCCTCAGCTTTGATCCCTCTGTCCAGAGCCTTGGCCAGTACAAGACAAACCCAAACCCCTCTGCTATCTCCATAGAAGGCTAAACCGTGGTCCAGGCACAGGCTCTTTTCTGCTCACACACATCTGACATGGATCGGGAGTTTAGAGAAGTCTGGAAGCACCTCCTGTAACCCCAGCAGAGCTCAGTTCCTGGACACAGCCAGGTCCTGGTGTTTTTCTTCCTTCCTCAGAAACACCATTCTCTCTGCTTGCCCACAGACCAAATTTGGGGGAGGAACTGGAATGAGCAGGCATCCCTGCCACTGTCACAAAATCATTTGGGTGAGTCTCTGTTCCCCATCCTTGGGCTATAGGGTGGAGGACAGAGGCTGCCTCTTGCTCTTTGGGTACGTACAGCACCGAGCACAAGGAAGTCCTGCTCTACAGTTTGGAGACCTCATCGCTCTCTACAACCACCTGCAAGGAGGTTGTAGCGAGGTGGGGGTCGGTCTCTTCTCCCAAGGAACAAGCGACAGGACGAGAGGAAACGGCCTCAAGTTGTGCCAGGGGAGGTTTAGATTGGACATGAGGAAAAATGTCTTTACTGAAAGAGTGGTGAAACATTGGACCAGGCTGCCCAGGGAAGTGGTGGAGTCCCCATCCCTGGAAGTATTTAAAAGACGAGTAGATGAGGCGCTTAGGGACATGGTTTAGTGGGCATGGGGGTGTTGGGTTGACGGTTGGACTCGATGATCTTAGAGGTCTTTTCCAACCTTAATGATTCTATGATTCTATGATTCTCTCTATCAGCAGAGCCCAGAGCTCAGGTGTGGCTACCAAGATAAGGTACAGAAATAACGATGTGTAGGCACCCCCCACCCCCGGGTCAGAGATTTGTCAGGCAGCTAAAGAACAAATTTGGAAAGTGCGGTGGCCTAGAAAGGCTTCCAGGATCCCCACTGAACAGCCTTGCTGACAGCTTTCCACACCAAGAAGCTCGTCCGGGGATGTTCACGCTGCAGCCCATCCGCTGCTGCTGCAGCAAGCCCCGGGGGGGCCGACAAGCGATGCACGGCGGGGAGGAGCGCGCTCCCATCTGCTCTGCTCTGCGACGTGCCCTATCGTCCTGGGAGCGCTCCCTGCACACGTGCCTGCACACGTGCTTGCACACCTCCAGTTCCAGAGGGACCCACCTTGTCTAGAGCCACTAATGCAATTTGCTTAAAGCACTTGGTGTTTTGACTAAAATCCTGGGGAATGCAATCCAGGGTACCATTTTCCCCCGTCAGAAATAATCCCTTCGTGGTGTAGTCCCTGGTTTCTTGGGGCTGGGCTTCGGAAAGGGGCTCAGATCTGAATTCTGCTGCAGATCCCCTGGATTTGGCTAAGTTGTTTAGGACAGAATCCAGAGCAGATGGTCTCGGTTTGGGACTTAAGAATCAGGGTTGGGATTCCTCCGCCTGACTTAGATGCTTAGAGGTTACCTACCTAAATCAACACCCCTTGTCTGGGCTCTCCATCAATGGAGAAACCCTGGCACGTCCCGGGTACAAACCGAGCCATGGCTCGCCTTTGGGAGGGGGTCACACTCTTTCTAACCTTTCTGGACAGACTATCCAGCCGTGACTATACGCCTCAGATGAAAGGAGGGGACCCTGCTCTGGAAGCTGTCCAAAATCCCCCCCCCCCCCCCAAAAAAAAAAACAACTACCAGAAGAAGGAATGGGCACCCAGATCCCCAGGCTATGAACAAACTTCCGCGCCATGTTCCCCAGCCCATGACCCATGCTCTGCCAGTCTGCCCAGTCACCCTCAGTCTCCTCCTGGTTTTATCCCAGTGCGTGGAAAACCACTCAAACCCACTTGTGGCACCCAGCCATGAGTTTTACAAACTTATTTTTCCTCCCTTCGTTTTACAAACGCGCTGTCCCGTGCCCTAGTGAACTCCTGGGCATCGCTCCCCCTGAGGCTGCTCTCAGCTTCTCTGACTGCCGTTTGATTTTGACTCTTTTGGAGAGGCGGGTGGTGGATCTGGAGCACCCAGACCACCTCGAGCATCTTGCGGGTGAAGGTCTGACAGTGGCAAGTCAGCCCAGCTGCGAAATGAAAATGCAAGTCTCCGTGCTTATCTCTGTGAGTTACAGCCACCTCAGCCTCGGCAGAAAAAAAACCAGCTCAAAGGAACTGGGTGATACGGTTTCCCTGCTACGATAGATATTTTTTGTTATTAGTGTTATCTTTTAAGCCTGGAAAGGATTATTACAGTCGCTCAGCCTGACCTCTTAAACAACCCGGGGCATGGATTTTCATGTTTCACTCAAAGGCTCCTAAATCAAACACAGATATGCCTTGTAGCTCAGTCAGAACATATTTTTAACAGGGAAAAAGGCAAAAAAGACATCCCAGAATTCAAGCAACAACATTTAATTACACTTCCAGATAATTGGCTTCTACAGCTGATTGCCTTCAGCGTTAAACATTTGCACCATACTTCTGCTCTGAATTTATGGGCTTCAGCTCCCCAGCCTTTGCCCTGTGTTCTCCCACCAAGCTGAGGTGGGAGCTAAGGTAGCCAAGCTACCTCAAGTCTTTCATTTGGCTTTTTAGATGTTGTTCCTTGCTTGCCTGCGGAGATGCACCAAGGGAATTGCCCTTGGGCTGAAGCCAGCACTCCCTTTGCAACACGGGGAGGCAAAGCAATGCCCCCAGCCCAGGCTATGCACCTCTGGAAAGGAGACTGGAGACGGGCACCCTGCTAAAAGCACCTAGAGCAGGCTCTGCCAGGGCAGGCGTCGTCTCGCTGCAAATTCCTGCCACTCTCACTGGCACTGAGGCAGCTGCTGTCACCCAAGAGCTGCGTTGCGTTCGCACAGCCTCGGCTTTTTGCAGGCGGGTTTTTCCTTCCCTCAACACCCTCGCAGGGAGCTGCCCTTCACGTACGCGATGAAAGAGGGCAAGTGTTTTAGAGCTGAAGTTTTCTCAGTTAATTTATAACAGGCCCTGAGGGATCACTTGCTTTCATCAATTCAGAGTGCCTGGGCTGAAGGTAAATACCGTGTGGCAGGTAATGCGGGCTGGGAAGTGAACACAAGCCATGCCATGGAGTAATTCAGTGACAGGGGCTGCAGCACCTGTGGCGACTCCCACACCTGCCTTCCCAAGCTGCTTTCCACCAAGCCACTAAAACCCAGCAGCACCAGGGACTGTGATGCACCCCCAACCCTAAAGTGCTCCCCAGATGTGGTGTGCACGGAGGTGACCCGTCTGTCCTCTCAGACCCAGCCCGTCCTGGGAGAGTCCGACCTTTGCAAGGGGCTGCACTTAATGGCTGCTCTTCACGGTGTTTATCCATGCCCATGACCATCACCAAGGCAGAGGGGTCCTGCGGCAGGAGGTGGCGCGGGGGCAAGCTGGAAGGCTGCTGCTAAAATGTGGCTTGTGTCAATAGAAAAGCTTGCAATGGCCACTCTGCTTCAGCACGAGCGCTGGAGTTAGCTTGCGGGGTGAAAGCCACAGACTTTACATTTATCCAATGCAGTCAGGCGGTCTGATGGCCCACGATGTCGAAGAAGCCCAGGGAATGAGGCTGGGAGGTCTCTGAGAGAGCACATCCATCTGTCCCTCCTCCCCTGGCAGCAGCAGCAGCTCCACTCAACCTTTCAGCCCATTTTTACAGAGGGATGAACATCCAAGCACTTTACAAAACACCCCTGCAATGCCACGGTGGATGCCAGCTAAGAAACAAAGCAAACCGATGATAAACCCTGACTTCACATCTAACCAAGGGACACGTTCAAGGAGATGCTGCGTGCTGCCGGCTGGGGACAGTGGGTTATCCCAAATCTGCCACCCGTGAGGTTTTCCATCTCCTTCCAAGTCAGGCAGTTGGGCTCATTCATGTGGCACTGTGCTGGGCA
Organism: Aptenodytes forsteri; assembly: GCF_000699145.1. NCBI lineage: Eukaryota > Metazoa > Chordata > Aves > Sphenisciformes > Spheniscidae > Aptenodytes > Aptenodytes forsteri. The sequence goes on along the minus strand of NW_008794891.1, from coordinate 400,429 downwards.
TTACTATCCAGTTTCCCCACCCTCCTGGCTCTCCACAGCTCATCTCCTGGGACTGCTGATCTCATATCCATCAGGAATCCCTCCAGCCACGGCACGATCGAAGTACTACATCACTATTAAAGTAATATTATAATCTGCAAACCCGTTTTATCCCTTCTCAATGATCTGCCTTGAAACTGGGGACAGGCTTTTTAGCAGGGCCTGTTGCGACAGGACAAGGGGGAATGGCTTTGAACTGAAAGAGGGGAGATTCAGACTAGATAGAAGGAAGAAATCATTTATGCTGAGGGTGGTGAGACACTGGCCCAGGTTGCCCAGAGAGGTGGTGGATGCCCCATCCCTGGAAACATTCCAGGTCAGGCTGGACGGGGCTCTGAGCAACCTGCTCTAGTTGAAGATGTCCCTGCCCACGGCAGGGGGGTTGGACTAGATGACCTTTAGAGGTCCCTTCCCACCCAAACCATTCCGTGATCCGATGATTCTATGAAATTGCTCTCACTTCACATTTTTGTAGGGAAAGGTATGGGGGACACGGTTGTGGGAGAAAAGACAAGCGTGATGCACCAAATAAAGAGGTGAGAACTGGCGACCAGACGGCATTTAAGGCTCAAGGGAACCACAGAAAGCGAAGAACAAGATCCTGAGCTACCAGACGCTGTTGTGATGGGGGTGTGTGTGTTATAGCGGGATGGCTGGAGGAGCCCCTGCTACCCTTTCGTGCTCCAGGACACGTCAGGAGAAAACCGCCTCTGGGGGACAGTTATGCCAGCACTCCCCATCAGGGCTGGTCCAGCTGTGTGCCAGATGTGGAAGAGGGAGGAAGGGAGAGGGCGCACAGCCGGAGGAGCGTCTCACAGTGCCCGCACCGCCGTCGGCAGCCGAGCTGATAGCAAGCAGCTCTCAGCATGGGACTCAGCACCATCCTGAACACCTGTGGGACACTCTCCCTGCTCCCTCCCCATTAGGAAACGCCGGCGGCACCGGCCCAGGAGCACATCCACCACCGCAGCACTGCTCGGGGCTGGCGCTGCTCCCAAAGGCTTCCCTGTTTTCATTACCCTTCCTCCTTCCCTGGCTGGCTGCCTGTTTATTCTCCTTACTGGTTTTATTGTTAAAAGCCTTTTTAAAAGCCCTGTGCAAAGCTAAGCAAGTGATATCTGCTGGGTCAATTTTATCTGTTTTTATTAACAGAGGGGAAAAAAAAATGCCTTGGCAGAATGCAGAAGCCAGACACTTCCAGCGAGACGGCTTTAAGGGAGCTGGGAAAGGGCATCTTTGCAAGCCGCATCACCCCTTTTTAAGCCATGTCACCCCTTTTTAAGCCATGTCACCCCTTTTTAAGCCACGTCACCCCTTTTTAAGCCATGTCACCTCTTTTTAAGCCATGTCTCCCCTTTTTAAACCATGTCTCCCCTTTTTCTACAGCACCTGGGATTCTTGGCTGGATGCTCATCCTGCCTGTCATCTCCAAGCCTGATTAATCAGGGGCATTTCCAGATGTTCGGGCCAAGGCTGCAGCTCTGGGTCTCGGCTTTCTTGGCAGCAGCACCTAAGCCTGTCCTGGTCCCTTTAGGAGAGACTGAATGCAGGCAAGGAAGACCACACAGGACCCATCCACAGCTCTCCATGCCCACCACCATCACTGGAGTCCCCTTCCCTTCCCTCCTGTGGGTGCCTGCAGGAGAGCTGCAGGACAAGCCCCTCCAAGAAGAAACCCTTTGGGGTGCAGGCAGGACACGATGCAGCCGTTCCCGATAATGTAAAATACAGCCGTAGTGCCGTACATACCCTCTGGAATAGCCAGCAGCTCATCTTGCCCAGGCTCTGGAGAAGCACAGGCTTTGCATAATTCATTAAGCAATGAATAAAAATAATTGCAGAAGAAATAGAATGAAACCAAACAAATGGAAACGACTTGGGCAGCCCAAATTCAGCCTGGTAGCGGGTCCTCATGCATGTTAAGCGGTGGCAGGGAAAGCTGATGTCCTCGTTAGCACTGTCAAAAAAACCCTTTGGCTTTACATGAACCTAATGTGAATTTTCTGCTTGTCCCCAGCTCTGAGATGAGGCAGGGAGCGTCCTCTTCATCCTCACCCCATTTCGTCTCCCCTCACAGAGGTGAGAGATTGGCCAACTCAGCTTCAAAAGCCTTCCCCCCATGGTGGGTGAGACATCCCCCCATCCAAATCACCCCCCAGTCACAAGGTCACCTTTTTACCCCATTTTGAGGGGAAAGCAGGAGGAAACGGGGTCATTTCTGAAGCTTCTGGTTCATAAATGATCAGTGCAAGGAGCCACCTGAGCACTGGGAGGGCGCACAGGTAACTGGAGAGTAACGTGAAACAACACCCCGCCTCTCACCCCACTGGTATTAAATTCATTGCAAAATTCAAGGAGAACTAGGAAGCTGAAGAGGGAATAAAGCCACTTCTGCAGAGGGACTACTGGCGGGCAGGCAGACCCTCCTGCTCATCTTCAACTGCCCCAAACTCGCAGTGCCCCCAAGCAGACCCCCTGATACTGCTCCAGCCATCAGGGCTCCTCTAGAAGACAGCTCCGTTTTGTGCATGTCCTGGTTTCGGCAGGGATAGAGTTAATTTCCTTTCTAGTAGCTGGTACAGTGTTTTGGATTTAGGATGAGAACAAAGTTGATAACGCACCGATGTTGTAGTTGTTGCTAGGTAATGCTTACACTAGCCAAGGACTTTTTAGTTTCCCATGCTCTACCGACTGAGCAGGCTGGGGGTGCACAAGAAGCTGGGAGGGGGCACAGCCAAACTGGCCAAAGGGACGTTCCATACCATGGGACGTCATGCTCAGTACATAAACTGGGGAAAGCTGGCCGGGGGGGCCGTTGCTCGGGGACTGGCTGGGCATCGGGCGGGGGGGGGTGAGCAATTGCACTGTGCATCACTTGTTTTGTGTATTATTATTATCATCATATTATTATTATCATTTTATTTCAATTATTAAACTGTTTTTATCTCAACCCACGACTTTTTCTCACTTGTGCTCTTCCAATTCTCTCCCCCATCCCACCGGGTGGGGGGGAGTGAGCGAGCGGCTGCGTGGTGCTTAGTTGCCGACTGAGATTAAACCACGACAGCGCACCACGAGCATTACAGACCACGTGCACCCATCACCTCCCTGCAAAAGCTCCCCGTGGGATAGCCCCTTGCGGGGGAATAGCTGGGGAATAGTTGAGTGCTGCAGTGATGCAATAATAAAATTTTATTCAATAAAATTCATCAGCTGGGCTTGTCATCAATGGCATGATGACTTGCCTTGTGTGTACGCTCAAAGGGAAATACCTGCTTTCCTGGATAGCCTCATCAGCTATCACTCCAGGCAGCCCAAGACACGTTCCCCAGCTCATGGCAGGTTTCTTGTCCGTGACCATTGCTTCAGGGAGTCCTTCAGCAGCATGAGATAATGAGAGAGGAAGCAGGACTGCACCTCTGCCGTCTTTTGCTGTGGCTTGTGCTCTGCCCTACCCGATAAGGAGGATGCACCTACGCGTGCGCCCAGCCTGTTCCTCCTAAAGGCAGCTATCTCCAGCTGTGCACGAGCAGGGACCTCCCTTCAGCCTCCCAGTGTGTGGCAGGGCTACCCCACCAGTACTACCGCTCTCCCAGAGCTCTCAGCAACTTACAGAGAAGGGCAAGCAGCAGCCTCCCCATTTCCAGCCGTACAGGAGGCATGGCCCACTCGGGCTAATCTTGCAGATGTGGCTGAATTCCCAGCAAGCCCCCAGCAGAGCTGGAAAGGTGAACCCAGAAATGTAGGCTTGCCTACACGTTTTCTGCACGGTTCACTACGTGCCGTCAGAACTCATCAAACTATTATGTTTTGGGCCAGCTGGGATAGTATCGGGCCACGGGTGCTACAGCAGGAGCTGTGTCTGACCTGGCTTTAGCATACGTTTAGGTAACTGAATGCCTCCTGGAGTGGCTACGCACATCTTGGCTCACGTGTTAGATGCTGCGGAGACCTTGCATGACCCCAGGGATAAAAGCCTGACTGATGGGGCAGTCGTTCAGGGCATAAGCACTCTCCTACTGGCACAGGAAAGACTTAGGAATGTGCTTAACTTAAAAACCACCGGGATTACTCATGTTTGGCGGGTCCCAAGCCCTGGAGCAACCAGCATTTGCACAGAGGTTGACTCTGCCAGGGCTCCATGCTGACCTTGGTCCCCAGTGCAAAGTAACTTCTGATTCATGCTGGATTCGTCTGGAGCCAAGCTGTTGATGAGAAAAATCAGGGTATTTCCAGTGTGGGTGAGCAGGGAGCTGGGTACAGCCTAGCTGCTGCCGATGCATCGCCTACCACCCAGCGTAAGGAGGCGAGAAGAGCCCAAGGCTTGGTCCAGGCATGCAAGGTTGCTCCGAATCAACTTGCCTCACTCTGCTGCAATTCACTGTGGAGATACTACCAGGCTGATTTTAACCAGGTTTACATGAGGATCTCACAGCAGGAACTGTCATAAACATGGTCTAAACAGAGAGATGGGGACAGCCTGAGGCTCATCCCCACAGATGCAGTAAGAGGCACTAGAAGAAAATACGATGCACACTGATATACACCTGTGGCTCAAGGCTTTCTTATACCTGCTGTCTTTTAAGATCTATAGTCCTCGTCCTCCTGACATGCACCAGTTCCCATCCTTTCCTGCCCGCTGCCTGGCACCGCAGGGGGCTCAGAGCGTGGCTTGGGATGCTCAGAGCATGACTGGGATGCTCCGAGCGTGGCTGGGATGCTCCAAGATCACTGCGCAGCACCAAGCACTCGGAGCAGCCGGTATCTGGCACCCCACCAAGCCTGAGACAGCGAGTGGAGCCTCCAGCCCTTCAGCCCCGGCAGGGAAGGATCTCCTCATTCAAATCACAAAGAGTTTTGAGACACAGGCAGCTCCACCAGTGCACACCTCCGTGGTTGTTATTCAAATCAGTTATTATACTAACAAATTGCTGTCTGCAGATCTATAGAAATCTGCATCCCGTTAACACCAGCAGCTTCCCCCCCGGCTGCCTCGGCTTTGTTGGAGCGTGGTTGGAGCCACATCTCCAGCCACCTTCTCTCTGTGCCTCACCGACCCCCTGCAACACTGTGGGCACTGTTGGCAGATCCCACCCTGCCCGAGCTGTGGGCTGCCCCTGCCCCTTAAGCCTCCCTGGCAGTTTAGGGGAGCCTGAGATTAAGCTCTTCCCCTAAAACCTGGAGCAAGGACTAACCCGTGCCAGGGACACAGAGGGGCAGAGAGGAGCCGGGTGTGCTTCTGGCTGCGTAAGCTGGGAACACCACGGGATTTATCACCCCACAAAAACATCCCATGCCTGGAACCAGGATGAAACCTTATTTCCTAAAGGTGAAAAAGCTTTAGAAAGCGATAAACACTTTAAAGATCTTAATATTCCTCATAGCCTCTTGTATTCTCCAGCCCCTGGGAACGGGTTATCTTCTATGAGAAACACAAAGCAATCAGAGGAAACATCCATTCTCTTTTGAAAGCATATTTCCATTTTGAATGTGACTTCTTAGCAGCACCTCTATTTCCTGCTTGTGTGGGTGACCTTGTTTCAGTCATCTCAGAACATTTTCTTGGTAACTGCTTAAGAAAAGGCTGTATTTTAAAACCACACAGAAGCTGGGTTTCAGTTCCTTCTCTCTCCCTTTTCAAGCCCAAAGCCAAGCGCTGAAGGCTGATACATCCTCCAGTCGGCACCCAAAGCAGGTCAATTGGCTTGTTACCCGGCGTGAGTCGAGGGATGCAGACGGGGTGAGGGGGGCTGGCAGGCTGAGCATCAACAACTGAGGCACCAGGGGTTTGAAACAAGAAGGAGTTTTTCCCCCTGAGGCAAGGAAAAGGAGAGCCAAGAGCCCAGCGGGATTTGCCCAGTGGAGACAAACAATTTTTCCTGGAACTTCAGTGCAAACAATATAGATTTTAATCTTTTTTTTTAATTAATCACCCCACGGGGAAATGCTGTAGGGCTGTTCCCACGTCACGGGACACCCCGTGTCCTCATCCCCAGCCAGACCACAGCCAAGAGGCCCATTTGGTACCTGCCAGGAGAAACCCTGGAGCAGACGACAAAGATGCCAGCACACTTAAATTGGGGAACGGGGATATTCATCTGGACAGGGAGTCACAGCAAAGCAAAGCGGGTGGGCGAGACAGACCAGGAGGAAAACGCGTCTTCTCTTACCTCATCAAACCTGGCCTCGTCCTCGCAGTTTTCAAGCACTCGGGTGTAGAAGGAGAGCCCTGGAGAGGGGAGAAGAAAAACAGGTTGGTTGCAGCGAGGCGAGGGGCAGCCGGGGTGGGAGACACGGGTCGGGGGCTGCACAGCACCGGCGGCAGCGAGACCCCGGGGTCAGGGTCCGCAGGGGTGGCCTGGATGGAGCACAGTCCGCGGGCATTGCCTGGGACGGGGAAATGCGTCTGCGAAGGTGTGAGAGCACCGCAGGCACGTGTGCATGTGTGCAAAGGGGGTGCAGAGGGGGGACAGCCCACGCAAGAGGGTGAATCCAGCTTCAGCTCCCCCGCACCGGCACTAAACACCACATTAACCTGCTCTAAGAGCTAATTAAGAAGGTTTTTCTGGAGTGCGCTTAGTCGGTGTGCTCGAGTCTTGTCCCATCTATTGCAGAGCAGAGGAAACAGAGCATGGGGACGGCGATCGCGGCAGTTTCTGCAGTGGCTTTTACACTGGTTGAACAGGGGCTCCTCAAGCTTCGGGGTATCGGGATGCAGGACTGCACACCCCAGCAGTGTGCTCAAAGCCCAGGGACGAGATTTAGGACCAGCTGCCCCAAGAAAACCACCCCAGCTCCTCCACAGAGCAGAGGATCTGCACGCTTGAGTCCAACCGCACGGATGCAGCCACGCGTGCCCACCCCGGTGGCAGCATCCCTCCACCGCCGCACCCCCGGATCGGCGGGGCACTGCCCCGGGCAGGGACCTGGGGAGGACGAGGAGCTCAGGCTGCTCTGCCTGCGCAGGCAGGGGAGCGTCGAAAGCCCCCGGTCAGCCGGGAGCAGGGACGAGAGGAGAGGAGGAGCGGCCAGACGTGCTGCTGTGGAGGGGAAGGCCAGGGAGAGCAGCCAAGCACGTGCATTAGTTATTGAAATAATCGGGTTTTCGCAAGGAGCCCCAGCTCATAGGTTGCCCCGTGCTTTCAGCTGCTCTCAGTAGGATAACCTCACCCACCCACACCCCCCTGAAACAATATTTCTAGTTAATATCCACTTCATAACACTGCAGGAGGAAAACTTAGAAAAATGCTAATATTTAATCACTGAATCACATTGAAGCTTTCCCTTCCAGAAAGGAAAACTGTCTCCCGGGCAATTAAAACCATCTCCGTGCCTGAGTCTGGTTTGGGCCCAGCATTGCACGGACAACTTGTGGTCGGGGAAAGCGGATGCCAGGGGTACCCCTTACTGCTGCGGGGTCAACCTCTACTTTATTTTACCAAAGACCCTGATGACGCGGCTCTTGGCAGGGAATGCCCCATCCCTTTATAATTTAACTGTTACACAAGCAGAGCCAGAAAATAATTTTGTCAGACTTTCTGCTGTCTCCGGCATCTGACCTGGGTGAAGCAAACCCAGAAGGTGCGTCCCGCATCCCAAGCCACCCTCCCAGTTCCCGGCCATGAATCACCTCACCCACGGATGCACGAGTTTCTCGGGGATATAGGCAGAGCACTGTATTTATCTCATGCCAACCGACTCCGGGTGAGGGTGGAGGAGACTCACGAGCCTCATGGGCTACGGGACAGCTGCCCGCCCTCGCCCCGTGCACACTGGTTGCCTCCCAGCGCAAGGGGACCCAGTTCCCTCCTCGCTTTCCATGGGATGGGATGGGAGCTGCGGTGGGATGCAGCCTGGTCCCCCCCTCACCCAAGGGTGGGGAACCTGGACTGGGAATGAGACCACTCCTCCACTGAGATGGAGCCACCAGGAGTAGGGCCACAAAAAATGACCAGAAGGCTAGAACATTTCTGCTATGAGGACAGGCTGAGGGAGTTGGGGTTGTTCAGCCTGGAGAAGAGAAGGCTCTGGGAAGACCTTATTGCAGCCTGTCAGTACTTAAAGGGGGCTTATAAAAAAGATGGGGACAGGCTTTTTAGCAGGGCCTGTAGTGACAGGACAGGGGGGAATGGCTTTAAACTAAAGCGGGGAAGATTTAGACTAGGTAGAAGGAAGAAATTGTTTACGCTGAGGGTGGTGAGACACTGGCCCAGGTTGCCCAGAGAGGTGGTGGATGCCCCATCCCTGGAAACATTCCAGGTCAGGCTGGACGGGGCTCTGAGCAACCTGCTCTAGTTGCAGATGTCCCTGCCCACGGCAGGGGGGTTGGACTAGATGGCCTTTAGAGGTCCCTTCCCACCCAAACCGTTCTATGATTCTAGGACCCCACAGCCTCCTAGGTGATGGGACAGGCACCATGTGCCAGAGGCACAGAGCATCTCAGCCTTGGCGTGGGCTTAAGGGGAAGCTGCAGAGCACCCTCACGTAGATACGGGACCAAACTAATTGAGGAGATGTGCACAGGTCAGGGGGTGAAGCAGCTGTAAGTGAATACACGTAGGAAGCAGTATCTGGGAGAAGACACTCCAAGGGGGGGGGACAATCTGCCACCCAAAATATTTCTCCTAAGAGCATGACTTAAGACCAGCCAACATGGTGGGACCTCCCCTGCCCCGTCCTCTCCCAATCCAGCAAGCATCACGCCGATGTTTCATTACAGCGGCATCATTATCTACCGGTGCCCGGTGGTGCTCCAGGGGGTATCCATGAATAATCTCCCTCATTTACACACACTAATCCAGAGAGGAAGCCTCGCCAAGAAGCTCCTTATAACTCCATCTGTGATCGATTAGCTGACAAGCTGTCTAATTGCACCAGGGCGCAAGTTTCCTCCTTCACAAGCGCAATTAGGCTGGTCTAAGAGTGAAAACTGCTATGGGGAAGTGACCCTGCACGAGCTCAGACCCCGCTGGGGGACAGGAGCAGGCACCGCCGAAATGGGCAGGCTGAAGAAAATTCACCATTTTTCTGCTCTTCCCCTGCAGCCAGCCTGAAGAGCAAGTATTTGCAGAAGGTCCCAAATTCACCCATAGTTAGGTTTCACCTGCAGAGCAAAGAGGCGGAGAAATGGAGAGCTGCAACGGATTTGGGGCTTTGGAGCCCTTTTCAGCCAGCCTGGGGCATGCACAGGGCTGCTGCTGGGGAGTGAGGGGTGCCTTACGAGTCACTGAAGTTCAAACCCACCCCCAAATCTCCTACGAACAACTGGAAGGGTCATAAAGGCAAGGGATCTTGTTGGTCAACACCCCCCCCCCCAC
>NW_008794891.1:387416-390967 GCF_000699145.1 Aptenodytes forsteri | reverse complement strand
GCTTGTTGGGCCACACCCCCCCCCCCCAACCTCCCAGGGTATGAGCGTCCCCTGGGAGTTTGGTGAGTCAAATCCAACGCCATGGTGGGAGACGAGTCCCTGATGCTCAGGGGTGGGAATGGATTTTGGCCACCCTTGTGGGGTAGAGCCCACCTCCCCCCTCCGCTTCCAGACCAGGAGCCGGATAACCTGGCACCTCTCCCTGGCTGCTCCCATGGGTCCAGAACTGGGAGCTCCTGCCCGTGCCTCAGTTTCTCCTACTTGCAAAACGCAAATAGTGCAGCTACGGCTCACGGGGGCTGCTGGGAGTGCGGGGATCCCTGAGAGAAGAGGAGCAGCGTTATTCCATAGCCATCCCACACGGCTGTCAGTCTCAGCCCTTTCTCAGGAACGCTTTTATCAGGGTTGTGATTTATTCATCTCCCACCTGAGATGAAGTCAAGCAGCGTTTCAGAGCACTGCCCACCTGCAGAAGCGCACACGGCAGCCTGTCACACCAGAGTCGAACTCTTTCTTTAACTTCTTTTCATGCAATAATAGATGCTTTTGGCTGAATGAGCAAACACCCACCTGGGGAGCTCTGCCTGAACCCCTCAGGCTGTGCTGCCGGCGGGAGAGGAGGGGGAGGAGGGTGGATGGCAGCTTGGCTAGCGAAGAGCATCCCTCTCTGCAACGCTCAGTAACTCCAGGAAAACCAGGTACTGAGGAGTATCAGCACAACACTCAACCTAGGAGTTGCTGTGAGGAGCACTGAGGGATGCCAGGCTGGTGGACGTCACCTCACTCCAAGCTAAAGGTGTCTAAAGCTCCCTCTGGAGTCTCTGGGGAAAGGCAGGAGCCTCTTCCCTCTAGAGACCTTGGCACCAAAACCCAACCACCCACACCGGCATGTTCCCCTGGGTCTGGCACTGAGGGTCCAGGCCAACGTGCCTGGCTCCATCCCACCCCTTCCTATCCCGTCCCATCCCAGGGTAGGGGTTAGCCCAGGGCTGGGCAGCCCTGGGGCAGTTCGGATGGGCCCTGGCTGGAGGGAAAAGCCATGGCCAGCCTGGATGGGGATCGGGGCAGGGGTGGCACACCATCATTTTAATCAAACAGCAAAAATACAGCCAGGGATTTCAAGAGTTGGTCAGAGAGGATGAGGCAGCCAAGAGGACACAAGTTATGCAGCTTCACAGCAGCACTGAACTCACCGTGCCATGACTCTGCTGCCCATAATTCCCAAATTCTCATGGGACAAGGGGACAGCAAAGCATTGCCTGAGCCACAGAGACACCGGAGGAGCTCTGCCCCATCCATGCGCCGAGTGCCCAGAGTGCTGAGATGCTTCACGGCCGCCTCCAGCGTGGGACCCGGTGGGGAGCGGACCCGGTGGGGAGCAGACCCTGTTCCCATCTCCGGGATGCGCTTACGCATTCGTTAGTACCACAGCGCCGTGGCCATGCCCTAAACGCCCGGAGGCAGGAAAGCCTTTCACAGAAGGCAATGCAATGCAGTGCTGCGCATCCTCAGAGGCGGGTGTCAGGAGCCACCTGCTGAAACCCAGCGCTGAGACCCACCGGTGCAGGACAGGGTCCAGCCCAGGCGCCCGCGGGACCCGGCCCTGGCTCCTCCAAAGCAAGGAGCAATGTGGCATGAGCCAATCCTCACAAGTACCATAAAGCACATCAAGAAAAGACCGAGAGCATGTGAGAACTTCTACCTTACTATTAGTACAACTGTTGAAATCCATGGTGTGTCAGAAAGATCACCTTTCCATAAGGATCGTACTGCTTATGTATCCTCATGGGGTGATAATTCTGGTCCCCTCATCCAGAACAAGGTCCTGCCCCCCACGCAAGGTCCCGTCCTGGATTCATGTCTCGTGTTAGCTGGCACCCCAGGCTCAGTGCTCTCCCACAACCCAAAACGATGCTGCTACGTGTCAAAGAGCTACCCAGGGGATCTACCCCTGGACTTCCCCGTCCGCAGGGCAGACACGGAGCTGCCTCCACTTGTTCCCCTTTTGGGACGAGGAATTTGGGTAAGATGTAAATCGGCTTTGGAGCTGGATGTGCTAAATATTAACATGACACTTTAAACTGCTGTTTTCTGTACAGGCAAGGCTTGCTGCAGCTTCTGACAACACACCGACTGGCATGAGAAGGGAACGAGACCAAACCCCTCTCCACCCGCCATCCCATCCGAGGGACGGGTCAGTCATAACCCACCTGCCTGCTGCCTTCACCGACCCAACCACGCGTGGGATCGCTCCCTAACCCACCTCTACCACCCTTTTAGCAATAGGATTTTTTCTAACCAGGACCTCAGGATCCAGCCCTGCTGGGTCTGGTCACCAGGAGCCTCTCCTCTAGGACCAAGCTTGCAGAAGACAGCAGCATCGGGTGTCCTGGTCACCAGCTCCGCGGCTGCCCAGGACGAGCAGGGGAAGAGGCATCCCCGATTGCAGGTAGCGGTGATATCTGGTGGTGATATTCACAGCATGAGACTAAAACTCCTCTTTGCACAGAAATCGATCACAGCAAACTACCAGGAAAAAAATTTCCGAACCCTGACCCAACTGTCCTCGAAGATGACACCAAATTTCTTCCTTAGGAAAGAAATGTCCACGAGGAGCCCAGCTCCTCGCAGCTCAGCACCGGGGAAGGAAACACCGCTGAGAAGTTTAGTGTCGTACTCCCTGGAGAGCGTGACAGCGATGGCAATCCTGCACCACGCAGGAGCCAGCTCATGCCTGGGAGGACGATGGAGATGGGCTTGTGGGGGGCCCTGGAGAAATGCCCTGGTGCCCCATAAGGGCTCTGACAAGGGAACTGGCAGGAGCACGAGAGGGTGGGTGCAGCGGGAGCACAGTGGGCGCAGCGCTGATCTTGAAGCATCTCAAAGTGGGTGTCATTCCCATTGCCCATCGGTCGGACCGTAGGGTCTCACAATCGCTCTTACGCAAAGATGTCAAGGCTGGGACGGATCCTGCCCGTCCGACAGGGACCGTGTGCCGGGCTCGGGGCCAGGCACACTCAGGACTGGAAATGTGGTTCCTCCCGGGGCTCACCGGGAAAACCACCGTGGTGGCCTTTGCTCCTCCTGCAGATCCCCCCTCCCTACTGCTGGGGGGGGGTGGTGGGGTTTTACCGAGGGTGGCTTAGGGCTGGGACCGCTCCAGGCTTCACTGTCAGCCGGGGGTACGACCTGTTCCCAGAGAGGTATTTAGCTGCCTCTGTGCTGATGCTGGGAGGCAGGGGCAGGGAAATAAGGGGGTAATGATGCCTTTTTAATGACTCTGCGGTCATTAAGGCAGTGCAGGGAAGGCCGTTTCAGGCAGCGCTGGCTGGCCTGGCTTGGAGGCAATGAAAATACCCGCTCCCCTGCTCCCCCACAGCGCGTTCCCGGAGAGAAGGGATTCCTATTCCTGACTCCTGGCGCTGTCAAACCATCCCACACCCGCCCCTGCCTGCCGGTGGGCTCCTGCACGAAAACTGCGATCGGAGGACGGATCCGGCGCCCAGCCTGCCCCAACCTCCTGGGGGGGCTTGGAAAAGGTTTGGCGGTTG
>NW_008794891.1:376740-386314 GCF_000699145.1 Aptenodytes forsteri | reverse complement strand
CCCCCCCCCCAAACATATCGCGGGGGAGGGGAGAGGGGGGGTGCCCAGGAAGACCTGAGCTCACCCCCCACCGCCTGGGACCACCAAGGGCCGGCCAGCGCGGGGATCCCGCGCTGTTATCACCATCTCCCGGGGTCAGGTGCGAGAGACGGGCGGGCTATCACCCATGTCCCCCCGCAATGCCAGCCAGCGGGGGCGGGAGACAGGGCTAGGACTACCCTGCAAGGCCAAGGCTATGGCAGTAGGGCCGCTAGATCACGGCCCTTCAGCTGGGCCGTGAACAAGTTTGGGCCAGGGGATGGGACGTGTCCTGCTGTGGCGTTGCGGGATGCAGGAAGGTCCCTGGCAGCGCAGGCAGCGTCGGTGCGCCGCGGGGCTGTGGCATCCCGGCCTGCAACTGCGGCGTGTTCCGCGCTCTGCTCTGCGTGTTTGCCATCTTCTAGGCTGAACATCAACAGGATCAAGTGGGGTTTCCAGGCATAAGTCAGAGCTTTACAATCGGGACTTGTGGGCCCAGTTTGGAGCGGGTCTTGCCTGTAGGGTTGCACGTCAACACCTTTCCTGGAGTCTTAAACTTGACCTTTATTTCAAGAAAGGAATTCTATGATTCTATGATTCTAACGCGTGCATTTGGGAAGAGGAAGAGCATAGACACAAGGGTCTTCAAGCCTCACGCATCTGCCTTTCCTGCTTGGGCACTTCCAGGAAAAATCCATCTGCGGTGAAGAGCGAACCCAGGAGAGCTTTAGCATCATCAGAGAGAGAGAAGCGAGGGTGAAACCTTCACAAATGGATAATAAAACACTGGAAATAAGACATCTGTTTCCATCTACCACCTCAGGTTCTGTTAGAGAGTCTGGACTGCTGTTCTCCTGCCAGCGGAAAAGATCATTATGCTCATTCATAAGTGCATGAGAGTGAAGAAACTTGTGGGGAACAGTGTAGCATGAGAGTGAAGAAACTTGTGGGGAACAAACAGTGTGTCCCGTTCCTCATTAGGTTCGTCATTACCTCCTGGCAGCACGGCCCAGAGGCGAGGGTGCTGTAGCACGGAGGGAGAAGGTGGTGGTGAAGGCGGCAGCGCTCTGGGTGCCGACTGTTGCTGAGGGCTCAGGAAAAGGCAGGTTTGTGACAGTATCGGGAGGGGAAGGTCCAGCCCTGCCCAAGCTGGTCCACAGCGTGCGAACAAGAGTCTGTGCCCACGCAGGAGCTCAGGAGGTGAGACCGTGCGTGAGCCAGAGATGGGTCCGGTATGTCTGATACTGCTAAACCAGCATTTTTCGGTCTCTAGTTGGTCTTTCTCAGCTGAGCCATCCAGGCCGGCGCTGCTTTTGCAACCCCTTTCACCCTTCTGCCTTCAGTCTTGCTAAAAAGCTGGAGTTTAGAGGCAATGAGGGTTTCTCTGGGGCTTATCCTGATTGTTCAGAGGAGCTCTCATGGGTTTTGCAATATGTTTTAACTTACCTTGGCCTCTTTCAGGTGCTTGGCTCTCCCCTGCTGTATAGTCGATGTGCAGCTGTATGAATTTCAACCCGAGTGTTACGCTGATCCTTGTCGTTGGGCAGCTCTAGTGGGACATAACAGCCACATGAAGCCCCTCAGTCAAATACTGCTTATTTTTTTCTGGTGATCAGCAGAAGATGTCCTCCCCTTCATCTCCCCCAGCTCCGCTTCTCAAATCCACTCGATTCGAGAGCAAGCAAATTACACCAGCGTTTCTAGGAGGCACCTTCAGAGCAACCCACGTTGCCCTAAAAGCACAAGTACCACAGAAAACACCTTCTACATCATGTAGTTAATTTTAAACCTCTTACTCAATATCAGAAAGTCGATAACTAAGTAAAAAAATCCAGTGTAAGGGGTGTTGACTGAAGATACTCATTGCAAGAGGCAGTAGGACGGATCACTTAGACCCGCAATGTGCGGTTAGGTGAGTGATGCTAGATGGCCACCATGAAAATGCCAGCCTGAAGGACCTGATAAGGATTGTGACTTCTTTTTTCCTGATTTTATTTTACATGAAATCCCAGACATGATTTAACTGGTCCTACCGTAAAAGCATAGGTGGAGGGTTCTTGGGGAGTGGTAACCCATAGTTTTACTCCCAGGCTTAAACAGAGAGACACAGCAAAGCAAGAAAGAAGAAATTAAGACAGAAGATGATATACACATGGGTTTTAACACGGTGCATTAAATCCGACTGCGATCTGGCGACTGTAGTCGCTGAAAGCAGTGCAAGAAACTACTGCCCTTCGGCTGCTGGACATAAGCATCCTCTTAGGATGCCACAACCCAGCAAAGTTTGTCTGCTTATAGCTGGAGAGACCTCTAAAGCTCAACGCTCTTCTGGATGGTGGACGATCTACACTCGCACCCCTGGCGATTTATCCACCCGTTACACCCGTAAATTGGGTCATGAAGATGAGCAGGAGCAGCATAGGAACCCAACTGCAACGAAGGCAACAAAACACAAGGATTGTCAAAGTACGGTGTGTTAAAAATGTTCTCTCCAGCTTGAGAGCTAAAGAGGCCTGCCTGTGATTAACAGAGCAAGATGAGAAAATGCCCTTTATAAACATTAATTTCAGTTTTTCACAATGTCTCTGCAATTTTCACATCGCTGCATGTGAATAAAATTACACACCCACCTCTGAATCACTGATGATTGCTCTTATTTACTATGGCTTTACACCAAAGGCAAGGGGGAAAGGACTGCTTGCCATGGCAGAATCAGGCCTTAACTAGTCCCTCCGCGTACACCTCCCACAGCACCAGTATCCCACTAAAATAAATCCCATTGCACATGCTGAAGCAGTAGTCTTACGATGATGCTACAGAACGTTAAGTCCAAAATTAATGAAATTTTCTCTTCTGAACTCTTTTTCTCTATTTTTTCCCAGCTCTTCTCCTCCCACGCTTGGAAAAATCGTATCAGCCTCCCCATTTGTCAAACCACTAAGATCCTTTATATTAATTACAGAAAGTTGCTGTGGTTTTCTTTTCCCATTTTTTTGTGTTGCCTGAGAGTCGGACAGAGGCATCGCAACTGGGGACTGATTTGGGCCCCTTTCATCAACAGGGATCTCTGGGAGAGGCTCCGAGTGATGTTTGAATGCCAGCGGGGGATGCCAATATGTTGTGTAAGTGCATGTGTGCGTACACAGAGCCGTATATTTTCCTGTGTTCCGTTTCTCTTCTTGTGCCATCCAGGCTGCTGCGTAAAACCCCCACGAGCCCGGTAGCCCGAGCGGATCCAGGCTGCGGTAACGCAGCCCAAAGAAGGCAGTTCTCCTTCCAGTAACGTACCCGCAATAAATCTGCCAAATAATCCACTCCAAATTTTCTTCCAGTTGCTGGAAAGCCTTGACAGGTGCCTGAACCATCCCCTTTCATTGCATCTGCAGACCGGTGCGGTGATGCTTATTGACTCCCTCTGAACAGGAATTTGGTGTTTTAATGAAATCAGCAATAACTGGGGGGGGGTGGGGGGTGTTCCTCCTGCCAGACATGGACAGGGAGACGGTTCTCTGCTGGAGGTGCGGCCATCAGGTGTCCCAGCAGGTTGCACTTCACCCCGCCGTCTGCTCTCCTCGCTCCCGGGAGGATGCAGGCAGCGCGGGGCAGAGCCCATCGAAGGGGCAAACGAAGTCCCGAGGAGGGTCCTGGTGTCCTGCCGGCTGCAGGCAGCGCGCTTTGGGGACAATGAGCTTTGGGGACAGCGCGCTTTGGGGACAGCGCGCTTTGGGGATAGCATGCTTTGGGGACAATGAGCTTTGGGGATAGTGTGCTTTAGGGACAGTATGCATTGGGGACAGCGCGCTTTTGGGACAGCGTGCTTTGGGGACAGCGTGCTTTGGGGACAGCATGCTTTGGGGACAATGTGCTTTGGGGACAATGAGCTTTGGGCCAGTGTGTTGGTAGGGCGGCGGTGCCGGCAGGGCACTGCAGCAGCCGGTGGAGAGGGGAAGCAGAGAACAATTATGCAGCTCTGGCTGATGGGCTCCGTTCAGATGTCGAAAATATCCTTATCAGAGAGCTCTTGAGCCAGGATATGCAGCAGCTCTGTGCAAGGATAGAGAGGATTTAATTTTCCAGTGGGTGATTTTGCCAGGAGAAATATCACCTGCCCTTTCCTCCAGGCTGCTTTAATTACTTTTCAAAGCCTGCAGTGCTTAGCTCTGCAGATTCCCATGCTGGGCCCACTGTCTGCCGAGCTCACCGGTGGCTACGGTGGTCCTCTCTCCCATCGGCAGCTAAAGTCCCAAATCCTGCAGAACAGGAGCAGGGACTGAACCAGCTTTTCCGTCAGCATCGGCCTGGAGGGGAGCCCTGGCTGGGCGGCAAAGGGGCTGTTGCTGGAGGCACGACAGAAAGGAGCAGAAAAGCCCCTTCTCCTGCAATGCAGATGTTCCTCAGACCAAGTCCAGGGCCCGCAGTCGCAGGGAGCAGGTGCCAGAGCCTCCTTGCCCTGAGGGACAGCAACGTGCATGTCTTCATTTCCCATCGGACTCACGTTTTTTGGCCCTTTCCTTCCTTGTGTGGATGCTGCCGCTTTGCCCCAACAACAAGAACTGAGCTGGAGCCTTGGAGGGTGGGTAGCAAGGAGACCCTCATGGAGGGCAAATATCCAAACCACAGCACCTTTCTGGAGCTTCTCCAGCCCTTTTTCTGGGGAGCTGCCGAGTGCTTTACAAGTATCACCACAGCTCCTTAGAGAGCAGCCACACTAATTCACCCCCACACAGAGGGAGCAGAAGCCCCCATTGATGAACTGCCCCGTGGAGCAGTGACTGTGTACTATAGGTGCATGGAGAGCATCCAAGAGACTTACTCACGACTGCTGTAATCAGGGCCAAGGAATGAGCAGAAAAAGGGCTGGGAGGAACCCTGGTCCCCTGCCATCTTTCACCCCTCCGCTCACAGACCCCACCTTTCAGATCCCAGCTCTTCCCGACCTTGACTCTGCCACTGCAAGTCTCCCTCCGTCTGCCGTCGTCCCCCCTGCAGCGGAATCTCTCTCATTTTAAAGAATTTCAGGGATGCAACTGTCATGAGTGAGGCTTTGTGGGATGAAGCTGCCTCGCAGCATCGTCTATAATTTTGAGTGCTGCAGTGGGCGGCTCTGCATGTGTGTATCGGTCTCTGGAAAAAAGGAGGAAAATGCTGTGGAGGCAGTTTCTGTAGATAAGCAGAAGTGTGAGCAAGTGAAAGGGCTTGCTGAGAAAGGGGGAACGCCAAATCTGAAGCAAACCAGTAAACTTTCCTGTGTAAATCAGTGCCTGCAAGGTGTCCTCATGAGATCTTCTGGACTGAGTGTCCCACCCTGGTGCAGCTGTGCAGGGAACAGGCGTGAGCTCTGCACCCTTAGTAACCTCACGTCCTTCTGTCATAGACTCATAGAATCATTTAGGTTGGAAAAGACCCCGAAGATCATCGAGTCCAACCGTTAACCCAGCACTGCCAAGTCCACCACTAAACCACGTCCCTAAGCACCACATCTACACGTCTTTTCAATCATCGACACCAACCGTTAACCCAGCACTGCCAAGTCCACCACTAAACCACGTCCCTAAGCACCACATCTACACGTCTTTTCAATACCTCCAGGGATAGTGACTCAACCGCTCCCCTGGGCAGCCCATTCCAATGCTTGACAGCCCTTTCGGTGAAGAAATTTTTCCTAATATCCAACCTAAACGTCCTTGGTGCAACTTGAGGCTGATTCCTGGAGTGATGTCTTCCCCCTGGAGCGATGACAAGACCCTCACTCATTTCCAGAGCAGCTGAAGCTTCTGCCTGGGGTTTCCTGGCAGGGCTGAGCTGGTCTGTGCACGCATGGAGAGTCCCAGGCTCTGTTATAGTCCTCGCATCTGCAGAGGAGACACCTGGACTAGGGCTCCTTGGCAGCCTACCCAAAAGCATCATTTCCAGACAGAGAAAGACGAAGTGCGCAGGGGGACCCAAACCTTCGGTAGCTCTGAGACAGCAGCTCCAGGCACCCTGGCGCAATGCTCCTCCCAAAAGCAAGCTCCAATTAAATGCCTGCGAAGTTTCTGCCTCTGTGACTGCTGTTGGAAAGCCATTGCTGAACCACATGGGTCTCCTGGCCCGGAGCCTTCGGCTAATTTGCAGCCTCACCCTGGTCACGGTTATCTTCTTGCTCCAGCAAAGATGGAGCATTACATTTCATTATCCTTTTCCCTCTTTCTCGCTCCCTTCTGTCTTCCCCTTTTTCCCTCCAGATGAATTCCTTAAGTGCAATCCTCACCCCTCAGCCTCTCTTTTGCTTGACTAAACAAGCCCAGCTCTTCTCATCTCCTCCTGACGGACAGGACCTCTCTTCCCTGATCATCCTTATCTGCAGCTCCTCAGGCCAGGAGGAGCACGTCGGTACCTGGACCTTCACATCATCTCTCCAGGCCATGCTTGAGGGCACAAACACCGCCGGGGCTCGGCACTGGCCAGCACCTCCTTGCAGGTCTGGGGCCCACAGGCACGCTCAGATCCTTTTCCTTGGTCTCTAATGCATTTTGCGCTCCAGCCCATGAGTGATTTCTGTGCAATGTTCTCACCGTCTCTTCCAGCATGTCGCCAGCAGGTTTATCCGCTCTCCCCTTTTATGCCCTGATCATTAGTGAAAGTGTTGAATGCAGCAGCTCCCACGTTTGGCTCCCCAGGACCTTTCCTCCTTGAGCTGCCTCCAGCCTGGCCCCTCTCCCTCCACCACAACCCATCTCCTCTCCCTCAGCAGCTTCTTCACCCCCTTCAAGCCTCCCACCGATTCCCGTCTCCTCCAGCTGCACCAGCAGCCCATCTCCCCTGCCCTGGCTGTGCTAACCCCAGCTAGAGGAGGTCCAGTCTCCTTCCCCGACCATAAGATCAGCAGTTTTCAAAGAAAACGATCTAGTCAGTCTAGCAGGACTGAGTTTTGGTAAATCCATTTGGCCTTTTGCATCATTTTCCATTTACTTTCTTATCTTCCCATTCTATCATCCGAGACGGGTTGGAAAGCCGTGCGGATGCCGGGTCGCAAGCACGCAGTGAGCCAGACAACCGTCTCGCTCCTTCTTAAATCCCGGAGCTGGACTTGTTACTCAGCAGCTGTAGCAAAGCAGCAGCTCTCAATGGGTGGATTTTTTTTATTATTATTTTAAATTCTGACATGAAGGTTTTCCCATTTTCTTGAATTCAGCGCAATTAGCAAATGGAGCTTTCCTAATCTCTCTGCCCTGCAGAGAGGAGCCAGCTGTAAGGACGTGGTGGTTTTCTGCATGAGGTCTCCCGTGCCCGGGAACAGCCCATCGACTCCACGGCAGATCGGTCCTCGAGGAAAGCAATGCCACGTGGCTTTGGGAAATACCGAAGCCTGAGGCCGCATAACCCGGTGAGACCAACACATGCCCCTGCTGCACGACCCGACCGTGCTGGGAGAGAAGGCGGCTGGGAGACCTTCTCCAGGGCTAGCCCTGTGATGTCCTAGCGTGAGGCGGGTGCCAAAAGCCCCTGGATTTCTATTTTCTTTCCTCTTCTTTTTCTTTTCTTCTATTTTTTTTTTTTTAAATTTGAAATAGAACTTAGATCGAGATGCAAATAAAGAACAGCCCCTCCAATCCCCACACCTCCCAGTGCCCCTTACAAGCATAATAGGATTATTTTAATAGAACATGCAGATCTGTGCGTGCAATTATTATTTCTTACATTGGTTCTTCATAGGCCACTGACCCTTCCCAAAGGCTTTCCAGGACAGGTCCCTGGTTGCCCTCCTGGGGCAGGAACAGAACCCACTATTCCCCTTACACGAGGTGGTGCCAGGGTGGGTGCAGGCAGAGGGTGCTGGGGTGGGTGCAGTGGTGAGAGCTGGCTGGGTGCAGGCGACGGGTGCAGGGGATGTTCAAGAGTGGGTGCCGGGGGTTGCAGGGGATCTCAGGGTGCTGGGGGGGAGGGGTGCAGGAGGGTCCGGGGGGGTGCTGGGCTCCCACGGTTGCCTGGTGACAGTGTTTGTGACCCAGCTGGGCCAGGCAGAAGCAAAGAGGATGGATCCAGGGGCAGGTGCAGTGCAGGGACCTTCCCCAGCCCGGACACGGCTGGCAGCGGGTAGGGGCTGAGCACAGCCAGACCTGCACCTCGGGGCCCCGCACCCTGCCCTAGGGACACTGCACCCTTCATGGATCCCGCACCCCACCCCAAAAACCCTGCACCCTTCACGGATCCTGCACCCTGCCCCATGCACCCTGCAACCTTCACGGACCCTGCACCCTGCCACAAAACCCCTGCCCCCTTCATGGATCCCGCACCCTGCCTCATGCACCCTGCACCCTTCATGGATCCTGCACCCCACCCCAAAAACCCTGCACCCTTCACGGATCCTGCACCCTGCCCCATGCACCCTGCAACCTTCACGGACCCTGCACCCTGCCACAAAACCCCTGCCCCCTTCATGGATCCCGCACCCTGCACCCTTCATGGGTCCTTCTCCCTGCCCCATGCACCCTGCATGAATCCCACACCCTGCCCCATGCACCCTGCACCCTTCATGGATCCCGCACCCTGCACCCTTCATGGGTCCTGCTCCCTGCCCCATGCACCCTGCATGGATCCCACACCCTGCCCCATGCACCCTGCACCCTTCATGGATCCTTTTGCACCCTGCACCCCGCACCCCGCAATCCGCACCCTGCACCCTGCACCCTGCACCCTCCCTGCCCCCTTCATGGGTCCTGCTCCCTGCCCCATGCACCCTTCCCGTTATAAGACTGTGTTTAACACGGGCTGTAAGAGCCGGGCGCTGCAGGGACTCCATCTCCCGACTGCTCTGCCCTTGTAACCCCACGTCTTCGTGTTTCCTCGGGCTGTTTTACATGGGTCAGGGGTTGCCTTTTCTGTTGGCGGTTGTAGAGGGACCGAGCGGCGGATTTTCTCACCTCCTCATGCATATCGCACGAGGGCAGTGAATAATGCATGCAGCATTTGAGAGAGGCAGACTTCTCAAG
Source organism: Aptenodytes forsteri (assembly GCF_000699145.1). Classification (NCBI taxonomy): domain Eukaryota; kingdom Metazoa; phylum Chordata; class Aves; order Sphenisciformes; family Spheniscidae; genus Aptenodytes; species Aptenodytes forsteri. The sequence goes on along the minus strand of NW_008794891.1, from coordinate 377,324 downwards.
TGCACCCTGCTAAAACACCCGCCTGGTCCTGGAAGAACTTTGGGGGCTTCTCCTCTCCCCGATAGCCCCCAAATGTCTCTTGCCCAAGCAAGCTGCACTGAGTTTCAGCTCGTCCTCCCCCTGCCCTCTCCGGTGACGCAGCTTCCCCAGCCCCTTCCCATCATCACATGTTTTCTCCCCCCTTCTCTTGTTTTCTTTCATGTCTCCTTTTGTTTCATGTAAGCAAAGGCCCGTGCGACAGCCAGGGCTGGTCCAAACTGCCAGGGGATGCCCTTGCCCCGGGCAGCCCTTGCCCTGGGTGGGCAATGCCTGTCCCTGGCAGCTTTCCCCTGATATAAAGCCAGCTCGGGTGCCAAGGCTGTGTGTCCCGTGCACCCAGGAGGTGCAGCCGCACCTGCAGGCTCCTTGCTGGCGGGGTTACGTGTGTGGCTGGCATCCATCCCTCTCGCTGCTGCTCTCCGAGCTGCTGGAGTCCATTTCTCCCTTGCAGGCAGAGCTATATTTGTAGGAGATATATATATATATATAAAAATTTTTTCCTCTGGTCTTTTGAGATAATTTTCAGGCATCCAGTGCTCTGGTGG
>NW_008794891.1:373150-376170 GCF_000699145.1 Aptenodytes forsteri | reverse complement strand
GTGTTCAGCTGCCTGCCGGGTTAAACCACAGCAGCATCTCACCATTTTAACTCCAAAGCGGGTTTGCTGCCAAACCTCTTGCCTTTCCTCTTCTTCAGCTGCTCTGGCAAACGGCAAACTGCAGCCATGCTGCAGGGAGAAACGCCCGAACGCCCCGAGCTGCGGGGCCCGATGCACGGGCGCTGGGCTCTGCTCTGCCTGCCCTGGGCTGCGGGCTGGGGACCCGCCTGGCTGCGTGGGTCCTTGCGCGCTTAAATTGCATCCCACGTGTTTGACACCTGTACCTGCTCGCAGAAATATCCCCAGCACTGTGGAGGGTGGCAGGCAACAGGGTACTTACATGTCAGATATCTTTATTTACCGCTTTGCTTTGGATGTGTGGCCCGTTGATACCAGTGGAGGTGGACAGCATTGCGGGGCTATGTCGCCAGCTGTACATCATCCCTGCTGTGTCTCAAGAGGCTCAGACAAGAGAAGTGCTCATTATTTGGCTGTTAAACCAGAGCTGAGCAGAGGGAAGGGGCCGGCACGGCTCTCTCGTCCTGTATGTTGGTGAACGAGGGTGTCTCCAGTCAAAGGCAGGGTATTTAAACGTGCTGAGGATCAGGTGAGGCGAACTGTGGCCTGCTGGCGCCGTGCTGGATCTGGCCACTGATGTCCTGATGTCCTTATTGCACCAGCGGCCACGGCAAGCAGAGTCCATTTAACAGAGAGGACCTTCTCTTGTGAAAAATCATCTGGGTCCTTAAATGAACAAAACCCTGGTCCCAAGTCATCTCAAATATGAGCAAAGTTTGTAGCGTGCAAATCATCATTCCCGGTTCAAGCTACACCATGGGAACTGGGCAGGGTCAGGTAGAAAAACTGACGTATAATGGACTTTCCTGGGAAAGCTGGGGTTTTTGTGCTGTGTTTGTCCCAGAATGCTAATTGGGATCTTGCTGCCCGGCAGACAAATGAACTTGTGCTCATACCTGGGGTGTCTGCGGGGCGTTAGTGCAGCAGGACTGAGCAGGGACTGGGCTCAGCACCGGGGGCTGCTGGGGCCACCGAGCCCAGTCCCTGCGGGGGCAGGCAGCAGGACAGTGGTTTCATCCACATGGACTCGACAAACAACCGCTGCAGCATCCCTGGGGAGGGGGGGACAAGGCACAGGACTCAGCGAGCCCCAGGGTCTCATTGAACAGGGGATGCGCTAAGTAGTTTGTCATCGATTTTCGCCTTCAGTTATCTCCTTTCTTCGGCAGCTCTGTTTTCTCTGCCCTGGCAGCAAGGGGAAAGGCTTATACTTCCTTCTTTTTCCCTTAGAGACTCCTTTTCTTCTCCTGGCTTTTGCAGAATGATACAGCTCTGCGCTCAGAGCCAAGGTCTCCCGCACCAGCTGAAACGCTAGTTTCAGGTTATAGGCAGAGCATCTCAGACTGCAGCAAAATTAATTCCAATATGCCTTGGGTGAGTTTGCTTGGCGAAAAGAAGCAGTTTCCACCGACTCCCGTGAAACGCAGCAGTGTCTCGGCATGACGGGCTTTGCAGGAAAGCCGATTGCTCACGGCCATTGCGAGAAGCTGGAGGGAGAACAACGACGTATTTCCATGCTCTGGGAACACACCGGGAGTCCTACAGGGTCTGCGGGGTGGCTGAAAGGGCGAATGCAGTTATTTTTTTACCACTCATTATTAATGATAACTGGATTTTCGGCTCTGAGCGTGCAAAGAGCTAAGGGAACTTCCAAATAATGTCTTTGTGGGGCAGATGAAGTGGTAGAAATGAGTCTGTGCAGCCCTCCCCTGCTCTCAGGGCCGGCCAGCGCCGCGTCCTGATGAATTCCCTGCCCCAGCCCGGCTCCGTGTTTTGGAAAGGGGGCATCTGTGGGGCTATTCCCTGATTGAGGGAGGTTCCTGGTTGCTTTATGGGAGGCAGCATCACAGGGCCTCTGGGACCGTCCCAGCAGAAGACTGGCCCCCCAAGATGCTCTGCAGCATCTCCCCATCTAGCCCTGAGCCCTCTGCGAGCTGCCCGGTAGGAATGAGTTGAGTTTGGTACCACGTCCTCAGCCTGAAACCCCACGGTTTGTGGGAGGTGAGGCCACCAGGAGACAGCTGGCCAAAATGCACGCTGACCTTCCCTGGACGCTGGGGGTCTGCGTGCTTGGAATAGAGGGGTCCCATTCATTCTCCCTCTCCCTGCTGGTTTTCTGCCAGGAGAGGGACCGGCTGCTGCCCTTTCCCATTCCCCGGGTGCATGGCCAGCCGGCGATGCGGTGAACCCTGCTCTGCTGGCAGCAGCTCCCTGCCTGAGGCGCTTCTAAAATGCAAGGAAGGGTGCTTAAAAGGGAAGATGAAAACTGAACATGTCCTGGATCACGAAGGCACCGTTCCCTCCATCACCAGGATCCCTTGAGCAGCGGTTTATCCTCAGATGCAATGCTGTGCATCAAATGTGGGTTTTTGCTAAAGTGGGGTTATTTAAACCCAGAGAGGCGGGTGCTGGCTCCCAGGGGCATTTCGCAGAGCTGTGGAGAAGGGAGCTCCCTGCTCCCAGAAAGCTCCAGCATGGCCCTTGCTGACCACATTTCCCATGCAAGTATTGAAGGCAACATCCCAAACCCAGCATTTTCCTTCAGAAACACCCGTGGGAATGCCACCGTGAGACACCCCCAGGGTCCCCAGACCGTGACGGCATGCCAAACAGAGGGCCAGGACCCGTGCCTGCACACCCCACTGCACACCTCCTTCAGCCTGGACGGCGGCCGATCCCAGGACCTGAGCAGGTGAGGATTTACCAGCTGAGGACACGGGGGACCGTGGAGGGGAGCCAGGGTGGCCACAGGCTCCCGCTGGCTGCTGGGGGCTGGAGACAGATGACCCCTCCTCTGCTGCCTGCACACGGTGAGGCTTGCTGCCCGAAATCCACGCACAGGCAGCAGGCAGAGATGCCGCCTCGGCAGCCAAATTTGATTCCAGGCAGCTCGAGTGTTCGGGTGCTCACAAAACTGAAACAAGCCTCGGGGGGGGGGGTTT
>NW_008794891.1:372291-373074 GCF_000699145.1 Aptenodytes forsteri | reverse complement strand
GGGCCCCCCCACAACCTAAAACAGCCGGGGGGGGGGGGGTTTAATCCCAGGCTTCGCTCATGCATGTGCATGGGGGAGTGCACTGTGCGTGCTTAATGCACGCAGGCAGCCAGGGCTGCTGCGCCGGGGGGGCTGCGTGGGGAGCAGCCCCCCATTGCAGCAGTCAGCTCTGCCCCTTCCAGAGCCCCTGTCTCCGCGGGCTGGCATGCCGGAGGGCAGGGCACAAGGCGGGGGGTCTTGAATGCAACGGGCTCTGTCTGCAGAGCAGCGAGCACAGACCTGCGTGCACAAGCACCTGAGAGAACTCAGCATTTGAGAAGCAGCAGGAGCGTCCGGCTGCAGGAGCCCCTGCTACGAGCACACTGGCCCCATGCCTCGGCCACGGCAGGGACTGTTTCTTGCTAACACCTTACGATGCACCACAAATAACGCAAGCCAAGCTGCCAAATTAATGAGGCGAGCACAGCCGCTGCTTATTGATTTGCCTGTTAGCGCAGCAGCCCGAGTGTCCGAGGCAGGGCAGCTCAGGAGCACGGCTGTGACCGGCGTTTCTGCACAGTTAGAGGCGGGAGGTGATTGCCATGTGCTTTGCAGTACCAACCCCTGCAAAATCCTGGTGCAAAGAAGACTTGGAGCACTGGAACTCAGCTGAAACGCCTGGATGTTACGTGGATGAAACACGGAGGCTGAGAGGGGAGACCTCATCGCTCTCTACAACCACCTGAAAGGAGGTTGTAGCGAGGTGGGGGTCGGTCTCTTCTCCCAAGGAACAAGCGATAGGAC
>NW_008794891.1:370040-371909 GCF_000699145.1 Aptenodytes forsteri | reverse complement strand
GCTGAGGGAACTGGGGTTGTTTAGCCTGGAGAAAAGGAGGCTGAGGGGAGACCTCATCGCTCTCTACAACTCCCTGAAAGGAGGTTGTAGCGAGGTGGGGGTCGGTCTCTTCTCCCAAGGAACAAGCGACAGGACAAGAGGAAACGGCCTCAAGTTGTGCCAGGGGAGGTTTAGATTGGACGTGAGGAAAAATGTCTTTACTGAAAGAGTGGTTAAACATTGGACCAGGCTGCCCAGGGAAGTGGTAGAGTCCCCATCCCTGGAGGTATTTAAAAGACGAGTAGATGAGGTGCTTAGGGACATGGTTTAGTGGGTGGTGGTGTTGAGTCAATGGTTGGACTCGATGATCTTAGAGGTCTTTTCCAACCTTAATGATTCTATGATTCTATGATTCTATGATGTTTGCCTTTATCTGCAGCTGACCCAGCAGCACCGCGAGTTTTACTGGGACAAGAGCAGGATGCTGTACCTCCTTCCCTACGTCGTGCTGCCCTCGAAGGAAAAGGAGAGATATCCTCATCCACTCGACCTGTGAGTACCGATGTCCCTGCAGACAGTCCCTAGGACATGGTGGCACCCAATTCCCAGGGCTTGGGCTAGTGGGACGAAACTGGAGGGGTCTGGGGGAGAGCCAGCCCCACACCTGATCCTCCTTCTCTTCTTCACCCAAACCTTCTTTCCTCAGAAAAATGAGAGCAGAAGAAACCAGATTAACCTGGAAGGAAAGAACAGGAGGGCAGCGTGCCAGGCTTTGAGGCTTTTTTCCCAACTTAGAAATCCCAGGTTTGTTTTTTTTTTAAAAGCAAGCATCCTCCTGGTTGTGGGTTTGAAATCCTGGATGTTTGTTTATTTCAAAGCCCTCACAAAAACTGAAGCAGCATCCTGGGGGCTCCGTGTCCTGTCTCCTCCCCTCCTCGTTGCTGTGGGACACCCCACAGGGTCTGCTGCTCCCTGGGACCTTTCCCACCACCAGCACGGCAGAGGAGACCTGAGGGCTGCAACTGTTTTACTTGAATATTATGCCAAAGTGGCTGCTGAAAAAGGCATGACTTTAGCAACCAAGCAGGTGAGCTGGCCAAAGGTCCAGCTGCCACCCCCAGGTTGCCCACCGGCCACCCAAGCCATCACAAACCAGTGAGGTCTCTGAGTCACCATGGCCATGAATTGATGGGGGAACCCCAACCCTCTCCCATAGCTACCTCCTGCCTCCCCGTAGCCAGGCTGGGCTGGGCATGGGCACTGCTGGGGCTCCTCTCCTCTGAGCTGGTGGGTCCAGTCCTCTGCTGACCAGGTACCTCCAAAATATGAGGTCCTGGAGAGAGGAGGAGGTCACAAAAACTGAAAGGCAAAAATTGCCCTTTTGTTATTGCTCATATAGTCACTCAAGAAAAAAAGACATCGAGGAGTGAAGCTCCTGGGTATTCCTCATCCCTCCCGGACCTGTTGCCCTGGCCGAGGGAGCAGAGGGTCAGAAAGGTGGAGCAGTGATCCTGGAGGGCAGCATGTAGGCGTTGCTCCTCATCCAGCCCTCGGTGCATCTCATGGGTGCGTTTCGTTTGCTATATCCCTTGCTGTGCTCAGCATGCCTGATGGCACAGCTTCACAGTTTCCGCGCTAACAACCACATTAGGGTCACTGAGACCTTACAGATGTCCTCCCTAAACCGCTGGTGTCAGAACAGCTCATACTCACAGATGTCTCACTAAAACATCTGTTATTACCCCAAATTAAATCCTTTCGTTGCCCCACCTGAGGGTGTCCAGCCCAGCACTCCCATTAGCAGATCCCCAGGCAGAGCTGCAAACCGGGACAGACCAGTGCTGTGGTTATGTTAGATATAGAATCATAGAATCATAGAATAGTTTGGGT
>NW_008794891.1:367794-369521 GCF_000699145.1 Aptenodytes forsteri | reverse complement strand
CCCTTGTCCTGTTGCAACAGGCCCTGCTAAAAAGTCTGCTGCCATCTTTCTTATAAGCCCCCTATAAGTCCTGATAGGCTGCAAGAAGGTCTCCCTGAAGACTTCTCTTCTCTAGGCTGAACAACCCCAACTCTCTCAGCCTTTCTCCATAGCAGAGGTGTTCCATCCCCCTGATCATTTTCGTGTCCCTCCTCTGGACCTGCTCCAACAGGTCCGTGTCTTTCTTATGCTGAGGGCTCCAGAGCTGGACGATAAATATGTAAACCATTGGTCTGTGCTTCTCCTCCACCGGTCTTTGCTACTGCTCTGCACGTGGCAGTCCTGCAGCAAGGGGAATATGTGCACTGAAACACTGCAGGGTCCCATGCGTGCAGCCTGGCGTGCCTATGCTGAAGTGCAGATGCTGAAGTGATGTTTGAAGGTTCCATCTAAGCTCCTCGCTGAAAGGCTGTGGCAGCTGAGCCCCCAGCACTGCCCCGGCATGCACAGGGGCTGAGCAGCTCCGAAACACCTCGCTGTCACAGCGGAGCTTCTCCTCCTGGGAATGTCAGGGCAGATGCTGCAGAAGCTGGGCCGTGTGAGGGAGCTTGTCAGCGTCTCTGGGGCACAAAGGTGGACAGAAGTAGACATAGCACTGCTGAAACACAGATTAAGTGGCTGGATATTTCTCTCCAGCGCTGAAAGCACAGTGGGTATGTTGGGGATGGAAAGAAATAGTGGTAAAAATTTTTTAGCAAGAATAAAGGGAAAGTAAAACTTGGTGGGGACATGGAGTAGCACAGACCACAGACCACATTCAGGGAGCAGCGAGGCTGAACTCCCACGGAGAGACTTTGCATGTGCAAAACCAATTGAGACCACCTAACTTGACAGCCGTGGGCTGTGCGTTACTGCCTGGCATGCTCTGTGGCATAGCCCAGCATGGTGTCCCACCACCCTTCTAGATGGACACCCACAGCACTGACAGCCCCCAACGCCCTGCTCAGCCCTCCAAGGACCAGAGGAGCCGTCAGAGGAGTGTGTTGCTCTCAACCAACGCAGCTTATAGCTGGCATCCAAAATTCCCTCTTGCCTTGAGCTCCGAGCACAAACTGGCCTCCTGGGATGGTTACACTGGACCTGAAAGGGGCTGAAAATGCATCTACAGGGTGGCCAGCCCAGCAGGACTGGGAGCTGAGCTGCGGTGGGAGGCAGCCGGAGCCAGCCACCAGCAGAAATACGTGGGTGCCCTCTAGTGCTATATTCCTGTGGCTCAACAGGGGTGTAAAATACGGGGAAAGAAGCTTCCAGTCATCTTCAGAGGGCTTCAGATAAAATACCTTCAGATGTTTTCCTTATATCTGGCTGGATCTTCGTGTCTTGTAACTTGTGCCCATCGCTGCTCTTATCACCATGCACCTCGAAATTCAAGGTGCATCCTCCAGCCTCCTACATCTCTACATCCTCTAGATCCTTTCTTCTCTGCTACCTGCCCTTGGATAGCTGTAGATAATAAGAAGATCCCCCTCTGCCTTCTCCTTTCGAGGCTGAATAACCCAGCTCTCTGCCTCTCCTTGCACATAGAACCATCGAATCACGGAATGGTTTGGGTGGGAAGGGACCTCTCAAGACCATCTAGTCCAACCCCCCTGCCGTGGGCAGGGACATCTTCAACTAGAGCAGGTTGCTCAGAGCCCCGTCCAACCTGACCTGGAATGTTTCCAGGGATGGGGCATCCACCACCTCTC
>NW_008794891.1:365879-367131 GCF_000699145.1 Aptenodytes forsteri | reverse complement strand
GCTCAGCAACAACTACAACATCGGTGCGTTATCAACTTTGTTCCCATCCTAAATCCAAAACACAGCACTGTGCCAGCTACTAGGAAGGAAATTAACTCTATCCCTGCCGAAACCAGGACAAGCCCCCTGATCATTTTCGTGTCCCTCCTCTGGACCCACTCCAACAGGTCTGTGTCTTTCCTGTGCTGAGGACCCCAGAGCTGGACGCAGTGCTGCAGGGGGGGGGTCCACATCATGTGCTCCAGCCCATCTCGGTGGCCCTTGCTCCAGTATGTCTGTGTCTTCCTTGCACAGGGGAGCCTCGGACCAGCCACAGCACTGCAGACACCGACCAGGGGGGTTGGATGCTGCCTCTGCCCCACGGACGACTCTCCTGCTCACACAGCCCAGGAGGCAGCTGGACCCTCCTTGCTGCGAGATGGGAAGTCGCAGGGACAGTGTGAGCTATGGCTAGCCCTGGAAGCCCGTGAATCTGCAAAGTTTTGTGTGTGGAGCTCAGAGCAGCTACTTAAACAAGTGGTTAATTGATGGGCATGGAGCGTTTTGCCCCTGCTGTGTGCTCTGGCTATCTAGGCTGGCTAACGCTTTCTTATCAACCCTTCGCTGCCCATCCGAAACGAACAGGAGAGGGGGAGGCTGTCCTTCACCCAGGCCAGGTCTCATGGCAAGGGGGAGAAATGTGTGGGACGAGGAGCATAGATGGAAGTGGATGGAGTAAAACAGATGCTGTCAGGGCCGTGAGCGCATCCCCCTTCCAGCAGTTTAGCTGGCAGAAGCCAAGGTCAGCCCCGGCACTGATAAGAGCTGTTGTGAGCGAAGCTGGAGGTGATGGCCGGCGCCTCCCTTCCTTTGGAATCTCTTTTTAAGCTGCAGATTTACCACCGGCCCCCACCTTTGCAGCTGTGCCACAGCTGGCTCTGCGCCTGGTCTTGGACGTCCTCTGCCTTCCGCTGCTCGGGGACTGGCTGGGCATCGGTCGGCAGGTGGTGAGCAATTGCATTGTGCATCACTTGCTTTGTGTATTATTATTATTATTATGTTGTTGTTGTTGTTGTTGTTGTTGTTGTTGTTGTTGTTGTTGTTGTTGTTGTTGTTGTTGTTGTTGTTGTTGTTGTTGTTGTTGTTGTTGTTGTTGTTGTTGTTGTTGTTGTTGTTGTTGTTGTTGTTGTTGTTGTTGTTGTTGTTGTTGTTGTTGTTGTTGTTGTTGTTGTTGTTGTTGTTATTATTATTATTATTATTATTTTTTCAATTA
>NW_008794891.1:361319-364206 GCF_000699145.1 Aptenodytes forsteri | reverse complement strand
GCATTGGACCAGGCTGCCCAGGGAAGTGGTGGAGTCCCCATCCCTGGAAGTATTTAAAAGTCGTGTAGACGTGACACTTAGGGACATGGTTTAGTGGTGGACTTGGCAGTGCTGGGTTAACGGTTGGACTTGATGATCTTAGAGGTCTTTTCCAACCTAAATGATTCTATGATTCTATGATTCTATTACAGGCGGAGCTCCATCTCCTACCCCATCTTGGAGCTGCTGGCAGGGAGGGAGGGCAGAGGCAGGAGGTCCAGCTCAGCCCCGGTGCCGCTGCCTTGGTGGGAACAGGAGCAGCCTCATGTCCTCGCCCCACTTCCACCCCAGCTGCATCTCCGGGCTCTTTCCTACTTGTCTGGTTCATAACCAGCCTCCTGTCTGATTCCCATGCCTGATTCAAAACACAAAAGCACCCCAGCAATGAGGGGCTCTTTGTAGCAGCTATTTTGGAAACCCAGAGATGGTTTTTTTAGTAGCTTTTTATTGACTTTTTTCCCCCACTCACTGAAATCTGAAGTGAAATAACCCTTTTAAACTTACCTCCTCATCACTCCCCAGCCAGCACATTTCATCCAGTTATAGCAAGCTGATGGGGACTAACTACTACAGCACTTCAAAAGCTGGGGTTTAACACACCAAGGAAAGTCCTCATGTGTTTTAGTGCATTACTAAAACCCCTTCAAACTCATGTCAGGTCATCGTTTGCGGTGAGACAGAGTTGTGCATGCTTTTTAGGGCTTGTTCCTTGGCCAAGATCAACCACGCAGCATTTACGGGGTGCGGGGGGGAGGGTGTGTGCAGCAGCCACAAGGAAGAAACTCACTTTGTGCCAGTGATGCAAAGACCAAACACCAAGAGACATCTATTTATTTGAACTATAAGACAAAATACATTAATGGCATCACTTCCACCAAATTTCATTTGCCTCCCTGGAAGGGCTTTCTGTGTTGACCCTGACATGGCTGCTAAGGTGTCCCGGGGAGGTTCACCCCTTGCAGATGCAGGATCTGATCCTGAAATTGCTTTTAGGCACCTGGAGGGATGCTGCCGGAGTGGAACTGAGCACCTGCCCACCCGCCTGCACAGCAGAGGAGGGCTGTGGGTATCTTGGCGCTCACTCCCCTCCTGGGAGCTCTCTGGTGGGTTTGTGGGGGCTGCTGGGGTTCACGGAGCACCCCTGCCTGCTCTCCCCAGCTCACAGCTCCCACCCGCGGTGGCCGAGCCCAAATCCTCCTTCGCTGATGGCTCTCTGGACCATGGCCAACTCGGAGTCTAACATTTTAGATGCCAAGTGAGGAGTTTTTTTGCCTTTTTATTGCCTTTTCACACTCTTGTGAGCCCCCTCTGCAGTTCCTCACCATCAGCCTGAGCCCCTCAGCATCACCAGCCTCCTCCCCACAGATGCTGGAGGAGTTCCATAACCCTGTCCTTGAAGTGCCCTGGAGCTCCCCCGCACGTCAAAGCCGGTGCTGCAAATAAATCTCTCCTATTTTCTTCGCTCTGGCCAAGACTTCCAAGACGGACTCATCCTTCCAGCCACCCTGCCACGCAGAGAAACCCCAGGTCTTTAATTCATGCATGGCACGGTCCGAGCACCAAACCCTACAAGGTGGTTTCCCATCATGGGGAAACCTCTTCCTCTTCTCCCCAGTCCGTGAAACGTGGTGGCAGCAGACAGGGAGCCCAGGGGTTACCAAAACCACGTCCCCAGAAGATGACTCGTTCTGTCACCGCATCCCCAGGAAGGGCTGCCCGCAGGGAGCTGGCAGGGGAGGTGATCTTACCGCAAATACCCAAGGTGGGGTCTATTTTTAGCCTGGGACATGCTTTGTTGCTGCCTAGCACGTCCTCAAGTGCAGAACTGTGGTGTGCGGAGGGCACGGTGCAGATTCGGTGCCTGGCAGGACTGACCTGCAGGCAGGGAAAGGAGGGTTGCCTGAATACACCCTGCAGGGTTTAAGTACAGGAAAGCAAATGAAAACAGATGCAGAAGAATCCCATGGTGAAGAAACCTTCCTGAGAACATCAGGTTGGGTTTTCCAAGCTTTAAACCATGCTGGCAATTATTGTGTCCAGCGTAACGGAGGCAAGAGCAGCTTCAATAGCTTTCCTGGCTCCTTCTCCCTCCACCTCCCCAGCACTCTCGTGAAGGCACCGAGAACACCTTGGCCTTTCCAGGAGATATTTTGAACACCCAGTTCTGGTGTCCCCATTTCAGTAGCCCTTTAATGCAAAAAGAAATGGAGATGTTTTCAGCACGTGAGCACCTAAACCCTCCCAAGGGTGCAGACAATCCTTGCCACATTTCTGAATGTCTTCAATAGGAAACGTTGAAGGTAGGGGAAGGTGAAAGCCCTTCTGCAGCGTCACCTTGCACAGCCTTCCCTACTGCAGCCGGAGCATTAGGGCGAATTATCGGCATGTTTCGTCCGTGCCCCCTCCCTGGAGCTCTTGCACCCACGATGTCTTCTCTCCATCAGCCCAGGAGGGTGGGTGTTTCTCCCCTCCCTCTTCTCAAGCAGCACAGATCCAGCAAACAGCCCCGTTTTCTGGTGCTTCCCCCACCGCACAGGGGTTGGGGCTGCTGCAGCAGATGGGTTGGCCCTGACAGCAGGTGATGTGCCAGGGTGGCAATCATGGGGGGCTGAGGAATAACACGATCCTGATGAAGCACATATTTTTTGGCCATTTGGAGCTGTACAGCTCTCCCTAGAACAAGAAGCAAATTAAAACCACCTCAAGTTTATACCCTTAAAGCCACTCTCAGGGCTTCTGCGGCTTTCTTGTGCTCACCAGCTTTGATGAGATCAGGTCCCTTTGCTCTGCAGCCCTGGCATCTCGCAGGCAGGGTCGGAGCAGGGGCGAGACCAGGCTGCTGGAGTGG
>NW_008794891.1:354261-361286 GCF_000699145.1 Aptenodytes forsteri | reverse complement strand
AAACAAGAAACAAAATAAAACCCCCCTCAAGTTTATCCCCTTAAAGCCACTCTCAGGGCTTCTGCGGCTTTCTTGTGCTCACCAGGGCTTTGAAGATCAGGTCCCTTTGCTCTGCAGCCCTGGCATCTCGCAGGCAGGGTCGGAGCAGGGGCGAGACCAGGCTGCTGGAGTGGTGCCGCTGGTGGCAGGAGCTCGCCCCCCCTGCCCTCCCCCTGCCCCCCAAATCCATGTTGTGTTTCCAAAGCAGAAGACGTCTGTCTTGCAGCAGGGTGTCTGTCCTGCTGCGGCTGGGGACAAGCCTGCTGGGGATTTTTCCCTTCGCTTCTCCCTTTAGAGGGCACCAGCGTTTTGCAGACTGTGCTCTGCGGTCACTGGCAGCGTGGTCAGGCAGAAGGTGGGTTATGGGGCCCCCAGCCCTTTGGGCTGGTTTCCAAGCTGGCTGCTCGCGTGGAGGCCAGATTTGCCTCTCTGCGTCTCCGCTCACGTTTCATCCCACGCTGGTGCCACGACGTCGGGGTGGCCGTGCCCAGCTCGGCAGCGGGGCAGCTTTGTGCGGCGCAGCTGCGGTGCACGGCTCCAGCTGCGGTGCAGGCGATGGACGCGCAGGCGAGGCAGGGGACAAGCGCTTCCCCTGCCTCAGTTTCCCATATCTCCTCCCTCGCTGATTCGGACTCTGCGACCGGGGACTTTCCTGGGCGTGGGGGGAGCCTGAGGCACCCGGATCCCGCGGGGACCCTGCCTGCTTGTACGGGACCTGCGCTCAGGCATCCCTCCTGCTCCCGACACGGGGCTGGGGTGAGTGAGAGGGGAAGGGCAAGGTAGAAATAACAGGGTGCCTCCTGCCTGGGCAGCAGAGCTGGGGCAGGGACAGGCTCCCTTCTGGCAGGGGAAAGTGCTGAAGTTTGCAAAACCTGGCTGCGTTTTCCAGCTGCTTTGGCTCCCAGCCCTCCGAGATGTGGTTGCTTGTCCGCAGGGCCCTCTCCAGGTCCCGGGTGCCTGGGGAGATGGGGGGAGTTACAAACTCCCCCGGGGGACAGGGAGCCCCATGGGGCTGTCACCGTCTGGGGCCTGGGGACTGGGATGGCTCAGACGTGTCTGGGATTAAAACCCACCATCCAAGCAAGGCTGTTACACGTCCCTGGCACAGTGGGAAGGGGTTTTCCTTTGCAGCGCGGACCGATCCCGGCTGTCGTGTTCTGCTGCTCCTGTGATGCTGGAAGAGGCTGGATGAGGTAACCCCAAATGCAATGGGGTGATGGGGAGGGCAGGAGGGGAGGAGCAGCAGCCAGGTTAGAAATAAAGGGTTGGAGTATCCCCTCTGCAGCAAAAGCCAGGGGCAGGATATGAAGATGGCCTTGAAATAGCCCCAGATGGTTGGAGTTCGTGGGAGCAAATGTGTTCAAAAAAACCCTTTATCAGCTCTTCAGGAGTGAGACCTTCCCACACCGAGCCCCCCCTGGAAATCCCACTGGGCTCACCCCAAGCAGCTCCCTCAGGAGGTGGCGGGGGGGGCGCGGGGTACGTGCAGACCCCATTAGAGACATGAGAAACCTGCTGGGGGCTGTCCTGTGAGGAGGAGCTGGTGGTCTGGGGCACCCTGAGCAGCACCCAGCACCCTGCCCTGCAAGCACCGCTGGAGCCAACGCACAGCTTGGAGGTGGAGGTGCTGGGAGCAGGTCCCCCATGCCGGGATGCTCTGCAGAGAGGCCAGGCAGAGCCCTGGGGAACCGTCCCGGGCACCAGCGAGAGTTCACTGAACCTGGTATACTGAAAAAACAAACCAAAGCATGTGGCGCTTCAGGGACCGGCATTTTCCAAAAGAATTTTACTCTGCTGGAAAAGCTCCAACCATCAAAAGGATGATGTAGGGATAAAATCCAAAGTGTCAGGGAGGGCTATATAAGGCGGTGTGTAGACGGTACGATGTCATCAGTCATTAAAACATGCTAGGGAGCTCTGACGTGCTCTGCTACAGTAGAAATTTGAGGGTCACTGCCGGTGTCACCGGGAGCACTCTGTGACTTGCAGGTCCAGGAGCTGCACTGCTGGCTGGTGGGAACCACCACTGGATTCAGGAGGAGGAACATGGACACGGTCACAGCACTGATGGGGAAGAGGCACCCACCAACTGGGACAGTGCAAGTGTCACCAACACACCTGGTGTCCAAAGACAGCGAAATCCCCATTAAACTTGAGGGACGTGCCAAGCGCTCTCCTGCAGCTCTAGGGAAGGGGGCACCAGCTCCTCCACGCTGCAGGAGAAGGGGGGAGGTGCTCCTCTACCCTGCGAGGCTGCATGGCAGAGAGGTCTGCAGGGCACAGCATGGGACTGGGTGCATCCTTGCGGCAGCGGTTTGGGGACCACGCTGTGCACGTTGGCCACGTCGGAGGGGTGGCTGCTCTTGAGCCGGGCGAGGTGAGGAGCTGCTCATCTCAGCTCACCCATCTCCGGCTGCCGGTGTGGGGCCGTGGCGCCGAGCCCTGCGTGCCCCTGGGCATCTCAGTGATGCTCGCACTGGCTTCGCTCACTTTGGTGTGTCTGTAATACCCAGGGGCTGGAGAAGCAACATGTTTGGACATGCCTAGACACCTCCTCACTTACGAGTGTCCTTTCTGCTCCTAAAAGTGGCCCTAGACAGTGTGGATCCGCTCTGTGTAAGCCAGAGGGTGGGATTTCCCCCGTTGGGTCAGGCCTATTTCCTATTTCTCTTCTTCAGGTGGCCCCGAGCCTGCAGACCTCACACCCTCCTGAGCTGCCCCTTTTCCAGGTGGAAGAGCCCTGCTCTGTCCTTCCCCTCCTGCTAGGGCAGCCGAGCCACTCCGCTGGCCACCCCGTGCCATCTAACACAGCTTTTCTTGGGACGTGTTTTCCAGAGCTGCTGTCCTCCTTTGACACCCCCAAAAGCACGGTTGGAAGTGATACCCTCCTTTGCTTGCTCTTGCCTTTCTGGGAACCCCTAACATGGGGTTTGCCCTCGCGCCCGGGCACCTCTCCGAGCAGTCGTAGCATGTTTAAAGCCCATCATGGCTCTCTCTTTCCTTTGCGCATTACTTTGCACTCGTCAATGTTGAATTTCATGACCGATCTCCTGCCGAGGCAGCCTGCTGTGAGATCTCCTCCTGCCTGGCTGCAGGCTGGGTTTGAGTGTCCCAGCCCACTTGGTGCCACTTTTCCCTGTCACCTATGAGTGCTGTTGGGCACAGAGCTGGGAGAGCCCCACCAGCAGCTCTTCTCTGCTGGGAAGAGGACTCATGACCGCCCCCCCCGCTCACTTTACTGCTGGCCTCCAAGCAGCTCCGAAGCCGCGGGAGGACACCACAGCTCATCCGCGTGGCTTTCACCGCCTCTGCTGTGGGTCTTGGTCAAACCTGCCTGGAAAATCTCAGTATACCCTGAATACTAGCAGAGATTCCTGCCCTTCACACAGGCATGGGGAGAAAGCAAGGGGAGAAAGGGAAGGAAAACCCTTCGTGCCCTTCATCCCTTCAATCATAGGTTGCCCAGAGAGGTGGTGGATGCCCCATCCCTGGAAACATTCCAGGTCAGGCTGGACGGGGCTCTGAGCAACCTGCTCTAGTTGCAGATGTCCCTGCCCACGGCAGGGGGGTTGGACTAGATGACCTTTAGAGGTCCCTTCCCACCCAAACCATTCTATTATTCTATGATCCACCACAGCAGAGACATCAGGGATAAATGACATGGTTGTTCGCTGCACTCTTCCCACGCTCTAGCATGTCCCGTTAATTACGTCAGGCTCAGTGTTTTGCAAATGCAGGTTGATTTTGTCCAGAACCGGCTTAGCTCTGAGCAAGCCCTCTCCCCCTCCTCTTGTGCCCCTGGAAAACCGCCTCTCCCTCTGACCATGCTGCCCCTTCCCCACCTCGTCTGCTCTCAGATCCCATCTCGGACCCCTCCTGAAGGTGGGGTCCCCCCTCGCCACCAGTCTGGGCATCGGCTGGCACAGCCACGGGCACCGTTTAACCAGGTAAAGGTTAACCCAGGTTGGCACCCGCCCTTACAGCCCCAGCTCCTGCCAGGTTTTTCCAGCTACGGAAGCGGGCAGGTGGATGTTTATGGGATCGATCTGATGCTCTTTACCACCTTGACAACTTGTTTAATCTTTCCGTGCTCCACCTCCCCGAGCCAGTGACATTGGCTTTTTCCCACCTTTCTGTGTTTAGACTGGAGCTCGTTTGGACGGGAGACGTGTTTTATTGTGTATTCATCCAGCCGGCGGCACAAAGCACGCCTGGCGTTAGGCAGGGCTGTTAGATACTTGCATAAAACAGATGATCCATAATAACAAAGTGTTTGTTTTCCGACTCCTACCGTGAAAAAAAAACCCTCTCTGCCCCCCGCCCCCAGCTCTGTGCAAAATCCAGTTGCACAAAGGCAAACCAGAGCTGCTCCCTGATGGTCTTGGTGCCAGGTATCTGCATAAGCAATCAAGGCAGGCGAGCGTGAGCTGCCTGCTGGAGCCCTCTGTCCTGCTATTATGGGAACATGCACGGTTGTGTCTTCTTTATTGTCTGTTCGGCAGGTAAATGACTGCAGAGGCAGCCCGGGGAAAAAGGCTCGCTCGAGCATTTTATAGCCCTCCCGAAATGCAAAGTGTTCATCTGAAATGATCCATGGCAGACGCGTGGCGAGACTCTGACTGTCTCCCGCTCGCTCTGCGCCAGGGATGCTGCAGGAATAAATAAGAAGGGGGGGAGGCTCAGCGCCAGTCCTCTCGCCTGAGGGGCTGGTTTTGCTTCCCAAGGGGGAAATTTCTGCTGGGGAGGCGGGAAAGAGCTGCGTGGCATCAGGGCCAGCACCCCAAAGTCCTGCCTGCAGGAAGGGGTCTTCTGCTCATCCAGGAGAAACCCCTCCAGACAGGAGCCTGTTGAGTGGCTGCAAGGCAATGGGATGCATCCTGCACCTCCTCACCCTCGGGGCTGTTGCTGGCTCTGCAAAGGGGGACCCCGCTGCTCTGGAGCCTCCCCACCCCATGGAAGGGGACCTGCAGCTGAGCGGTGAGGGCGGCGGGAGTGCTGTGCCAGCACAAAGCAGGATCCATCCCCAGCGCTGCAATGCGTGCAGCGGGGAAATCCTCATCAGAGCTACTTTTTGGGGCAGGAGTCACATGCATTCGTTCAAATGGCCACTCCAGGAGGAGGTAAATCACACCCAGGAGACATCTCTTTGTCCCCACCACCTGGAAAGACACCTAAAGCTGGACTGTCACACTGACCACGCTCCCAGCGGCATTTGTGAGCCACCTCTCTGCCACAGCTTTCCTGGGTGATTCCCATCCCATCTGGCTTGCTTACCAGGACAGTGGGATGTTGTCCCACGGGGACAAAAAGCCCTTCACATGTCCTGCTGGCAAGCAGGAGAGGGATTCAGAGTCGCATTACCGAACGTGAGGATGGGGCAGGCCAGCACTTAGCAGGAGTAAGCAACCATCCAAGGCTAGGATTGGGACCACGTGGAGGGGGAAAGCTGTGCAGAAAATGGCCCAAGAGCTAGGCTGGCTGGTGAGCAGCCTTGGCTGCAAGACCCTTGCAGGAATACTTCTGCAGTGGGTGATAGCAAGTTCGGTACCCCCTGGCTTGGAAGAGGACGTGCACCAGGAGGATGGAGTCCAGAGAAGAAGCATGAAAGCCATGGGTGCCTTGGAAAGAGATTCATAAGGGGAGCAAGGGAAAAACCTTCCTTCATGATTAAGGGAAGAGAAGCTGCTCCCGCAGTGGGAAGGTGTGCATGGGGTGACCTCCCAGGCACCCTTCTAGCCCTATTTTCCTTAGGTTTTATGATTCTGGCACATTCCTGAGTCCAGAGAGAGAAATGAAGAGGGCCAAGGACATAAAAGGGAAGCAGCTGGATTGCCTGGTAAGCAAACAACAGAGCAACACACTATAAAGAGGTCTCCAGCAGGTATTTCGGTGGCCCAGCGAGGTGCTGCTGCCACCCCAGACCTCAACAGCGAGGACCATCCCAGCAGGCTTTGAAGCTGGCCTTCAACTCCTTTGGTTTGAAACCCCATTTTCTTACAAAAGATCCAGCGGTCTGGACAGCATTCCCTGCTGCAGCGGATGGCTGGGTTTTCCTGGAAGGGTAAAACAGACCTTCTCAGAGATGTGCTGCTTGGGAACGTCTGTGTCATCCCGGGGCTGAGTGAGGCTTTGCAGGCAGAGTCCCAAGGACGCTTTGTCCAGGGGGAAATTCCTCGTGGCGCGTGCACGTGCGGATTGTGTGCATCAGCCACAGGGATGCTCAGGAGCGCAAGTCCTCGCACTTGGTCAGGGGGAAAAGGAGCAGCGGGGTAGGCATCAAAACAGGATCAACCAGGTGATTTTCAGCCTCAAAGTCATCTGTTTTTTGTACAAAATACCTTCATGACTTTGAGATGCCAAGCTCTGTTCAAAGATCATACAGAGAAGCACAGGTACAAATTTGAGCAATGGGAGGAAACGTGGTTTTTAAAGTATTTTCTAGTTGTTTGGTTTGGAGATGTGAAAATTATATAAATTGTTGGCTTGCTGTGTTTAAGAGGAAGAGAAGGCAGGCTGCGCTCAGAGGTGGGCTCACCCGTCGGCTCTTTGGAGGTGTCTATGAATGTTGCATTACACAGAGGACAGAGGACAGCAGAAAACTGGTTTCCCTGGGGGCTGCTTCCCTGCCGTGAGCAGAGTTTTGGGAAAACCAGGAGCTGAGCCCTGGGACCCAGGCTGGGAGGCAGTGGGCACGCTCCCCCCCCTGCCCCGGGCCCATGTGGGACATGTGTTGCATGGTGTGGGGACCACGGCGGGGGGATGCCTGAACTGACAGGTGGGGATGGGGAGTGCAGAGGAATCGGCTGGGTTTGTTCATACTTGCATAGGTGATTTAGCGAGTCCAGAAGAGGGTCACAAAAATGACCAGAGGGCTGGAACACCTCTGCTATGGAGAAAGGCTGAGAGAGTTGGGGTTGTTCAGCCTGGAGAAGAGAAGGCTCTGGGGAGACCTTATTGCAGCCTGTCAGTACTTAAAGGGGGCTTAT
>NW_008794891.1:352571-353845 GCF_000699145.1 Aptenodytes forsteri | reverse complement strand
GGTTGGGTTGGACTAGATGGCCTTGTCCCTTCCAACCCAAACCATTCTGTGATTCGATGATTTCAGACCCCTGCTGAGGATGCGGCAAAGCAGGGAGACATGTGATCCGGCTGGGGGGCGACTGTGTAGGACGTGTCTGTGCTCGTGGCCACGCACGGCGTGGCAGAGCTGCCCTCTGCTAGAAAAAAACTAATTATCAGATCAGGAAAGGCTCATTGCTAAGAGCCAGCGGGACTCCTGGCCGCTGGGAAGGGGCTGCAAAAAATCAGTGAGCAAAGAGGCATTGCCCAGTGTCAGTGGGTCGGGACTGAATGTTTTTCTCTCTCCCCCCAGCCAGAAAAAGCGCAGCCTTGGGATGCTCCAAGTGGGCCTGTTTTCAGAGGAAAGCTGCCCTTTGGGGCAAGAATCCTCCGAGGCAGCAGGGCTGGGGGCTGGTGATGCTCCCACCCATGGAGGGGGATGCTGGTGGGACCCCCGTGCCGTCCGGCGGGGACAGAGGGGACGCAGCACGTTTTGGGGGAAGGCACGGTCGTGCCGTGCTTGCGATGCTCCTCGCTGACATGCCGCTGGCCACCGCGGTCGCGGAGGTAATCTTAGCGGTGCCGCTGAATGGAAAAAAGCAGAGTCTGCCACAGCTCAGCGTGTTTACATAGCTCCAAATGTCAAGTGGCGAAGGCGAAAACAGCAGCGAGGGATATTAAAACACAGGCTAATTAGCACGGGCTCTCAGGCAGCATGGAGGTCACTGCTGACACGGTGCGTGGGACGGCTGGCGTGGGGGGAACCCGCCTGGCACCTGTCCTGGGAGGTTTCGGCATCGCTGAGCTTGGTTTTCCCCCCAGCCGGTGGGGCACCGGCCGGGCATGTGGCTCTGCCTGGCACGAGCATCTCGGCCCCGAATAAACAACTTCATCTGTGCTCTCTCTCAGCCCAGCTGGGTTTCGGGAGGAGAGGACAGTGATGCTGTCTGCCCCCGCTGCCAGCTCACTGCCGGGCTGTCAGGGCGAAGGGATCCAGGCACCGCGGTCAGAGAGCGCAGCTGGGTACCAAGTGCAGCACCCGATGGGGATGCGGGAATGGGCCACCTCCCCCAGACCTCTGCAGGATGGAGGGGGGCTGTCTTCTGTGAGCTCCCATCGCAGCAGCCCTGCCTGGATGTGCTGGTTTGGGCTGGGGGGGAGTTAATTTTCTTGACAGTAGCTGGTACGGGGCTGCGTTTTGGATCCGTGCTGGAAACGGCGTTGATGATACAGGGATGTTTTAGCTATTGCTGA
>NW_008794891.1:345010-352523 GCF_000699145.1 Aptenodytes forsteri | reverse complement strand
CCCCACCAGCGAGCAGGCTGGGGGGGCACGAGGAGCTGGGAGGGGACACGGCCGGGACAGCTGACCCCGACTGACCCAAGGGATATCCCACACCATGAGTTTGCTTCGCTTGCGCGTGCGGCTTTTGCTTTACCGATTAAACTGGTTTTATCTCAACCCACGAGTTTTCTCACTTTTACCTTTCCGATTCTCTCCCCCCTCCCACCGGGGGGGAGCGAGGGAGCGGCTGGGTGGGGCTGAGCTACCGGCTGGGCTTAAACCATGACATCAGTTTTCTTTTAACTTTTAGCGCCTCTGAGAGCTCTTCACTCTTAAAACATTTGTTCCAGGAGCTTGTAAAGTTCAGCTGTGAGATTTGTGCAGCCCGTCATGCAAAGAACTTTAATTAAACATGTGAAAGTCAAACACACTTGGTGTAATTCAGACTGACAGTGCATCTAAACGTATTTAGTTCCTGGATTTTAATTAAGTCCTCCAGAGCAATCGTCTGATTCTTTAAGCACAACTCAGAATTTCTCCTTTTTACTTTTTTGCTGTTCTTTGGGACAGAGGAGCATGCTTCCTGCATGGATGTTTGCATTTGTATGATTTCACATATTTTAAGTCCCAGACAGGTGGTGGATGCTCATGACGACAGGAGGAAACCTGGATGTGTCCCAACAAGAGACTCTCTCTGGTTATGGGAACAGCAAGGTTGCTCATTTTTTGCCTTTCAAGAGAAACAATTCTTATTTTTTTTTTAAGATCATAAATATCCCAGAAATGAACCGTCAGCACTGAGAACCCCTGCAGGATCTCTAGGAAGTACTCGGATGCTCCTGAGACAAGCGCAAGGGAGACATCTCAGTGCTGCTTGCTTTGCTCCATGGCTGGAGCATCCATGAGGGATGGAGAAACGCCCCCGGAGAGGGTCTCCACCCCCCGAAGCAAGCTGTCCCCAGATGCTCCTCTCTTGCCTCTGAAAGCAAATTTGTGGTATTAAGTGAAATAGCGGTATTCGGTGAAACACATTTCTTCCCCCTTGCATGTGCCCTGCTTTTCTCTAATCAGTGTAATCCCTGTAATTACGCAGTTAGGGCACCAGAAATCGGTGATGCCAATTGCTAGACCCTTGCCAGGACTTCTTGGGCTCTAGGACGGGCTCGTGCCCGGCTGTCCCAGGGCGCTGCCGGGGTCTGGGCAGAGGCATCCTCTTTTCCAGTATCTCCCAGTTGGTTGCTGGGGCTGGGGCTCGGTTTGGGAACCACCACGTCTTGCTGTGAACATCTGTCTCCCACCCCCCTGCCCATGCCATCTGTCCTGTGGAGGGGAAGTAATTAAACGAGGCTGTTCATTAATATGTCCTTGATGCTACAGCACCCTGGGAAAGGAGAAGCCTTTTCCCTAAGAGGGACGTGTAATTATATAGCGGCACTGAGAGTGGCACAGTTTTACGTGTATGGCTTGCATGGTCCCGTGGGTACAGGTGCAGTTAAGGAAACTTTGGGGCCATCTTATTACCGTCCTTTTATACCTCTTATTACCGTCCTTTGACCTTTTTCCTCCCTCCCGGCTGCCACCCTTTGCCTGCCCCCCTCTTATTTGGGGCAGCCCACGTGCATCATTGCTTTTAGGGACCTGCACTTTGGCTGCAGGTGATGCAGGGTGCAAACCATATACGAGGCTACACAGCAGTGAGCAATTCGGGGACCCCGTATAATGTATTTTTTTTTGGCAAACAAGCTCCAGCGCAGCTGTTTGCCCATCGCAGGAGTCATCTGGGAGGGCCTGGAGGAAACTCTGCTGGAAAGAACAGAGTTACCCTGGGGTGGGGAGCGTGAAAGGCAAGCGACAGCTGAAAATGCAAGGTCAAGATTTAACGAGGACGATTGGAGCCGGCAGGGGGAAAAGAAAGCAAAATCCAGGAGCAGTTCTTAAATAAGTGGGTGGTCTTCTCAGTTTTTGTCTTTAAGAAACAGCTTTGACAGCCCCTTTCGCTGCTCCACAGCTTTCCCAGAGCTGGAAAAACTACAAAACAAGGAAAAAAAAAAAATGGGAAGCAACAGGGAAGATTAGAGAGCTGAGTCTTCAGCATGATTCATTTGTATTTCAAGTCAAAAAAAGAGAGAAAATCCCAGTAAATACTTTCCGGGTTCTGCAGATGTTTGGGGAAGCCGCATGGAGGTGAGGTTAGGGGTGGCCAAGTCCTCCCGTAGGGTTGGTTTGCAGAAGACAACCTTTTGCACGAGTTCAGTGCCAATTCCCAGCTCCTCACGGATGTAAAAGCAGGACACCCTCGCCCCGGCCGGGACACAGCAGCTTTACCTCCTCCGCAGCTGCCCTGGGTCTCAGGGTACTCGCGGTGGGTCTGGCTGCAGAAACCCAACCCCAGCATCTTCCCGAGCTGCTGCAGTCAGGAAGGGGATTTGCCCTCAAAGGGAGTTTTGCAGTTTTGCATGAAGGGCCAAGAGGTGTCTTTAGGAGAACAGTTGGGGAAGTTCTTTAGGACCAATGTCATGCACATCAGGCAGGACCGAATCCCCCTCTCCGGAGGTGCTGCGTAGCCTTCAGCCCTGGAAAATACATACGATGCTCTTACAACGATATCCAGACGTCTGAATGCGAGTGGTGGGGAGAAGATAAGAGGTTGAGAGTGGAGCACGGGGCGAGGGGAGGGGGGGGCTGTGGGTACCAGGAGCACTGCACCGGGCTGGGGACCGGGTCCTAACACCTTCCTCCACCCCATGCTGCACGCAGGCATCCAGGGTGGTCCATGTCCTGATGGGGGTCAGGAGAGACATCTCCTGAGCTGACCCCTGCAGAGCTCCGTCTGTGGTTCATCCTTGAGGGGCCTGAGGAAGCCTTCAGGGAGGTTTGCTAAGTGGATGTGAAGGCTTCATCTGAACGCCCGGGGTCCAGGGGTGGCCCGGTCCCCTCGGAAAGGTCGTCCTGGGGAGCTCTGATCTTATTCCTACCTTCATCTTTGCTTGCTCCAACTTTAGTCTCCAGCTCTCTCAACCTGCCTTTGCCTCTTGATTAAAGAGCCTCCACTACCAGTCTTCTCCCCAGGAGAGGTCATTACATGCTGTGACAAGTTTTCTCCCTCACCTTTATTTTGATGAGTGAAAGAGCCTGAGCGTGCTGTGGGAAGGACTTTGCAGACTGGGGATGTTCTGGCAACTCCTGACTCTGGGTCTTCATTGTCCCTTGCAGACAGGGACCCTGCTGGGTACAGAGGTGATGTCCGTGCCCCCATCCATCCCCTGCCCATATACCCATACTCCCGTCACGCCAGCAGCCTCGGGCGGAGGGGCGAAGAGGAAAAAAAAAACCACTTGCTGCTATTTCATCTGCCTTAAACCCCGCGCTGCTTAATCGTCCCCAAAGCGATCCGCCACTGCTCTGCATCAGCGTCTCAGCCTGGCCGTTGTTCTCCCATCCATAATTGTGTCGGAGGCAAAAGCTCTCAGGAAGGATTTAAAGTTGGCTCTGGGCACGTCGAGGGGAATACTGACGGGGCTGGGAGCCGTTCATTAACCTTCCTTCAGGAACATGCATTTTCCTTCCTGCTGGGCAGATAAGGCAGCAGTATTTCTAAAATCTTAACGTGTGTAGTTTCTCTGTTAAGAACATATAGACATTATTCTCAGCACGTATAGACTGTTAACATCGTGTCATGTCTTTCAGGGACACAAGATACGCGTAACATGAATTTTCTAACAAGGCGTTTAATCCCCAAAGCGTGCAAAATGGTTAAAAAGGGAAATGACAAAGGGAAAATTTAAAAAAAAAAAAAAAAAAAAAGGACGACATGGCTGCATGCTATGCATATCTAATCCCCTTCAGATGCAAGGTAGCAGACAGGTTAATACCAGGTACCCGCCTTTTCTGGACCTGTTGGGCTGTCTGCATTGAAGATGCTACTCTCTGCGGGCAGGGGAAAATGTGTTAAACCCCAGACCCTCAATGGGAAGCTCAAAATGGTTTTCAGATCGTGCTCCAAGGCTCTCGCGTGTCGCTCCGTTGGCAGGACAGATGTTTTCCCAGGCGGGAGGTGTCTCGAACAAGCTGTGCTCGCTTGCTCCCGGACTGCTGCTGCCACCGGTGTCACCTCACATGACCTGAGCGCGTGGCCTGGGCAGAGCTCGGTGGTACCCAGGGAGCCTCCACGCGCCTCCGGGTCCTCCGAGACCACCACGGGAGATGCGCTGCTCTTCCCCGAGAGCAGGGCTCCTGGTGCAACACCTCCGGCTGGACTTGGTGCCAGAAAGGGAACAGATTTTGCATTTAGCTCCCTGCCTTGTCCCCACATGCTGCTAGGGTTTGAAGGGCTGTGGCGACTCCCCCAGTTGCATGTACTGCTCCTTGGATAACACAATAAAACTCCTTGTTTCTCCTTTTTCTCCGTTGTTGACAGCCAGCATACCCGTCATAAGAAAAGCCGAACTAGAGGATGCTACACGTACTCTGGTGTAATGAATTTCCCTGTTCACAGAATAACTTGGGGTTTTGACTCCTTAGTTCAGTCACTAAACCAAATTATCCCTCCTTTACCCTGCTGTGTTCAGCATCGCTCTTGTTAGCAGCCTCCTTTCAGTTATGGCAGCTTCAGAGATCGGTGGGTTTCCAAGGGCAATGGATTATATGTGAGTAAAATAACCCATTTGTTTCCCTCATGCCTGCTGCCTGTGGGAGGTAACTAATGAACAAGGGCTGCAGATCACACTTATCCTAAATACAAATCAGTATGAGCAGTTGCACACAGTGGAGTTAAAAGGGAGCATCCGTCCCGGCTGTCACTGGGCCAGAGCCACAGATAAAACCACCCCGTTTAACCGGGATCGCTGGGTTTCTGCCGGATTTGGGGGAGATTATCAGGCAGGCAGGTGGCTTTGTCTTGAAATAAGAAGCTCTGCTCGTGGGAAATGGAGAAGTTGGAGCGTTTTCCCACTTAAAGAGCTGGAGCCTCATGACGCGCAGGGCTGAGGACGAACACAAAATGCCTTTGCAGCCTCCCCAGAGGATGCCGGCACTGAGGGGGTGAAAGGACAAGTGGCGCTTGGTCCTTTTCTGTGGTTTGGGATAAGCAGGGGTTTAGGAAGGGGCTGGCAGCAGCAGGGTCACCCTGCCGCCACCTTTGAGCCTGTGCAGCTTTGCAGAGCCACGCAGCACCAAAACCCCATCCCCAGGAGAGCTCTATGCGATGGGGCACTTCACCCTGTGGGGACGGTGCCACCAGGCTGGCAGCATCCTTGAGTGGATCCGCCGTGGTCCTGCCTTCACCCGCTGCCTGTGCTCCAGCTCTGCCCGACACCAGGTCCTGGGGGGAGACCGTCCTCCCCGACCCTGCTCCGCTGTCCTCAGACTGAAGTCCTGGGGTCCCTGCTTGCGTCGGGGTCCCAGCATTTCCACAGACATCCCAGCCTCTGACCCTGCTCTTTCTGACCCCCTGAGCACTGCTGGTGCTTCAGAGCTTCTTGGCACGGGGCTGTCTCCTCCAGCATCGACCCTTGTGCTTTTACCAGCAGGCTGGCAGCTCGCCCATGCCCAGGGCTTTGGACTCTCCACCTCCTCGGGAGACAGCAGAGCCACTTCACCCCTTCTCACCCCGTGGAGCTTCATGGGTGGCTGGGACATCCAGCACCCTTCTAGGACACGGACCCCTCACCCCCAATTTCCCTCCCAGAGGTAAGTGCTGCCCCATACCGTTAGTTTGGTCTCCATGGTTTCCCTGCTGGGTGTTACCATGGTTACCGGTTTCCTTTTTTCATTAGGAGACACAAACTCTGATAGTTCTTGTCTTGTCTCTGCCACCTCCTTGAGCTCTCCAGGCTCTTGCACAGGCTGGTTAGAGGGGATGGAGTGAACTTCGCCTGGGACAAGGGTGGCAGTGGGGCATCCCCAGGCCAATCCAGCAATGGTCTGGGAGACCACAGGCAGACCTGGAGGCTGTTGGTGAAAAGCTGAACAGCTTGAAAGACTGTGTTAACCCTCTGCATCTTGGTTGGGGAAAAAGCGAACGGAAAGTGGATGCCATGACCTGGATTTCCTTTCTGCAACTAGGCTGCATTGAGCTGTGCCTGGGGTAAGGAGCATCCTTACTCAACAGGAGTAAGGCTATCCTAGTCAAAAGCCTCGCCAGAGGCACGAGCTGTCACCAATGTCTCCACCTCCTAGTCCAGGTGCATCTTTTCTCTGCTCTCTCCCCTCTCATAAACAGTGAGCGAGGCAGGAAGACAGATAGGCTTTTAGCAAATCTAAACAGACTTCGCCCCACTGCATCCATTTCCTCCTCGGGCAGCTGGAAGACAGACTGATGGATGGGCTAGCGTGTGTGTTGACTCGTTGCCAGGACGTGCTTGGAAAAGACGGAGGAGGAATGCCATCAGGACCTGCCTAAAAACATCCTCCCTGGCTGGGGCTGGTGGCCGGGGCAGGACTCCCCTCCAGATGTGGGTCCCAAGCTCTGTCCTGGCATCTGCACTTGCTCTTGGTGTCTGGCTCCCGTTGCAGCCCACG
This sequence comes from Aptenodytes forsteri, assembly GCF_000699145.1. Classification (NCBI taxonomy): domain Eukaryota; kingdom Metazoa; phylum Chordata; class Aves; order Sphenisciformes; family Spheniscidae; genus Aptenodytes; species Aptenodytes forsteri. The sequence continues at coordinate 346,025 of NW_008794891.1, read as the reverse complement.
GAGACCTGACCCAGGGAACAATCCAGCTCGCCTTGGGCTTGGGCAGCTGAATTGCTCTGGGCTCAGTCCCAAAGTCCAGACAAAGGCACAGATCTCCCCTAAAACCCTCCAGCCCCATGTCGATGCCTCTGATACCCACAGGCGTCCCTTCTTGTTACGATCCCTGACATCCCAGCCTCGCTCAAATAACGGAGCATCTGCTAAGGGAAACAGCTCCAGCCCCGTTAACAGGACGGAAGGATGCTCCTGCCAGCTTTGTCCCAAGCACCCTTCTGAAAGGCTGTCTGTGGAAAGCACCAGTAGCCTGAGTAATACATTGCAAGCGCTATACGTGGAGGAATTAATTTCTCTGGGGAACTGGATAGAGAATTATTGCCCTTGTAGTGTGTTACTTGGACACGTTGGCGCTCTCCGGCCTCTCTGGCCCTGGCTCAGCTTGCCTGCGTTCTCTCAATCATCAAACACATTAGGGCAGTGAAATTTCTAAGAAAATGTAATAAACTGGTCCTTAGAGACTCCATTTCACATTGTGTCAGAGATGAAAGCTAAGAGGAGCTGGGTCACACGAGAACTCCCTGCACTTACAGACACTGTCTCCACTTGGAACATGACTCAGCCTGTCCTCAGCAGAGGACGATGCCAGGCTGGATGATGGGAAAAGGCTTGTCAGACCATCCCGTGCAGATGTGCAGGTCTGGATGTCCCCCCCCACCCCGGCAGTGCAGAATCACCTTCTGCCACGTGGGCTGCGGGGCAGCAGCAGCAAGGACCAGGGTGATGCTCTCCAGGTACAGACGTGGGAGTCACTGGTAGAGATATAGAGTCATTGAATCATTAAGGTTGGAAAAGACCTCTAAGATCATCGAGTCCAACCGTCGACCCAACACCCCCATGCCCACTAAACCATGTCCCTCAGCGCCTCATCTACACGTCTTTTAAATACCTCCAGGGATGGGGACTCCACCACTTCCCTGGGCAGCCTGGTCCTATGTTTCACCACTCTTTCAGAAAAGAC
>NW_008794891.1:331297-344722 GCF_000699145.1 Aptenodytes forsteri | reverse complement strand
TCCAATGTTTAACCACTCTTTCAGTAAAGACATTTTTCCTCACGTCCAATCTAAACCTCCCCTGGCACAACTTGAGGCCATATCTGCGGGTTTAAGGCCGAAATATTCTCAAGGGCTGGAAGAGGTGAGCAATGTCCTTTCTAACATGCAGGCCTGGTCCTGGAATAGGGCAAGAAAAATGTCTGGAAGCAATGAGAACAACTGAGCATCAGTTGCGTGCACAGCCTAAGCCTATTCATCTCTCCACAACCCAGGAAGGAAGACACCCTTCTGCTTTTCTCCATCTCGAAAGAGGCTGGAATGAGATAATTTCATACAACTGTTGTTCTCTTCTGTTTTGCTGTTCCTCCATGTGTGAAAGGAAGCGAGGACTCTCGTAATTAAATTGTTGTTGGGCAGATGTATGAGCTGCTGAGGAGTGTAAAAGAATACGTCCCTGAGATGTATTTTCATTCAGGAGGATGAAACCGTGCAGGGCTGTTATTTTTCTCATCCACTTTTAGTAAAGAAACAATTAAACTCCCCTCTTTACCGAAGCAGGACTCCAGAAGGCAGCAGAGTGAAGGCATCATTTCTGCCTGTTGAACACTGAGTGTGGAAACTGTTGCTGCTTCTCACAGAGGGGGGACGTGAAAAGAGAGGGAAAAGGGGGGGGAAATGGGATATACATTTCTTCACCAGAACAAAGATTGCTTCAGAGTTCGGTTTGCTTGGCCAGCTTGGTCCGGCCAGGCAGGAATTACTGGTTCAGCGTGTTTGATTGGTGCATCCTGCAGATGGTTGGGAGAGCTGGGACATCCCATCAGGGCAAGGAGTCCTTTTGCTGCTCCAGCTCCCAGGGCTTTTACCTCCTGGCAAGTGATGGCTTCTTTGGCTGCTGGAGTTTCTGTCTCTTTGGGTGGCTTTTGATGAAGAATGGGATGGAGCAATTGGGTCGTATACTCAAAGGGCCCTGTGATGCCCAATGCCATCTCGTCTCATCATCTCATCCCATGCCATGCCATGCCATGCCATGCCATGCCATGCCATGCCATGCCATGCCATGCCATGCCATGTCATGCCATGCCATGCCATGCCATTCCATCCCATCCCATCCCATCCCATCCCCTCTCATCTCCAGAATCTGAACTAACTCAGGTTTAAAAACACTATTTCTTGACTCCTTGCTCCAGAACCATTCTGCCTGAATGAGGAAAACAGTCTCTGTGAAATGATCCGGTGGGAGTTGTGAAACAAGCCGGAGGAACTCCTTCACCACCCAGCACCACAGACTGATGCAGGCCCTTTCTTGCTGAAAGAGTAAAAATGTTCAAGACATGAGGGAAATTCCTTTCAAGGACTCTTGCATTAAGAATGTAGGTATGACGTGTGGTGCAGGAAGATCTGAGATGACCTCTGATCGCCGAAGCTGGACGGCACTGTAATGAAGAACAGGAGAACAGCCGACGGTGTGGGAGCAAGGTCCACATGGCCCAGTTATGAGTTCCCAGCACATCAGCACATCCCAGACATCAGCAGATGTCTGAGAACTGGGGCACAGTGATGTTTGTCTGGTGCTTTTACCCTCCCTCCACTGAAGAGTGTTTCAAGGAGCCAGAGACAGAAGGGGCACTAGACAACACCCTGGTCTTACATGCTTTTCACGAGCAATCACTGTTGAAATCAGAGAGGACACATTTGGTCGAGATGAGCCTTGGTGTGGGCTGAAAACGGCCCTTCTTAGGTTATGAATCTCTTCTAATTCACAGGCTTAGTTTACTCATTTGCAGCGTGTCTCTATTCACTCTTGTGCTGTAGCTTGGACAACTTGCCTCCCCACCCCCGGTGCTCAGCAGCACACATTTCTTGGGAGCGCTCCTATCTCAGCCCCTTTGTCTCTTGCAGTTGCCTTTCTCTTCCTGAAGTCAGTACTTTGGTCCTGACGAATAATCTGACAGATGGATGTCCCAGTGTTATCCGGAGTGGTTGGACTTTCAACCTGGGGAGAAGATAACAGGCTTCAAACACAAACAAGGAAGTACTTCTGCACATCATGTCTGTCATTAAATGGTATCGCAGACGTCAAAAAATATACATGCATTCAAAACAGAGCCGGACTGATTCATGGAGGACAGGTCCTGTGGTCGGTCATCGTGATGGTCTGCATGCAATGCCTGGTTCAGGGAGTCCTTCCTCTGGCTGCCAGCAGCCAGGGGTGTCTGACCAGAGACATGATCCATCATGTGTGGCCTGTCCCAGGTTTCTGCTACGGGTCATGCTTGGAGGCAGCATCCAGGGCAGGAGGATGCCCCTACAGCTGATCTTGCGTTCGTGATGAGGCATGAGGTATCGGCCTCCCCAATATGTCTCAAGTCACATCAACAAGACTTGCAGCCTCTGGCTCTCAAAGGGTGCTGGCAAACTGCTAGAACTGCCTCCCTCACCAAACGAGGAGGAGAATGGCTCAGATGACCCAAAATGGGTTTTTCAACAGCTCCGCAGAGGCAGGAGAGGCAGGCAGCGTAGTTCAAGTTGTATAAACATGACCCCCTCTCACTGCCTGCCAGATATTTTGGTTCCTGTCCTCCCGGGGATTAATCTGTTTGTTTCCATTGTCCACAGCAGAATCAGGTTGTGTAATGTTTCTTGCCTTGCGTTATTATGATTTCAAAACTTCTCCGTTTCAGATCCCTTAATCCACTTGCCACCACAAAATTCAATTACGTGTCTTAAGAAGATGTTCCTCACCATTCCTGCCGGAGTGTTTATTAAACTGCTATGGCTGCTGAGGGTGAGTGTTTCAGCTCTCTTCCCCGGTGTCCTGGAGACAGAACAGCCTCCTTGTTGCTGTTTGAACTCCGAGAGAGGCAGAGCTCAGTGCTCTGCCCAGGGCAGCTCTGCGTGGGACTTGGAAGATGTTCACCCCGGCTCTGCCACCAGCATCCTCGCTGGGTGCTGCACTGGATGCAGGGTGTCTTTATTTTAGGTATGCCTTAGTACTGCACGTGCTCAGCTGTGTGCCCCGGCGGGTGCAAGCACTTTGCAGACGCCCTTGTCAATGGAACCCCCAATTTCCATTACCTCTGCAGCGTACACAGGAATTCAGCCAAAGGTTGCTGTGCTGAGGCCACCCTCTTACCCTGCAAGGTTCACGAGAGCTGCCAGACCACCTGAAGTGGCAATGCTGGAAGCTTTTTCTGCCTTTTTACAGCAGACGCTCCTGCTTTGTGGTGATGGTGTCCCACCACTCTGGCTGGGAAGAGCTGACGCTTCCCAAGATGCTGCCTCACCCTTCCTGCTTCCCTCCTTCTTCGCAGCCCCACTGCCAGCCCCACCAGGACATGTCGCGGCTGTTAGCCCTTGGGGCAGCAGCTGTGCTGCGGTTCTGGGAGCGGAAAGATCCCGAGAGGACATCTCCGTTGCATCCACCTGCGGACAGTGCCAACCTGTCCTATGTGTTTAGGAGCTCTGGACGGGGGAGACGGGGTGAAGGGGTCTCTTACTACTGTCCCCGCGCTGTTGGCTGCATCCAGACCAGTAACCACCAGCAGCAAACACCATCTGCAGTCAGACAGGTTGGATAATGTGCAAAGCCCTTCTCTGAGCTTGGATAACTTTGGAAAACGTTTGCTGTGTGTCAGCCTAGATGCTTTGAGCACGCTGCAGTGTGCGAGGAGGGTGTGCAAGTAGAAGTGGTAACCAGGTGGGCACCACTGCACCGATGAGAAGTCTCTGCAGAGGGAAAGAGCCTGCCCTTCCCTCTGTGCTCACCAGGACAAGGTAGGGGTGGGGCGTCCTGAGTGGCACAGGAGGGTGAGGTTAGGTGACATGGCACGGGAGGGTGAGGTTAGGCGAGGTGGCACAGGAAGGTGAGGCTAGGTGACATAGTATGGGAAGGCTGAGGTTAGGTGACATGGCACGGGAGGGTGAGGTTAGGTGATGTGACACGGGACAGTGAGGTTAAGCACTGGAGGGACAGTCCCAGACAAGTGAAACTCTGTGATAGACTGGGAGGGGGTAGAGGCTCCATCCCAGTGTGGGCTGAGGACGGTTAGCACGCATCTATCCGGGGTGACATGTGAAGAGCTGATCCCATCTGGGGCAGGACTGCCCTCTCCCAGCCCCACCAGCCTCAGCCCTGCTGATTCTCCCACTGCTCCAGCATCGAGGGTACGTGCTCCAGGTGAAGGGAGGCTGTTGCGTGTCCTGCGGGCTCCGCCGTTGCGCCATGCTGCAGTTTTCCAGGGAGACCCGAGTTGGTTTCGGCTGCCTGTTCGCTGCTGCTGCCGCTGAGCATCCTGCTCCAAGAGCTGTGGGTGTGAAGCTCAGGACTGAAGCTTAAACTATCCTGCCTATGTAATTGAATTAAGCTCCTTAATAAAGCCAGTTGTTATTTCCTTAATTCTCTACAGACTCTCTAATGCTATTACCTCAACACAACACCGTTTAAATAGCTTATTATCGATTGGTTTGCAAAGCAAACTTGCCATTTACTGTGGCACTGGGCACTTGGGAGACCAGATCAAACAGAAGTGGACAACACTGCCTAGTGTGCAAGAATGCAAAGGTGCAGTCAAGGTTAAACCCAAAGTTAAAGGCAGCCGGAGGCGGCGGCTGGGCCCCGACTAGGGCGTCCGTGTGACTGATGAGGCACAGCCTGGAGCAGCTACTCCAGGCCAGGATTGCTTATGGAAAGGTGCACGGTCAGGTTGGATTGAATCCAGGCTCTGGATCTCAACTGTATTCAGCGCCTTAGAGCAGACAGCAGCTGGATGTAGTTCCTCCCTCCACTGTGTTGTGGCTGTTTTCAAGCAACGGAGGGGTACAAACACCTGAGCGGCTTCAGGGTTATGCCCAACAGCCTCTGGGTCCTGATGTCTGGCACGGTATCTCTGCATCTCCCCCTCCTCTTCACCTGGCAGAGCTGATGTAGGCTTTGTGTCTTTGGCTGCAGCTTGACCAGGAGCTAGGAGAGGAAGGGTCTTGATACACAGCCCCGGACCAAACCATATGCACAGCCGAGATCAGTGCTAAGTATCCTGATAACATCTGCAACAAGACATGACACCAACAGTCCTGCATTGGTACCAGAAGTCCTGGACCTCCCTTGAGAGCTCTCATCCCTCTTCAGATGCCTGTTGCTCCCAAATAGGAACAGCCTCATGCAGCAGTGGAAAAGGTAGCTGAGCCACTCCTAGTGCCAAAAGCACTGCTCACCTTTGCTTTGATGCACAAGGAAGTACCAAATGAGGTGGGCTGAGGGAAGTAAACCAGCCTCCACCAGGTGCCGTGGAGTGGAATGGGACTCTTTGGAGCATGGGACCCTGTGAAGTGGCTCAATCCTGGGCACAAATGCAGCATTACAACCTCTGTCCTGCTCCAGGACTCCGGAGAAAAGATAAGACTGGTATGACACCAGTCCACACGATGCCACCTCTGTGTATTCACACATTTCTTTGCTGCAAGGAGAGAAGAGAGAGAGAGTGAGACACCGCAGCCCGCGCAGGGGTTTGATTGCAGCTCGCTATCTTGGGGTAGGAAATCCTTCCTGCCTCAGAGGCTGCTCTTCGGCTCCAACTCCAAAGCCCCTTGTCCCCCATGTGGGACAGCTTCTTCTGGCGGGACAGCTGCCCAGGACAGGAGCTGATGGACCTTCCTCCCTCCTCCACACTACCAGGGCACTGCCCTGCACGGTCCTGGACCCTCTCGCTGCTCTCCCTGGCCCCAGAGCCCATCTGCAACCTTCTCCTCAGCACGTTTTCCAGCTCCACCATCCATCCAGTCCGCACCTGCCCCGCAGCCACAACTGCCCATGGCCCCATCGCTTGTTGGGGGACAAAGCTAACTGCAGGGAGGATGGAGTGAGGTTGGGCTGTTCTGTCGGCCCCAAAAGCCTGGGAACTGCTGGTCTGATTAACCCCAACAAGCAGTGCCTGGAGGACACCGGGAGATTGGCCAAATGACAAAATATGTCTGTATGCCTCCGTGGGTCAGTGGTCTTGGCTCCCTTTGGAGGAAGGAGGAGAAAACGGCGCTTCTAGGAAATGATTCATCTCAGCTAAGAGAGAGAAACTCCTCCTGGAAGGGCTCGTTTCTCTCTGTCTCTGCAACAGGAGCACGAGGTGCTTCACCTCCAGGTAGGCACCGAGACTGCCGGCCGTCTCAGAGCTGGGCAACACCTGTGGTGCCCCACAGCAGTTCATTTACTCGTCACCTCGCCAGTCCGAGCTGTATATTAGATCAGGAGAAAAGATGTTCCTTTCACGTTCAATGTAATGGTTTTACCCTGAAGGGCTGCTCGTCTGGCGAGCTTGGTCCCTTTGCTTTCTGGATGACTTGGCATTCACTTGGAGCATGGGGTCATGAAAAAGCTGGAGCTATTACACAGAGGTACCTTCAGCACCTTTGTATAAAGAGAAATGTCCATCCAGATTTGCTCAAATCACCCCGCTCAGAATTACAGAAGCAGCTCTGCTGGTTTGCATTGCTCACCAGAGGTTAGAAGCCGGCCGCGCTGTCCGTGGGCATCGTGCCCAGCATCGCACGTGCCACGGCTGAAGCCGCAGTGGCAGAGCAGGACATCCCGGGCAAGCTCCATGCTGGTGGCTTCTGCCTTCATGAGACCCAGAACCAGAGAAGACCTAACGTCAACTGCTGCCAGGGCTGCCCCTTGCTGCCCTCGCTGTTCGCGTAGCTTGGCGTCTTGCAGAAATCAGGAGCTCGGACTGCCCCAGGTGTCGATGTGCTGACGGTGCAGAATTAGGCTCTTACCCAGAAAGCTGGGGTGGCCGCTAGCGAAGCGGGGAATCCGGGAGATGACGTTTCCGTGAACTGGTGACTGCTCGTGATCATTATCAGGAATTGTTTTTGGTGACTGACCAGGTATTAAGCAGTAATAATATAACCGTGGCAATAGGATAGTAAATGTTGATGGAAGACTGATGTAAAATTGAGTGATTTGAGTAGTCTATAAGAACTCAGTATCCCCCAAGGTAAAGCAAATATAGCTCAGAAATAGCTTAGTGGTCTCCAAGGGCAGAAACACCTTATCCGGGGGCAGTTCCTTGGAGCTGCTGTGGGCAGGAGGTGATTTGTACCAATACATCGTGCTCCCGTTTCACTCTCCCGAATGAAAAGGGTTGATGATGTGTGTCCGTGAGGACACACAGCCGCACCAGCGATGCTTGTCCTGGACTAACCTCTGCTTCGGTCGGGAATGGGGATGGGTGTGTTGGCTGTGGTTTGCCCGTGCCAGGGCCATGCTGATGGACAACGGGCTGCAGCAAACAGCTTTGGCCAGGGCCATGCTGATGGACAACGGGCTGCTTCCCTACTGCTTCCCTTCAGCAGTAGGGAAGCAAAGTTAAGGAGCATCATCTCTTGCCCTCTGCCAAACTAATCCTGTTCTCCATGCAGCAGTTTCGGGACAGTTTGTCTGGGACTGACCTGGCAGAGGCACCAACGCTTGCGTGGTACAACTGCAGCAACAGGTCGAGCAGTCGGCGAACCTGAGCCCCCTTCCCTGGTCTCCGAGAAAAGCAGCCGACGGCAGTGCCCTCCAGACCCAAGGGGCTGAGTTAAGGTTGTAGCAGCAACCTGAAGTCCAGCTGACCTTGGCCTTTGGATATTTATATTTCTCCTTCTTTTAATGGCTTTTGGCTCTCATGGCTCTTTCTACCTTCCTGGACTGATTTCTGTAACACGGGCATTAATTATTCTCCCCGTGCAGCCAAACAGGGAGCCGTTACGCTATAAATTGACTCAAACAGATCAGACCAGGTCAGAAATACTATCTTTGCAAGGATTTTATTTATCCAAGGATTTAGATTCTGCAAGAAGAAAAATGGGATTCTTTAGAGGAAAGCAGAGTTTAAAAATAAGCCCTTTGATTGCTTCAAAGGCAAAAAAAATCAGTTCCTCATCATTCTTGAGAGCAGCCAAGAACCTGACACAGAGCAGAGATGCCAATTAGAGCCACGGAGAAAGGGACTGATGCTCTTTGCCGTGAGGCACGGTATGGAAAGATGAAGGACCGGAGAGTTTTCTACCCAGTGTGAAAGTCAAGGGGAAAACAGACAAAGAATGTTTTATGCCCTAATTTTCTTTCATTCAAACCTGTCGACCCCGTCCTCCTCCTGCCGCCAACCGCCTGTTCCCACATCCCATCTCCATCCCCCTTCTGCAGGTGGAAAAGGGATGTGCAGGATGCGGGAGAGGCTGGAGGAGGGTGGGATCAGGGCAAAGCTCCTCGCTACCCCCCAGCCCCCCAACCTGCAACAGAAAGGGATTTATTTGTCCCTGTCTGCTTTGGAAGTGCTTGTGTTAAATAGCCGTGAACGAGGAAAGCAACCTCAGCACTTGCTGAGGTCCCGTCCTGCCTCCGCCAGCTGCACACAGCAGGCTGGGAGGGGAGGGACGGTGACATTTCAGGCCACCCTGGGATGCAAAACCAGAGATGAAGGACCCTCAGCTGTTATGCTCAGCGGTAGCATCACTTCCCTGACATGAATTGCTCTCCAAAGCCACGCCGGGGAACCGAGGTGCTTAGACTTTTGCTGCTTACCCCTTTCCATCCCAGGTGACCTCCGTTCCTCTCCTGCCATCTGCAAGTGGCTCGTAACCAAACCTCGGCTGTGTTTGTTTTTTCGCTCTGCCGACTCACTAGGCTGCCACCTAAAACCTTCCTTTCCCTTGCAAAACCTTACCCGGTGACAGCGTGGTGGCGTTATCCTCAGGGCTTATCCAAACGGCCAAACCTTGCCCTGCAGGGCCTGGCTAGTGCCTGCAGGGTTTTTTTTGGTGCACCGCCGCCATTGGAAGCTGCAGCCACCCCGCCGAGCTGGACTCGGCTGTTTAAAAGCACTAATTGCATTTTGGGGACCTGTTGCAGCAATCTCTGCTTTCCATCAAACACCTGGCTGGTCTAATAAGCCTCTACTTGCACACACCCGGTCGCTCCCAGCCCTTGGCTTGCTAGCAGATGCTTAAAACCCAGCCCTTGTGTCCTCGCTGATCCTGGTGCCAGGGATGCTCAGATGCGGTCAGGACAAGCGTGGCCGGTTCTCACACCTGCGTTTGGCTCCATGGCTTTATCCAACGGTTCTTGGGCAGAGGGGAAAAACAGCCTGAAAACCGTTCTGAAAACTGCCCCCCAGGAAGGAGAGAGGGGTACGGGAGGGACCAGGGGAGGGATACAGGAACCTTGTGCCGTGTGAGACGCGGGCGGTGCAGCATCCCATCTCCCAGGGCATGTGTGACTTGCACCCCATCTTCTGCCCCCCAGACAGGGACAGGCTGACCCCCTGGGCTGGCCTTTTTTGGGTCGAGGTCTCTGGAAGATGCTTTCTCCATGGACCTTCCTTGCCACCTCTCCCTGCCTTCGCCGCTGCACAGGCAGCTCCGGGCAGCAATGGAGGACGTTGAAGGTGGTCCAAACCCTGCTCTGAGCTTCAAGGCAAGACTTTGCTACAGCAGGAGTCAACCAAGGAGGACAAAGATTGATTCTTTTCCCATTCTTTGCCCATCATCCAGCTGTTATCACTAAGATGATGAGCAGGGAGGTGGCTATCAGGGTCTTTTGGCTTTTTTAATGAACATCTCAGTTTCCCTTAGGAAGACTGCTACCTCGGATCTCGCCTGAAGAGCTGGAGGAGGTTATTAGGAGGGACGCTGGGCTGCTGTGGCCGATGGATGGCATTGCCCGGCCTCCGAGGGTGGCTGAACCACCTTGCACGGGTGGAAACACGGCTTACTGCTCCGCTCAGCCGCTCGCACAGCCCGTGGCTCCGGCAAAGCCGGCACCGGCTCTCCATGATAAATGAGGAAGCACAATCCTACTAAATAGGGTCAATAAGATAATGCGCAGCCAGAGGGGCCGGCCGTGTGCAGGCACAGACATACAAATTTAAACATTACAAGGATAAATGCTGGTGCTTGCCACAGTCTTGTTTGGAAAGACGGATCGTTTTCTATCCCAGGCTCACTGAGAAAAAGTCGCAGAAGGAGTGAAGGGGAACATTGCTGCCTGGAAGGGCTGGAGGGTTCTCGGGGGCGATGGCAGCTTTGGGAAGCTCACAGCTCTGAAGCTTATTTGCAACAGTGGAGCCATGCAAGGGGCTGTTTGAATGAGGATCAAACGCTTCAGCCATTTCCTTGCATTACTAAAGGTGAAAATATTTCATCTGAGGTACTCCTGAGGGCTAGAAACAGAGTCCCGGGTACCCCGTCTCCATCAGCTAACAAATGCTTATCAGGCAGAACAGTCCTGAGGCCGGCAACAGCCTTTCCAGGGGGGGTTGAGCCAGCAGATGAGCAGAGTTCAAGCAGCAAAGGCATTCAAAGCACAGCCCTGGGCTGAATTTCTTTTCCTCCTTGGGCTGCCTGGCCAGGCTTTCCACTACTCTCCTCCTCACCTGCAGATTAAATGTGCTGGTTGCACTCAGCAGGGTCCGCAGGAACATGCACAGCCGGCGGGACCGGCCACGTGCAGGCACAGACACACAAATTTAAGCACAAGGATAAATGCTGGTGCTTCCCACAGTCCTGTTTGGAAAGATGGATTGTTTCCTTTGGGAAATGGTTCAAAGCTGCACCAGGGGAGGTTCAGACTTGACGTGAGGAAGCATTTCTTTACCGAGAGGGCGGTCAACCCTGGAACAAGGCTTCCTGGAGAGGTGGTCGATGCCCCAGGCCTGTCAGTGCTTAAGACGCATTTGGACAATGCCCTTAACAACATGCTTTAACTTTTGGTCAGCCCTGAATTGGTCAGGCAGTTGGACTAGGTGATCATTATAGGTCCCTTCCAACTGAAAATATTCTATTCTATTCTATTCTATTCTATTCTATTCTATTCTATTCTATTCTATTCTATTCTATTCTATTCTATTCTATTCTATTCTTTCTTTTCCGGAAGAGCATCATTCCTTGCACGATGCAGAAAGCCAAGTGCTTTTCAATGCCAAATTGCGATTACTGGGGCAATAGGATAAAGATAACCCAGGTAACGGGAAAAATAAATAATTTAGCTGGGAGAGTAAGGGAGAGCGCAATGCCGAGGAACCCAAGTGCCTCTGTGGGGACCCAGCTCAGGTCCTGGGGGTTTATTGGCCCTGAAGCAGCCCTGGAAGCCCTCATGGAGAGCCAGGCAGGGTGTTTGCATGCTGGGCAGGCTGGCAGGGCGGGTTCCTCCTTGACCAAAACACAGCTTTAACCCATCTCCTACCTCCAAAGGACAAACAAGTACAAACCCCAGCCCTGGAGAACCTCCCCCGGGGTGAGACACCCGGGGCCGGCACGGTGGGAGCATCCGTGTGTCCCGCGGGGGAGCGCGCCCGTGCCAGGGCTGCCTGCAGAGATGTTTATTCCCAGGCAGGGATCCTGCCAGCTCATCCCCGGCCAGGGGCACACAGAGCAGCCATCGGTGTCCTGTTTCGGTGGCCATGACCCTCTTTGTCCCCCACAGCCAGCAAGACAAACGGCAGCAGCTGGATAAGTCCCCGCGTACAGGGCCCGATGCAGGATGGCTTAGATGATAAAAACAAAAGCTTTGAGCACACCCCTGTGCTCCAGCCCTTCCTTTTAGGGCTGCCCGGGGAAAAATTTCTCAAGGACTGAGCAAAAAATCAGGTTTTTGTAGCCACGTAGCCGCCGGAGGGCTGCAGCATCCCTGCCCTCCCCCCAATTCCTCCTGCTCCCCTGCTTGATTGTGCAGGCAGGGGGTCAGCTCATCCCGGAGCCGGGTCTGGCCGCTCACAGCTGGATTAGCACCTTTTGGCTGTTGTAGCCATCCCTGCCGGGAGCCGGGGTGCCCGGCATCGCTGCCCCAACCCCTCATGGCCACGGCTCTGCCCGCCAGGAGCTGACGGCATCCCACCCGTGCCAGGGCAGCCGGCGCATCCATCCCTTCCCCTCTCTGGCACAGACTAAAGCCTGTTTTTACAGTCCTGACCTGCAGACAGGCCCCGGGGCCGCTTCTGTTCTGGTAAAGTAACCAGGACAGGACGGTCCCTCCGTGTGGGGCAGATTCCTGCAAAGTGAGTCACGGACACACAGCAGCAGCCAGTCCTGCCAGGGATGGTTTCCCCCTAAATATCCCTTACTCCTTCCTTTACAAAGCTCTGGCACCCAAGCCGAGCTAAAACGAGCCTGTGATTCAGGTGGCCGGCCATGGTCTGTGTGTCTCCTGCAAGAGAAGAAGGGCGGCAAGGGGAGCAGCATGTAAGGGGGGAATTTCTCTAAGCTTTTCCTGGCGAGGACCCACTCTGCTCTCGACACAGGTTACTGCAAAAATACTGGAAGGAAAACTGAAAGGCTGGAGGGGAAACCCAGCTGCCTGAAGCCCCCTGAGGTCAGACACGATAGATAAATCCAGCTGAAGCCCCCTGAGGTCAGACCTGGTAGATAAGTCCAGCTGAACCACCCCTGTTCTCCCTGGAGCCTTGGGAGAACAGCAATTAGGCAGCTTTAATGGTCCGTTTGTCCAGCTCTCAGGGTCACCCCATGGGCTGCAACATGGGGTGAGCTGTGGGGCTCAGCCACCTGCGGGGCAGGACGGGGGCTACCTAGGATGCACCAGCAGCCCCCTCCTCACATCTCACCCTCCTTCAGGTAAGGACTCAGGTCCCCAGCCCCACTCCATCCCTGGCATCCAGCACCAAACTGCTCTCAAATGGCACGTGGCTCTGAAATTCAGGCGGTACCCCCCACCCCGCCACAGGCCACACTGCCATCTGACCCCCACCCCTTCTGCTGCTGGGGGAAACCTCCCAGTCTCACCCCCAGCCCCTACTCCTGCTCTCTGCCTGTGCAGGGATGTGGCAGGGATGCAGCTTTTGTCCCGGCCAACCCCAACCTGCTGCCGGTGCAGACACAGAGGAGGCAGAGGAGGGTGTGAAGGCAGCGGGATGAAGCCCGGAGCTGCCCATGCAGGAGGCTGGACCTGGGTGAGCATTGCAAGCGCAGTCCCTGGCGTGGTACTCACCTGGGTGAGTCACCATCCATCACTGAGGGCTGGGAGCGAGCCGGCAGGCTGCCTGCTAGCTCTTACGTGCCATCTCCAGTGAGGATGGGAGACAGCAGTGACCTGTTTTGCCTCTCAGAGCAGGTACCCTCCCCAGCAGCGCCTGTCCCCAGCCCCTTGCTGCCCTTCCCGGCTGCCCCTGCCCCGCGATGCCGGGTGGCAGGGGTACCAGCCCCTCGGCAAGAACATCCTTTCTGGGACGGTCATCTCTGTAACAAGCCTCTCGCTGCAAAGGGGAAGGAGAAATGGAGCGATGATCTCAGTAGAGACAAGCAGGGCTGTGGCGTTGTCCCTGCCTGCAGCGCTGCCAGCTCCGGCTCAGCTCTGCCCTGATGCCGGAGGTCTCACCGGGACAGTCTGGCAGGGCTGCCAGCCCCTCTGAACCCACCCTGCCTTGCAGAGGCAGGGGGAGGCATCACCTCCACCCC
>NW_008794891.1:325754-331255 GCF_000699145.1 Aptenodytes forsteri | reverse complement strand
CCCCCCGACCCCCCCCGCGCGCGGGGGGGGGGGGGGAGGCATCACCTCCACCCCTCCGTGCCCCAGCTGAGCCTCTGACGCCGTCCCTGGGTCCCCATCGAGGAGATGGGGACTCGGCCGTGGCTGGAGCGGAGCGGTTCAGCTGAGGATACCTTGGCCCGGCCACCAAAGTCCCTGGAGGGCTGCGTCCTCCGTGCCACCAGCTCTGCCTCCCTCCCGGCCCCCCGTAAAGCTCCCATCCATCACCATCCCAACGCCGCCAGCTTTTCTTATTTAAAGCCCAAGTCTCCCTCTCTTTTCCGTGCCAGGAATCCTAATCTTTAGGACGAAGAGGCTGGGCATGCTGTGATGCATCAGCAGAGGCATCAGGTACATCGTGCTCCCAGCTCTGGCAGATGCCAGCATCAGGACAAAGCCGGGGCCAGCAATGATATTTGGCCTCTGTGCCGCAGTGGGACTATTTAATACCTACCACGCCATGGGCTTTGGATGCCGCATTCGGTAGCTGTGCCCAATGAATTATTTATTCCCTGCCCAGCATTTTTATTCCCCAATCCAACCCCCCCCGTGGGAGTGGGGTTTGGGGAGAACGGATGCCGGCAGATGGCAGGCGTAAAAGAAAAAAGAAATAAAAAAGCATGACATGACGGGATTTTAAATAAAAGTCACAAGCGGACCTGGCTGGTGACTTTCTCGTAGTGCTGAAAACCAGAGGAAAAGACGTGGGTGACGCAGCCTTGTGTCTGCTGCCGTCTCCTGGTTCCTGCGCTGGGTGCCCTTCTCCGGACATCCTTACAGGAGTCGGAGCCTCCGGTCCTGTGTCCCTGGTGTCCCCAGGAGTTGGCCAGCCCCAATCCTGGCACGGTGGTCCTTTGGTTATCAGGCAAAAGCCTGTGCTTGGCCTTAAATGGGGAGACATCGTCGGCGGGCCCGGAGGAGGCAAGACATGGGCTGTGCCTGGTCAGGCGTTGGCTGCGATTGCTTCTGCTCCTCGGGTGAGCTGGGGCTCCTGCGGGCAGAAACGATCCTCGGTCGTGTTATTAAGGATTGAGTCATCAGGCGTGCGGACAAGGGGGTCCAAACTCGTTGTCCGGGCAACCGGGATTCTGGCGTTTCCTCCATTTCAGGTGCTTTTCCTTTTTTTTTTCTTTTTCGCATCATCGGTGATTTCTGAATGGAGTCACTTGGGATTGCACGGGCTGGGGATGACAGCATCGCCTCCCACACAGCGAAGCCCTCTGACAAATGTCTGCGGGTCTGGGGATCTTCCAGTCTGCCCACTCCTTGCAGGGGAAGCCAATTATTCAAACGGGGTAATTCCAGGTCGAATTTACCGTTTCTGTAAGTGAGGATGAGCTGGGGTCTCCTGACCCCCCCCCCAGGCCATTCAAGCTGACTGGCACAGCTATTCGTGGGCACTCGTCACTCCTCCCGCTGCTCCCCTTTTCCCACTCGAGGAGACCAGCAGTAGCCGAGGACCCTGGGCTCCCACTGGGAAGCGGCTGTGGGATTTGGGAAGGGAGGAGCAGCATGCTGCATCCTCCTACCTCCGGCACGCCAAGCAGCAAGGGATGCTCTGCTGGGGTGCTCCGATATTTCCCGGCTGCCGAAAGGGCTCTGTCCCATCCCAGGACAATAACGGGGTGGGGTTGGGGGGGGCGTCTGCCAGGGGCTGTCACAGCCCCACGCAAGCCCCGACTTAGCGGGGTCTGGGGTCTTTGCAGAGGGCATAGAGAGCCCACGTCTGAAGATGTTGCTGGCAGGATTGAAGATGTGGATTTGATTCCTGGGGCTGCTTCTTGCCTTTTTGGATACGGGGGAAGGGGAAGAGCAGGAGGAGGATCCCCAGTCTCCTCCCCTTGGGCTTTTGGGATTGGGGGGGTTTGGGCAGGGAAGGACCTGGGTCTCAGGGCTCCTTTGTACCCTCGTGCTCCCCTTGCTGACCGTACTGCCCCTAAAACACGGGGCCCCGAAAGCTGCCACAGAGGATGAGCCACCTCGGATGGAGGGACCTGTCCATGCTCCACACATGGAGGCATCCTGGCCTCTCCCCCTCTCTGCAGGCAGGGCTGGGGAAGGGCTAGGGGTGCCGAGGGGTGCAGGGCTCCAACCCAAGGGACCTGTCAGGGGTAGGTGCCCCAAAGAGGTCAGGGCTTCAGCTGCAAATGCTCCCGATGTCCCAGTGCTGGCAGCGCTGGATGGGGAGACTGGGCAGGGGATTGGGGGGGTTTGGGCAGGGAAGGACCTGGGTCTCAGGGCTCCTTTGTACCCTCGTGCTCCCCTTGCTGACCGTACTGCCCCTAAAACACGGGGCCCCGAAAGCTGCCACAGAGGATGAGCCACCTCGGATGGAGGGACCTGTCCATGCTCCACACATGGAGGCATTCTGGCCTCTCCCCCTCTCTGCAGGCAGGGCTGGGGAAGGGCTAGGGGTGCCGAGGGGTGCAGGGCTCCAACCCAAGGGACCTGTCAGGGGTAGGTGCCCCAAAGAGGTCAGGGCTTCAGCTGCAAATGCTCCCGATGTCCCAGTGCTGGCAGCGCTGGATGGGGAGGACTGGCCAGGCAGGACCTTCCCAGGGTTGCCATTGCACACAGGGCCACCAGCTCACACTGGTTTCTGACCCCAGGACAGGGCTTTCAGCATCCTCACGTGCAAAGCTCAGCTCACGCTGCTGCAAAATTCAGGGTCAAGTTGCTCTTGGCTACAAGAGGCCAAATCTCAGGCTCTGGGTGCTGCTCCCCAACCAGCTGTGCACACACAGCGGTGGGAGGCTCTTCCCCCTCCCAAGCCCAAACCAGCATCCCATGAGGACATCTGGCTCCAAGGCAGCTCTTATCCAGGCTCTGGCTTGCCATGTCCTTGTCACCTGCTTCCCATCCCGTGTCCCCTCCAGGCTTCTCTGATAGCTTGTGGTGGGGTTGTGTCTGATGGTGGGGTGTCCGCTCACATCGCGGAGGAGAGGCCGCGTCACGCAGGCTTCTCACCGGGCTCCTTGGAGCACACAGCCCCACTAGGCTGCCCAGGTGCCGGGGCTCTCCTGCTCTCCTTGGGAAAGTCACCCCAAAAGTCAATCTCCGTGATCCTGCAGGGACCAGTGTGGCCATGATGCCCCAGGGAGCCAACGCTGCAGCTGGAGACGTTGTAAATCAGGGGGAAGAGGCTTTAGCTGTCACTGCTCTGAGGTGTGGAGGGTATTTTTAGCAGCTTTGCTCTGCAGGCTTGTGGTGACATTGCCCAGGGCGCTTACACCACGCTCGTGCCTCCCGGGGACGGTGGGGCAGGGGGGTGTGGGCTCGGGGCTGGACACATCTGAGTGTGCACCGTGTGCCATGGGGTCGGCTGGGACATTGGGGACTGCGTTGATGGTGGCAGGGGATACTGGAAAATGTTCAGAAGAGGACCCTGCTCCAGGAGGACCTTTGGTGTCCTTCACACATGGTGTAACCCCAGCAAGGGTGCTGGGCTTGTAGGCACCCAGCTCGGGGACCCTCACACAGAGTCCTGAGAGCTCCTTGGGACTGAGAGCAGATGCAAGCTTTCACCGTGTGCCCTTCCTGCAGAGACCCTAAAGACAAGAAATCAGGCTCCCGTCTTTAACAGCAGCCCTGAGCAGGTGCTTGGAAAAGATTAAAAAGCCCAGTGCAAGTGAAAGGAAACCCTAACCCCGGCCAAACCCTCTCTATCCCCTGAAAATGGCCAAGCCTGCCCGTGGCCCTCAGCGTGTCGCAGCACGAACGAACCCCTCTGCCAGGAGAGTCCTGCCCAGCCCTGCGCCGTCCCTCCATGACAAATGTCCCTGGTATTTTGCAGCATCTCCTGCTGAGCCTGTGCTCTTGATGCTGCTGTTCCCCATGTCCTTCAGCCCTGGTGGAAAAACCATCCGCAGGGACAATGTGCTGCTGCAGAGGGGGAGCTGGTCTCTGCAGCTTGGGGCTGCTGGCTTTGCTTCTCCCCAGGTGCCTGGAAAGCATGATGGCAAGCTGGGACATGCCGAGGAGGGTGCAGAAAATCACCGGTTTCACCAGGCGAAGTGGCCGGCCATCTGCAAGAGCAAGGACCGATGTCATCTCCGGCTCACAGCCGATGGGATGGGGACAAGGGCACCGGGGAGGTCCCCGTTTCTGTTCCCAGCGCTGTCATCGATTGTCTGCACAACTCTGGAAGAGGTGGAGAGCATCAGCCTCCCCCTCCGCTGACCGCAACCCGGCTCTGAGGGCTTCGTAAATGGAAAGGATCAATATTTGATGGCTCCTGTCAGCTGTTTTACTCTCAAGGTGAAGGAGAGCAGACCCCTGTGCCTGCCCTGCCTGCATCAGCGCGGTGCTGGGATGTTACAGAGGGGCCAGCGCCATGTCCCTGCATGCCAGGAGCCGGTCCCCTCCCCACAAAAAGCACCACCTCAACTCATACGGAGCTGCCGCCTACCCCATCCATCCAGGTGGGATGCAGCAAGGGGGCCGTGATGGGGTGCGGGACCAGGAGCCTGGCCGCAAACCTTCCCTCCCTGCGCCACGGGCACCAGGCACGAGGCAAGATCCGTCGTGTCCTGAGACGGTGACTGTCTGAGGAGACGGGTCTGGGAAAACCCTGCGGTATCTGCCTCTGATGGCAAATAGTTTCACCTAAATTGGGCATGGGGCTTGGTTTCAGGAGAAGCCAAGCGTGCCGCCACGTCGCGATGCCATTTTGGCAGAAACGTGGGCTTTTTTGTGCATTAGGTTGTTACCCTTAAAATAGCTGTTTGGAGTTTATTCTTCAGATCCTTTTTCATCGAAACAATAAAGAAAGAAAGGGAGGGCAATTAAACTGGAGTAAAAGTCCACTGGTGCATCACCAGCATGATCAGCCTGTATCAGAGGAGGGAGGCGGAGGGGCTCGGGGCTTTAATCAGCGTCTGACTGACAAAGTCGATGTTGCACATCATCCCAGTGGGGATGCTCCTTCTGCCAGCCAAAGCACGGCCTGGTCCTGAGCATCCAAGGCTTCCATCCTTCAAATGTGCTGCGTGAGCCCCAGAAGTGTTTCTGGAGGAGTCGTGGGGGGCAGCTGGAGGATGGGGGTGCCGCGTCTGTCTTCTTATCCCTACTAGCTCTCATCTGCTGGATGCGCAGCAAAGGGGAGCTGCCTGCAACGTGAGAACCCGCGGGGCTCTAGAGCTGGCAGCAGCACAGGCAGGGCCGTGTCGGGCAGCGCACGGCGAGGGCAGCTGGTGGCACAAGGCACAGGGGGCAGAGCCGCACGGATGATGGAGGGATGGGGGTGCCGCGTCTGTCTTCTTATCCCTACTAGCTCTCATCTGCTGGATGCGCAGCAAAGGGGAGCTGCCTGCAACGTGAGAACCCGCGGGGCTCTAGAGCTGGCAGCAGCACAGGCAGGGCCGTGTCGGGCAGCGCACGGCGAGGGCAGCTGGTGGCACAAGGCACAGGGGGCAGAGCCGCACGGATGATGGAGCAGACGGAGGATGCGCTTTTTGGGAAGAGACGAGGAAGGCGCTCCTGGC
>NW_008794891.1:315095-325611 GCF_000699145.1 Aptenodytes forsteri | reverse complement strand
CGCGGGGGCGCCGCTGCGGCAGCTGCTGGCGCTGGGGGCAGAGTCACCCGCAGCTGGGGAGGGGGCCTCCTGCCCGGGGGGGGGGACTCTGTGGGGTCCAGGCCTGCCTTGGGGAGTCGGGGTGGAGGGGACGGAGCGAGGCCGGGAGGGTGGCAAGGTCTCCTGCAACCTCAGTGAGGCAAGGCTGGCCAGATCCAGCAGGAGATGAGCCAAGATACGGCTTTTCCATGTTCATTTGCAAGGTTTTCTGTGAGGCAGAAACCTGCTCTGAAAAAGGGTATAATTAAGAAGTAAAATCTCTTCAAAGCATCATACATCTGCAGGACCCTGAAGCCAGAGAAAAGGAGCACAAAGCTCTCACAGACGCTATTGCCACTTGGTCCCTTCCTCGTCTGCAGCCCCAAGCTCCCCCCAAGACCCCTCTCCCTGCCCAGGACCCACTGCAGATGCTCACGTGGATCCACGAGATGCATCACCTGCAAAAACAGGTATTCTATCTGCAAGGGCGAGCATAAAGGGAGATGAAACCTCCAGGCTCTGAGGGGAAATAGCTTGTTTTCAGGAAAGCTGGTTCCCTGGTCTCCAGACACCAAAACTCTCCCGAGGGAGATGGGCAGCTCTCGCAGTAGGTGAGTCCACGCAGGATCAAGGTGCTGCCAGCCTGCATTGCCAGCAGCGAGAAACACACGGCAGACTTGCTTCCTCATGGGCGGGATGCTCACCACCTGCTGGAACCTGCCTTTGTGTGGTTAATTGTGTGATTAGAGAGGGAAAACACAAAATTACAGCGTAAGCGTTGCAGGCATGCTAAGAAAACGTGGGTTAGAAAAGCTGGTAATGAAATACCTGGGGAGCGCGGGCAGGAGATTGGCCACGAACAGCCCCCCATCTCCCACTTACTGCCTGGGAAAGCATCGTGCCGCCGGTGCTATAACCCTGTCGTTCCTGAGCCAGGGTCTGGCCACGGCCGTGCCGACCGGCTCTGTGCAACCCGCTCCCCTCCTGCCTCCCAACGCTTTCCCAGGGCTGACTGCGACACCTCCAGCAAGTCCCTCCAAGACGAGCTATGGACCCACGGTCCTGTTTGCATCAGGGAAGCGCCTTGATAAAGCAACTTTATCAAGGGGAAGGAGAGATGGTGAGACCGGTGGTGAGACAGAGCCCGGAATCTGCCTCTTGAGCCTCGCCGGGCTCATCCCCCAGCAGAGATTCACCTCTACGTCTGTCTGCACCGGCTCTGCAAAGGGGAAACCCCTGGGAACTGGCTGGAAAGGTCTCAGCCAGACGGCCGGGAAGCCGCCGCACAGCCAAACAGCATCCCGCTCCATCCCTGCGGCCAACAGCCTGATTTAGGCTGATGTGCAGAAGCTGCCTTGGTCCCCACTGAGGTCCTCAGCACCGTCACGAGGCTGGGATGGAGCCTGAGCCCATCAGGGCTTGTTAGCGCCGGCGCAGCCCATCCCCAGCCCCTCTGGGCTCCTCTCTGCTGGTCTCAGAGGGGTTTGTAACCATGGGCACCGTGCACAGCCCCAGGTAACAAGGTGGGCTGGGACCACAGCCCTGGGAAGGGCAGAGTGTGCGGCTGCCTGCACTGGCTCCGCAGGGGACAGCTCAGGGTCCCCATCGTCTCTGGGGACCATGACTCCAGGGCTGCGGGACGCGCGCTGGTGCCTGTCGGGTTGGGCTGTGTGCATTGCCTGGGGAAGCAGTGGAGAAGAACGCACTGTTCCCTTCGTCCCCTCGCTTGTCAGAGTTTATTTTTGCTCTCCGGTGGAAATTGGATTTTCTCTGATTTCATTCCTCTGCTGTCATATCAGGCGCTTGTGGCTTTCATGCCTCTCTCCGCTCCCCGATGCTTTTCTGTTCTTGCTTCAGACAACTCTTGGTGCAGCAGCTGAGAGCTCGGTCATCTTCATGTCTTTTATTCCCCTGCACTCACTGCCAGGGCCAGTGCAGATGCTCTGAGGTCCCACACCGGTTCGCCGGTGCCTTTGCTCTGATTGCTTCCACTGGTCCAGAAAATATGACCTGCTACAGCAGTCAGGAGGAATGGGAATTGCTTCAGTGTAGAGAAGAGACAGTGCCAGGGAGACCTGACCCTGGTTTTCAAATGCAAAAAACGTGTCTGCAGATAGGAAGGGACTGTCTCGCGTGTCCTGGTGGCCAGCAGAAAAGCCCAGGCTTGAAATGCAGCAAGGGAGGTGAAAGTTAAGGAAAACCTTTCTAGAAAGGAGAGCAAACTGCTGGTCTGGACCATCCAAGGTCAGTGAAGGGAGATTTTCAAGAACAGGTTAACAAGGTTGCATCAGGGAATGCTCAGGACAAGCAGAAGGTTTTGCCTGGGGGCAGGAGATCCCAATTTTACATCCTCTCTTACTCCACAGACCGCTTAGTCCACAGACCGCTTAGCCCCCTTGGAAGCAGAGTCCCAAGCCCCGTGGGCTGCTGATGTGTTGAGACCCCACAGCAGCTCGCAAGCCAACAAATGTTCAGCTGAGAGCGGCCTGAGCCTTGCTCCCTGCCCTCTGCCAGCCCCCTCCTTGCTCAAGGGCGTGTGGCATTAGCTCTGGGCTTGGGTAGTTGCTTGGGTCGCTCTTTTGCAGCCATCTCTTGGGCTACCCCCACCATCTTACCCAGTCTGGTGACCACCAGTGGTGTTACAGTGGGCTACGCTACCTCTTGAAGACCCAGCCTGATCTTCTCAGCATTACGTGTAGGTCCACTAACCAGTTACACCAGCACCTAGCTACTGAGTGAACTTGCAGGCACAGCCCTCGTACAAGAGCCTGTCCTCCCGACCCAGCACTCACTCCACTCTCCTCAACGCCACCTCTGGGTTGGGTTTGCTTGCAGACGTCCCACACGGACGGACCCAATGCTCCCATTCCAGTGCCTGGTGCCCCTCATAAATGTATTTCCTGGGAAAGTCCAATCCTGTAGGCCATGTCTTGAGCTTGGCAACTCCTCAGCATTGTAGCCTCCACACCCAGCTTCGCACATCTCCACTGAAGCTGCTCACCCTCCCACCCATTGCAAATCCCTGGAGAAAAGCAGGAATTCCTGCGTGCAATAAGATAAACTTCTCGTGCCTTGATGAACGAAGATAAGCTGCTCTTTGGACAATGTCCTTTGAGCAGAAGGGGAGTGTGAACAACCTCTCATGATATAAAAGAAATTGTTTATGCTGAGGGTGGCAAGACACTGACACAGGTTGCCCAGAGAGGGGGTGGATGCCCCACCCCTGGAAACATCCCGGGTCAGGCTGGACGGGGCTCTGAGCAACCTGCTCTAGTTGCAGATGTCCCTGCCCACGGCAGGGGGGGTGGACTAGATGGCCTTTAGAGGTCCCTTCCCACCCAAACCATTCCGTGATTCGATGGTTCTATGATATTACGGTCTCAAGTCAGTCACCCAAACGTAGGTGGCCAGATCCACCTGAGGTACTCACGGGACCTGGGAGGAGGCCCAAGACATCCCGATGGGCTGGCTGAGATGGCAAAAGATTCATGGGACATCCATGGCTTTCTGGGCTAGCAGATGGGACCTGTGGGCATCACGAATGGCATGAGTCACCTACTTGTGGACATCTGGATCACAACCTGGGATCATCAAATACCTACTTCTAGTCTGAAAATGCTCCCTTGAGTTCTCCAGCTCCCAATTCAGATGCAGGCAGGATGTTTTTGGGAAACTACAACTGCCTTCATCTTCACGTCTTCAAATCCAGACAGCAGAAAGAGCAAAAAGACTCTTTGAAAAGCAGGTCCTCTTGGGACATCCCCAAGTGGGCACTGCTGAGCCCGTGCCACCTCCAGCTCACCTTGGCCTTGCTCAGAGCTACATGGCCCGCAGATCCGGAGCAAAGCCGCAGAGATGAGCGCATCTCTCATCCCTTTTTGCCAGGCATCGTGGTTTGCATTTTAACTCGGTGCTTTGCTCCTCTGGCTTCCTGGAAAGCAACCTCCAGTTGTACCCTGTGATTCATGCTGCATCCTTGAATAATCCCTCTCTTCTTCATTTTTCCCCCTTTTTTTTTAAAGGAAAAAACCCAAATGTTTGTATTTCCTCTTGGCAGACTGTGGGTCCCAGCCTCGGACCTCAGCAGGACAAGTAGATGATAGATTTCAATTCCGTATTTCCCTGGACGCCCATGCCTGTGACTCACCTGTGATGTCTCTTGCCCTGTTGCTGCTCAGGATATAAATGCCAGAAGTGTCCCGGGTGCCGCAGGAACCCGTTCCCGGTTTTTGGCTGGAGTTACCCAGCTTCTGCATGACTTTCCCTCAGCGCCTGCAAGAGGCGAGGAGTCCCTCTCTTCCCAGCCCAACAACCGTCCCCTTCTCTCTGCTCTTTCCCAGGCTTTTTAGTGCAATCCTTGGCTGCCTGAGCGAGGATGAACCGCTGCCAACTGCGTGGACCGATGCCTAGTTTCAGACCAGTTGGAAGAGAGATTAATTGGGGCTTTGCCCTTCATACCCGTGCGTAGTTAAATACTGGCTGATATTGGCTGATGCCAGGGCCGGATGGCATGAACCACGGCGGCCAGAAGCCGCTGTGTTCCCGGCAAGGGCTCTCACATAGCAGGGGTGGGAGAAGGGACGTGATCTGGGTCACAGCATCCCGCGGATGAGCCATCTGGATTACCGAGCAGGACACGGGAAGGGGCTGGATCCAGCTCTGGCTGTGGCCGTGGTCCTGGGACATGGCCTCCGAAGCTGGATGCAAGGCAGTGGGTGGCCTGTCCGGTGCAAACAGAGACAGCAACGGGGCAGCCCTCAGCTGGAAAGAAGAAAACGGGGATTTTAGTAGAGCAGCTCCGTCCTTTCATCCTTCCCAGCAGCTGTGGGGACACGGTGGTCCCAAAGGCCAAACCATGGCCAAGGACTGGCTGATCCTAGAAGAGATGATGCTTGCTGGCTGCAGGACCAGAGATGCTGGTGTCCAGATGGTGTCTCCTGTGACGTTTGTTTCTCCCCTGCTTCGCTCCAAGGTCCTGCTCCCCACAGTTTCCCACACCACGTGCAGCTCCAGAGACTTAGAGATCCTACGCCCTCTGGCAGCCCGGGCATGCTCAGCTCTCAGGAAAGAGTCCTTTTAGGAAAACCCAAAAGAGAACCTGAGCCTGAGCAATGGTCCCAGCGTGGTGGCCCCCACTCCAGCTTTGGGGAAGGGATGATTTCAGCTCAGCCCCTGGGCCGGCTGCCTCCCCAGGGGACATCCTTGGGCACTTGTGGGGAAGGAGAAGAGGACTTCTGCCCTGTGAAACCACTACCTGGGCTTTCCTCCTTCACAAGGGCTCTCCAGGGCCCATTGCACTCCCTTTCCTCCCGGGATTTCCCTCTTCTCTGCAGAACTTCCAGCGCTCTGATGCTCCCATGAGCAGAAGGATTCATCTCTCCATCACCAGGGCCCTTCCCAGCCCTGGCAGCACCCATCCCATGCGCTTTCCTCCAGAAGGTCCCTTATAAAAGTCATCCAGGGCCAGAGCCAGCCTGCCAGGGCAAGGGCTTGGCTGAGAAAACTCTGGGAAGGGAGCTGAAATCCCAGGTTGTCGTGACAACAAACGGAACGATTTGAGAAATAGTATTAAAATCCTCAGCTCCACAAGCAGCACAATGCATTTCACTGCTGGGTTTTAGGGGAAGAGGCTGCAGCCTCCTCCTCCGCACTTCCCCAGCGATGGTGGGTCAGGGTGGGCTTCGCTCTCACAGCTGCTCTCCCCCGTATCTCCTGGGAGGTCAAAGAGATCCCACTGGTGGGATCTCTGCTTCCCCAGAGATAACCAGGATGGGCTTGGCTGTAAGAGGCAACCAGTGTCATCCCATTTTTATGGCGCTGACCCATATGCCAACCCTCCTTCATTTCTCTTCTATCCCGTCCCCTCGTTGCCCTCCGCCTCATAAGGGAGCAGTAGTGTGACCAGGATGATGCTCTTCTTCCACGCTGTGGCCAGGGAGCAGCCAGAGGTGATCTCACTTGGCTCATCGGTGGTAGGGGTTTGTAGGGTCTCAGGATAGCGAAGGAGGGCTCCTCGCATCTTTCTAGCTGCCAGTGACCAGCAAATGCCAGCCCGCGATGCAGGAGGGGTCCCATGTGCCTCCACTGTCCTTCTCTTAGCAAAACATCTCCAGCCCATCTGAGCCAGCCTTCCTCCCCGTACTTCCTCGCACTCTCGTTAGGCTGGGTCCATCCCTGGGCATCCCGCAGCAGTCCTGGTCGGAGTCAGCACCACGGGCACTGCTGGGGTCTGGCACGCCGTGACCGTTCACCGCTTATATCCTTCTCGTACGTAAACCAGGACTTTTCCCAAAGCGCAGAGATCTTTCCCAGAGTGCCGGGCGGGTGCCAGCAGTGACTCCTTGGCTGAGCCGGGCTCCCAGCAGGTGCCGAACGCCTGTGCACTGTGCGCTTGGCAGGGGAACGGGACGTTGGCAGCATCTCGCAGCTCAGCTCGACCTCAACCAGCCAAACAGCCCTGTTGTTATTGCAGCTCGCTGTGCTTTACGTAAGCCTGGCACGGCCCTGGAGAAATCTTCCTGACGTGGGGAGGCAGAGGGACTTGCAGGCACGAGGGCAGACCCCAGAACACCCCAAGGTTGCTGTACCTCGCTGAATCCCACCCATTTTGGGGTACCGCTGCTATGTTAGAGGTCCTGGGGAGGGAGAAGATGCCGCTCTGGAGTGCACATGCAGCCCTTGAGTGATGCTGGGAGCACAGGGCTGAGGGGGCGCAGCAGCTGCCCCCACCCCGAGCAAGCACAAGGGATGGTAGCCCCTCTGGAGCCAAGTTCTGGGGGTACACCTCCAGCAGGGTATAACCACGGCCAAACCCAGGCAATGCCTCCTGCTCACCCACCCCGGGGCAGGGGAGGGCACCCCCGGGGCAGGTTGCACGGGCTGGTGCAGTGTGCAGGGCAGCTTCAGACGGGCGCTTGGGGCCGGGGGACAGGACATGCCACCACTTATTTCACGAGCAGGAATGATTTCATTCTGGCTATGCTTGTGGTGCACTGCACAGGGCTGTCTGGACCCTCTGCCCATGTTAGCTGCATGCACAGGGACCACGGTGCGGGCACGTGGGGTGTGCACGGGCACGGGCAGCCACACGCTGGGCACCGGCTTCTCCCAGATCCCAGCAGTGGGAAACAAGAAGCATCCCTGAGGGTCTGCAAGAGGTAACCCAAGCTGTGTCAATCCTCCTGCGTCCTTTTCTGGCTGTGCCCGTGGCACGGCGTGATAGCAGGCATGGCCTTTCGGACCGAGGAATCCAGAGAGGGTGTTTTGGTCCTGAAAACCACGCTGCTGTGTTTTGGGCTGGTAAGCCTGCTTCCACGCAGCCTGCAATGCCGCGAAGGCGAAAACAAGCCACCCCTACGCCGGGGTTATCGGCCGCTTGCAAAGCTCTCCCTTGGCGTGTTTCTGAGTGCAAGGTTGTTGCCTTTGTGTGTCACTTAAAATCAGAACAAACGCTGGGTTTTTGTTGTTTTGACTGCATTGCTCTATATTTACATTGCTTGTAGTTTATTAGCATTCTTGGTTCTGTCTTTTTGTGACAGCAAAAGTATGTACTTCAAATGAATCACAACATGCGTTTGGGAAAGTTTTCTGGTGGCTTCCAGTTTTCCGTCAGTTTGATCTCGTGTCTCGGCCTGTCAGAGTGTGTGCTCTTAAAAAAGCACTCGCGAAACAGAATTCCTCTTCTTGCCGGCCCTGCCAGAGCACAGGATGTGAAAAAGCTTCAGATCAGCTCTGACAAGTCCTCCCTCGCCCCATTTTAAGCTGAATAACTTAGGTTTGCTTGATCTTCTTAAGTAATGGTAGTCTTGTCGTTTCTGTAGCCAGCTAAATGTTTTACATCTATTTGAAGCCCAGCAACTTGTCTCCCTCCATCGTCTAGAGTGAGAAATCAGCATCTCGGAGCGTGGTTCGTCTCACCCTGGTCTAAACACTGCGCAGAGGATGTGCTGAATCACCGCGGAGCTCCTTCTGATGGACGTGGGTTTGGGAGCTCTCCAAGAGGGCAATAACCTCCTGGAGAAGGGAAGATCTAAGTAGCTGCAGGCAGGCTCCACTCCTCCCGGCACCGCTGGATCCAGAAGACAACATCTGTCCAGAGCCTCCTTGTTCCTGCAGGATCTGGGCTGGGAAGGTCCATGGTGCCCAGAGGGCTGGGGTCAGCAGAGCAGCAAGAAGCTCAGTGATTTATCAGCAGGGCTCATAAATGAACGCCGAAGCGTGCAAGCTTGTGCCAGGAAAAAGTTTTGTCCGTCAAACTATTATAAAAATATTTATTACATCTCTGTACTCCTCACTCACGTGGTCACCTTACCCCAGGGTGGGATCGAGCAGCCTTGACAAGACCCTCTGCCCCTAAAAGCTTAAATGCAGAAGCCGGACCGGCATGGCTGGGCTGGGGCAGGGGTCCATGGGGTGGATTTGCCCTCTACCTCCCTGCAAGCAGAGCTCTGCACTTCATCCGGGCCAGCTCTGCTCTCTCTTCCCTGGGAAACAGCTTGGGGAGGGCTCGAACCCCACGTGCTTTGGCACGGGACCTACCCAGGAGTGGGCAGCGATGGGGTCTGGCAGCATCCCGCAAAGAAATTCCTCGCAGGGACCCAGGGCTCTTTTGCAGGAGAAAATTTGCTGTGTGTGAACATGGAGGATTTGAGGTCTATCCTGCTCGTTCCCGTCCCTCTTCCCTTCGAGGTTTCACCCGTGCTAGAGGAGGTCAACACTTCCCTGGCGATGGTCTCCAGCTTCCCAGAGACCCTAAGGCAGAGCCCGTTTGCATGGCAGGGTATTACCTGCATTTCACAGGGCTGGGAGCAGGACTGGCCTCCCTGGCTCCTGCCACGCCACTGGGAACCAGCTAATTCCCAGCGCGAGACCCCGAGAAGGACCTAAACAAAACCCTGGGTCTGAAGAACATCTGGGATGAAAGCACTTTCCCAAGATCTCCACCACGACGTGGGTATTTCGGCGTGTGCTTTGGGACATCTGTAAACTCCTGACGCTGGGAGTGTCCAGAGAGGGGTAGGGCTGTTCTGCTCCTGTGCCGATCTGGGGCTGTCCCCATTCTCCATGAACGGAGACAAGATCCTGGGCCAGATGAATTTTTGATCCCACCCAGTGCTGCTGTCAGGAAGCTTTTCCTTTCCTGTTACTTCTAGATGTCCACCATTAGGCTTCAGGGTTAACAGGTTCCTTCTTCAACCGAGGCAGCCGCAGGCACCACCAGAGCTGGGGAGTCCGAGTCTCCTCTTGGCAGATGAGGGTGGCTGATTTGGGGGAGCAGCATGCCTGTTACCGAAACTTTGCTGCTTCCCCAAGGCAGCTGCTGGTTTGATCCGTGTGTTATTCCCAGCGCTTGGAAAGAAGAAATCCAGGCCCCAAACTACCCGGAGTGATGCTTCCCTCCGCTGGTGCTGAGATCTGCTGGCCACGGCCCAAGGGCTGGCAAGCTCTGCCAGCCTCCAGCCCTCCGGGCAGAGAGCTCTGGGCTCGGCCAGGGCTCCCCGAAACCACCGCGCGCTGGGTGCTCGGGTGCTGCAGCTCGCCAGGGCTTGGGGAGAAGCTGGGCTGAATGGGAAAAGCAAGGGGGGAAGAAAAATATCCTCAGAAATGAAAAAAACAACCCTGCTCCTCTCGCTGAGCCCAGGATCAGACCTCCGTGTTCCTGATGGGTGAATAACTTACAGCAAGACGATGTATTTATAGCATCTAGCTCATGAGTTTTTAATTAAAATTCCATTTTCTTTTGCTCCAGATGGCACAAACAACCGTTTTGGTGTTTTCATTGGGTTTTTAAGGGATCACGCGGCTCTTGCCAGGCTGGGCTTGTTTTGGGGTTGCGGGGAGGGGGTGTTTTGGGGGGTCCTCTCTCCCTGGACAGCACATTGGCTGCCTTTATGGAATTGTGGACAAGTGTCAGGTCCTCGGGGACCGCATCCATCCAGCCGCCACGGCGGGGAGAGCAGCTTGCAGGGCAGGAATGGCTTCACGTCAGAAAAAATCAGATCAGGAAACCCAGCCATTTACCGGAGCTAAATCGAGCTGGCTGGAGAGGCTGATGATGCATTAGGGAGCAGCAATGCCAACGAGGCTGGGATGGGTGCGTGCTGCTGGCGCACGCTGCCACCCCGGGGTACGGGGCACCCCACCATCCCCACCGTGATGCCCAGCTGGGATGCGGTCAGAGATTTTCACGGCTGCTTTCCAGCCTAATGCTGCCCCGGAGGACACTGGGGGACACCCCTTTAGTCCGCCCGTGCCCGCAGCACCCAACAATCCCAGGGAGCTGGAGCAGCCTCCCGGGGTCTATCAAGCCCCTCTCCGAAACCTGGGGATGATGGGCTGCTCAGGGACTTTCCCTGGGAAACAACCTGCCAAAATAATGAGCCGGTGCAGGGAAAGTTCCCACTTCGCAGAGCTGGTGCTGCCGGGCTGGAGGAAGGGCAAAGCCTAGAACGCCCAAACCCAGCGGCACGGGGATGTGGTGAGAGGAGAAGACCAAGTT
>NW_008794891.1:307744-314992 GCF_000699145.1 Aptenodytes forsteri | reverse complement strand
TGTGTTATTCCCAGCGCTTGGAAAGAAGAAATCCAGGCCCCAAACTACCCGGAGTGATGCTTCCCTCCGCTGGTGCTGAGATCTGCTGGCCACGGCCCAAGGGCTGGCAAGCTCTGCCAGCCTCCAGCCCTCCGGGCAGAGAGCTCTGGGCTCGGCCAGGGCTCCCCGAAACCACCGCGCGCTGGGTGCTCGGGTGCTGCAGCTCGCCAGGGCTTGGGGAGAAGCTGGGCTGAATGGGAAAAGCAAGGGGGGAAGAAAAATATCCTCAGAAATGAAAAAAACAACCCTGCTCCTCTCGCTGAGCCCAGGATCAGACCTCCGTGTTCCTGATGGGTGAATAACTTACAGCAAGACGATGTATTTATAGCATCTAGCTCATGAGTTTTTAATTAAAATTCCATTTTCTTTTGCTCCAGATGGCACAAACAACCGTTTTGGTGTTTTCATTGGGTTTTTAAGGGATCACGCGGCTCTTGCCAGGCTGGGTTTGTTTTGGGGTTGCGGGGAGGGGGTGTTTTGGGGGGTCCTCTCTCCCTGGACAGCACATTGGCTGCCTTTATGGAATTGTGGACGGATTTGGGGACAAGTGCCAGTTCCTCGGGGACCGCATCCATCCAGCCGCCACGGCGGGGAGAGCAGCTTGCAGGGCAGGAATGGCTTCACGTCAGAAAAAATCAGATCAGGAAACCCAGCCATTTACCGGAGCTAAATCGAGCTGGCTGGAGAGGCTGATGATGCATTAGGGAGCAGCAATGCCAACGAAGCTGGGATGGGTGCGTGCTGCTGGCGCACGCTGCCACCCCGGGGTACGGGGCACCCCACCATCCCCACCGTGATGCCCAGCTGGGATGCGGTCAGAGATTTTCACGGCTGCTTTCCAGCCTAATGCTGCCCCGGAGGACACTGGGGGACACCCCTTTAGTCCGCCCGTGCCCGCAGCACCCAACAATCCCAGGGAGCTGGAGCAGCCTCCCGGGGTCTATCAAGCCCCTCTCTGAAACCTGGGGATGATGGGCTGCTCAGGGACTTTCCCTGGGAAACAACCTGCCAAAATAATGAGCCGGTGCAGGGAAAGTTCCCACTTCGCAGAGCTGGTGCTGCCGGGCTGGAGGAAGGGCAAAGCCTAGAACGCCCAAACCCAGCGGCACGGGGATGTGGTGAGAGGAGAAGACCAAGTTTGGGTCCTTGCTTTGGGTGTCCTCCTTGCAGGACCCCTTCCCGTAGCCTGCACCACCCATCAGACCTGGGCTGGTGACCGGGGCAGGAGGGGGCTGAGCATGCAGGGGGACAATGCCCCAGGAGCTGCGAACCCCGAAGTCAAGCCCCGGCTCGGCTCCTGCTCTCTGAGCTCCTTCCAGGTGCTCATGGAGAACTCGGGATCGCCCGTATGGGAGAAGCACCAGTCCCAGCCCAAAGCGAGTTAGGAAGCACCAAGAGGACTTTGCGTCTTGCTCCTGCGGTGTGACTGCTTTCTGCATGAACGGCAGAGATGTATCGTGGAAACCTTCCGGCTCAGTGGCCCTATAAAGATATCCAAGCCCTGTATTTTGTTAGCAAACGCACCCGTCGTACAACGGGGGGCATGGCGCTGCCACGGCTCCTTGGGACCTCTGCATGAACCCCAGCAGCAGGAGCAGGCAAAAATAGAGCAGCAGAAGCTCTGCGGACGATGGAGCGGGGCTGTACAGCCTTTCACCTCAGGGAATAAAGCAGGATGCACCTGGGTGAGGTGTAGGAGCCTGGATCCAATGGTCCCATCTCGCTTCAGAGCCTAATGTCCTCTGCAGGATACTCCCAGGTTATGTCAGTGGGCAAAGCACCCAAGAAAGCGAGCAAAGGAAACCCGGGGAAGTCAGACCCAAGGCCAGGGTTAGGCTTGGGCTCTGCAGGAATGGCAGACTGGGGCAGACCGCAGGATCCGGCAGTGTCTAGGCGCTCAGAGAGCGGGACCAGCCTGTTGCAAGGGCCTGGCTCCACCGTTCCCGTCATGCCATCGTTTCCCGAGTTCATTTCAGCGCTGCTGATGGTAGATGTACAAGGGACCATCCCTCCGCCCTGGGGTCTCAGAGGACCCTTGGTTATTGCTCTGCCCGGAAAAACCCGCCCATCCCATCCCAACACATCCCACCTCAACTCACCCCATCCCAACGCATCCTATCCCAACTCATCCCATCCTACCCCAACACATCCCACCCCATCCCACCCCATCCCACCCCAAAGGCTGTTGCTCTCCCAGCCCGCCCAGCCTCTGGTTTGCAGAGGAAGGTGGCTCACGGGAGGTTCTCCGGCCATTCAGCTGCAGGAGAGGCAGGGATGTACCCAGGCTGCTCAGCGTGAACTGTCCCCTCAGTGCCAGTCCCCACGCAGGAGACCCCAGGGTGCAAGGGCCGACGGTGCCCCCAGTCCCCTGCCCAGGCTGCCCTGGGAGAACAAGAAGGGGGGGGACTTGCGGGGAGAGGGTGCCCTGGGAGACCCAGGCTGAGCAGCCACCGCCACAGATCTCCTTTCCATTGCCTGGCCCCCAAAACAAATCTGTTTCCCTGAGTCCCGCTTGCAGAGCTGCTGCCCTGAATCCCTGGTCCATCTCCCGGGATGGGGTGGGAGCTGGTCCCAGAGGCATTGCTCTGCTTTCCTCCTGAGATGTGAGGGTGGGGAACCTGAGCGCTTTCCCCTCCCAGCCCTCAAAAACATCTCTCAGGGCAGTGGTGTAAAGCAAATTTCCGCATGACCTGCCCAAGGGCAGCGGAAGGGATGGCTGGGAACGGACCCCGGTCACGGATAAGGAGGACAGTGCTTCCCGGAGGAGCCTCGGCAGCCCACCCCTTCCCCGCGGGACTCGGTGTCTGGCTGTTGGAGTAGAAATGCATTAGGATCCTGCGAAGACAAAATAAAAAGCCTTTTGGGAGTGACTCGGCAGCGCAGCCGGAAGAGAGACAGCACAGTTTGCTTTTTAGGAGGTCTTTTTGGCTTCTTTTTTTTTTTATTTTATTTTATTTTTGGCAGCTGCGATGGCAGCAGGGAGGGAGTAAATGGCTTTGCTCGAGCCCGGATGCATTTGCGGCTTTCAAGAGGCAGAAGTGGCTGGAGTTTGAGAGTCTCTGCGCTGCAGAGGGCATGAGTCACAGCCAGGCAGTGGGGCTGCGGAGGGGAGGGAAAGGGAGAGGGAGGTGCTGCAAACACAGCAGGGTGCTGGGATGGAGGAGCAGGGAGCTGGGGTGGAGGAGCAGGTTTGGAAGAGCAGGACGCAGGGATGGAGGAGCGGAGTGCTGGGATGGGGGAGCAGGGAGCAGGGATGGAGGAGCAGGGATGGAGGAGCAGGGAGCTGGGATGGAGGAGCAGGGAGCTGGGATGGAGGAGCAGGGATGGAGGAGCAGGGAGCTGGGATGGAGGAGCAAGGAGCAGGGAGCTGGGATGGAGGAGCAAGGAGCAGGGAGCTGGGATGGAGGAGCAGGGTGCTGGGATGGAGGAGCAGGGATGGAGGAGCAGGGAGCTGGGATGGAGGAGCATGAATGCAGACTTGGAGTGGCAGGACACTGGGATGGAGTAGCAGGGTTGGAAGAGCAGGACGCAGGGATGGAGGAGCAGGGTGCTAGGACGGAGGAGCGGCTGTCAGGGCAGTCCAAGGGTCCATTGCATGAGCCCTCACCAGTCTGATGCCAGAAATGAAGATTCCTGCTCACACCCTGCTTGTCCTCATTCCAGGTAGAGGGATTCAGGCAGGGCCTGTCTCTGCTTCCCTTCCTCGGGCCCCTTTTAACACCATCCTTTTCCTCTCAGTGGTATCTGGAGTGGCTGGGGGGGTCCAGTGACCCGGGAAAGGATCCAGCACCTCTCCCCTCTCGCAGGGATGCTCTCCTTTTCCATTTTCTCTGGAAGAGGAGAGCTCAGGCCCTTTCTGGAGCCAGACCTCACCCACCCAGGATCTCCAGTCCCGGGTCTGGCAGCAGGAAAGTGCTTCAACTCCCTGCCTGCACTTGGCAGCGGGCTTGAACCCCTCTGCCCACTGGTGGGGCGGTGGGGTTGGGATGCGGTCTGCCCTGCCTGTGCCTCCCGGATGAGCCCCGGAGCAGCCCCGGGGGACAGAGAGCCATGGCAGGCAAACTCTGTGCATCTTTTGCAAGAGGCCAGCTAGCCGGGCTCCCCAGTCGGGGGCTGAGTAAGGCATCAGAGCTCAGTACCGCTGCTTTCCCACATCTAAATAGGTCCCAGAGCAGGAGAGAAGCTGCCAGCAGCTGAGAGCGATGACCAGGGATGATCCTGGGGCTCATCTCAGGGGCTCAGCAGGGAGCAGCAAGCGTTTCGGGGAGTAAAGAGCCACCCGATGTTCCCCAGAAGGAGAGGTCGCCTCTGCCTTTTCCCCAGCCCGCCCAGGGCTGCGGTGGTGGGCGATGCGGCAGCTGCCGGCGACAGCTTGTGTTGCACTCTGTTTGCTCACGCCTCACGGCTCCGGCTGGCAAAGAGCAGAGCTTGTGCTGGGGAAACAGCAGCACCCTGCCAGCCACAGCACCCTGTGAGCCGCAGCACCCCGCCAGCCACAGCACCCCATGAGCCGCAGCACCCCGTGAGCCGCAGCATCTCACCAGGCACAGCACCCTACCAGCTGCAGCACTGGTGAGCAGGCACTCGCAAAGCTCCTGGAAATTATCTCTCCAGCTCTAATTTCCAGATGCAAAGAGAAATCAGGGGGTGACGTGGTCCCCTCTGGACAGACGGGTACAACCATCGCCCTCCCGGAGGCCGGCAGTGGGGTGAAGCGGAGGGCCAGAGCCTGGCAGAGGCTTCCCCCGTCCCCAGGGGCACGGTGACACCGGCAGGTCCCCACCACCTGCCCCCGCAATGCTGAGCTGCTTTGTGCACCGGGGTCTCTTTCTTCCAGCAGAAACCCTCCCAAACCTGAAAGCAAACTTTCGCCAAATTCATTTTGCTTTTTCTGGATGAGGAACCGTCCTGCCTTTGGCACAACCTGTCGGTTAAGTGCACGTATGCTCAAAGGAACCGCGGATCTGGGAAGCGTGCTGCTGGGGGCAAAGAAATCACAGCTCTGCCTCCTGCGTCATTATTGTTTCAGCTTTTTACACACTTCAGTTCCTGGAAAAATCTTTGGTTTTTTCCTCCTTTTGCTTTCACTGGGTGCAAAACAGATGCAAGCCGTCTTCTGGATGGGCTCAGCGTGCCTCTGCCCTGTGGGCAAGCGTGTCCTGGCTGCTGCAGCCCGGCCAGGCTGGCTCCCCCTCCCTCCTCTCCTGCCCCTCCGCCCTTTCTCACCTGCACAACTTGAAAACCAAACAGAAATGTTCCTGGGGGGGAGAAGAACACGGCTGGGAGCCCAGGAGGACAACTGTCACCTCCTGGCACGGGGGAAGGGGCCCTGGGAAGCCGATGCTGAGAGCTAATTTAGTGTGACCACGGAGCATCCTCCCTCCCCGTGCCCTGCGTCAGAGCAGCGGAGGCTGTGGCATTAAATAATTCCCATCCCTGCAAGTGCCCTGTGCCCTGCGTCAGAGCAGCGTGGCATAAAATAATTCCCATCCCTGCAAGCCCTTGCGGCACCGCTGCCCGCCTTCAACCCCGTTGGGCCGGGTATTGACCCCCCCCCCCCCCCCCGCATCTGGACACGATGAGGAGCCAGGAGGCAGCAGAGATACTGCCACGTCCGAGCCATCAGGGCAGAGCCGGGGCCGGTACGCTGGGGGTCCCTGCAGCGATGCTGCGGTAGAAAATCCCTGGGGACTGGAGGGACCTGGGCGTCCTGCCACGGTGACACATGTCACTGCTTGCCGGCAGCTTGCTTGAGGTGCCAGCACATGTGCAAAGCGCAATTGTTCCTCGTTTCGGGTGTCAGCGGCTGACGAAATGTGTCCCGGGGCCACACGGGCAAGCCAAGATCGTTTCCTTTTCCAGATGGCAGGATCCATTCCTGGTTCCACCCAGGACTTCTGCATTTGGGGCCTTTCTCCCAAAGATCTCCCACGCTTCGCACAGCAGGTGCCTGGGATGGAGCAGGGAATGGTGCCCCACAAGCTCACACCGGCGCCGGGGCACCCCTGGGATGCCAGGCATACCCCCGGCAGCAGGGACAGCCCCGATCCCGCTGGTTTGGGCAGTTCAACCTCTGTCCCCGCACACAGCGTGCCGGGATCCGGCCTTTCCCTGCACAGGGATGCTTTTGCAGGCGGGTCCCTGCGCTGGGGATAGGGTGGGGTGAGAGCAACACGCCTGTGGGATCACCCTGGGTGTCCCTCGGTGAGAGGAGAGGCCGTAACGCTGATGCCAAAGCGCATCACGTCAGCGGCATCCCTCGAGTTGGGCTGGCCCAAGAGCTCCCGTGCTCCGGCTCACCCGAATGCCCACCCTGCGTGGGGTCCGCGTGTTTGGGGTGCTCGCCGCGGGCCACGCGCGCTCTGCAGCGCAGCGTGCTGTGTGAGGCACGCAACCGTGCAGGCATGTGTGCGTGTGTGTGTGTGAGATGCACGGCAGAGGTGGGGTGCATGGGCACGCACACAAGCATCCATGCAGATGGGGGCATGCTGGAGGGGCTGCAGGGCTGTCGTGCGACGTGTGAGTGTGTGAGTGTGTGTGGGGGGGCACGTGCGTGCGTGTTAGTATGCGCATATGCCCGACCGTATGCGAGTGTGCGCGTATGTGCACACGTGTGGGCATATGCGTATGAGTGTGCGTGCAAGCGTGGGCAAGGGAGCGCGTATGCACATGGGTGTGCAGATATGGGTGCATACGCGTACGAGCGTGTGTGCGTGTGTGCTGCGTACGAGCGTGTGTGCGTGTGTGTGCGTGTGTGTGTGAGTGTGGCTGAGGGGGTGCACCTGGGGGTGTATGTGTGCGCATGAGCGTGCTTGTGTGCGCCTGTGTGCACATACGTGTACGAGCGTGTGTGTGCAAGTGTGGCCCAGGGGTGCACACGGGTGCATACGTATGTGCCTGAGTGTGAGCCTGCGTGCACGCAGGGGTGCGCCCGTGTGTGTGGGTACCAGTGTAGGTGCCGGTAGGTGCAGGTACTGGTGCGGGTACCGGTGCGGGTGCCGGCAGGTGCAGGTACCAGTGTGGGTACCGGTGCAAGTGCCAGTAGGTGTGGGTACCGATGCGGGTACCGGTGCAGGCACTGGTGCTGGTGCTAGTAGGTGCGGGTACCGGTGTGGGTGCCAGTGCGGGTACCGGTGCCAGTAGGTGCGGGTACCGGTGCAGGTGCGGGTGTGGGTGCCGGTGTGGGTACCGGTAGATGTGGGTGCGGGG
>NW_008794891.1:307312-307682 GCF_000699145.1 Aptenodytes forsteri | reverse complement strand
GCTCTGTGCCTGTGGCAGTCGGTGCCGGTACCTGTGGGTATCGGTGTGGGTGCGGGTGCGGGTGCCGGTGCCAGTAGGTGCGGGTACCGGTGCAGGTGCGGGTGTGGGTGCCGGTGTGGGTACCGGTAGATGCGGGTGCGGGTGCCGGTGCTGGTAGGTGCAGGTGCCGGTGCGGGTACTGGTAGATGCGGGTGTGGGTGCGGGGTGCCAGTGCCGGTAGGTGCGGGTGCCAGTAGATGCGGGTGCAGGTGCCGGTGTCAGTAGGTGCGGGTACCAGTGCAGGTACGGGTGCGGGTGCCGGTGTGGGTACCGGTAGATGTGGGTGTGGGTGCCGGGGCCGGTAGGGGCGGGGACCGGGGGCGGGACCGGG
>NW_008794891.1:286700-286901 GCF_000699145.1 Aptenodytes forsteri | reverse complement strand
GTACCAGTAGGTGCAGGTGCCGGTGCGGGTACGGGTGCGGGTGCGGGTGCTGGTAGGTGCGGGTGCGGGTACCGGTGCGGGTGCCAGTGTGGGTGTGGGTGCTGGTAGGTGCGGGTGCGGGTACCGGTGCGGGTGCCGGTAGGTGCGGGTGCGGGTGCGGTACCGGTGCGGGTGCGGGTGCGGGTAGATGCGGGTGCGGGT
>NW_008794891.1:279861-284188 GCF_000699145.1 Aptenodytes forsteri | reverse complement strand
GGTGGCTGGTGGCTGGACCGGGATGGCTGGCCTGGCCTGGAGGGCGGGGGGACGTGGCTGGACTGCAGGCAGGAGCTGGAGGGGTGGGGGGGCTAGTGGGGCACCAGATTTGAGACGCGGGTGTTGGGGCAGCTGTTGGTTCCCAGAGCTGAGACGCTGGTATTGGGGTGGCTTTTGGTTCCCGGGGCTGAGATGCGAGTGTTGGGGCGGCTGTTGGCTCTCGGGGCTGACGCGGGTGTCGGGGTGGTTGTTGGTTTCCAGGGCTGAGATACGGGCGTTGGAGCGGCCACGGGCTGAGCGGAGGCAGGGTCTGGCCTCTCCCGGCTGGCGGGAGCAGCTGGGAAAGGCTTTGAAAGTGAAGACAAGCAGCTTATGTTTGACGTGAGAGGGAGGAGGAGCGGGCAAGGGGGTGCGCGGGGGGCTGGGGAGAGGAGCGAGCGGGAGGCGAGCGGGAGCGAGCGGCGTCTCGCCAGCCCACACAAAGGATGCTGCAGTGACGGAGGAGGGAGACAAAGCCAGCCCTGTGGTCCCGAGAGGGCGTGGCTCAGCGCCGGGCTGCGGGCAGGCGTCGGGGGGCCCCTGCCCTGCCTCCCCCGGGGCACCCAGCTCCCCTGCCCTGCCTGCAGCTGCCTGGAGCCTGGGAGGGATGGAGCAGGGGTGGCTGAGCA
Source organism: Aptenodytes forsteri (assembly GCF_000699145.1). Taxonomy (NCBI): domain Eukaryota; kingdom Metazoa; phylum Chordata; class Aves; order Sphenisciformes; family Spheniscidae; genus Aptenodytes; species Aptenodytes forsteri. The sequence continues at coordinate 283,520 of NW_008794891.1, read as the reverse complement.
CGGCTGAGCCCCGAAGCAGGCGTTACACCCCAGCAAAGCATCCCGCCAGCTGTGGCTGGGGGTTAAAACCTTAAAACCTCAAAACCTCAAAACCTCATTTTGGGCTTGATGTGGGAGCTCAGGGTTCCCCTCTGGGGTTGGGGTGATGACACCCGGCCCCAAAAAATGTGTGTCCAGCCGCAGCGGAGTGGGAGGGAAATGCAGAGGGAATGTCCCTAAACTGGGCTTTACTGCTCTGCAGGCGTCAAGCGCTTCTCTCCCGACAGCTTCAGCCTCTCCGTGATGTCCAAGGGTGTGTAGGAGGAAGGGGCACGGACATAAATACGTGAGGCAATATTGTTTTTATCAAAATCTGATGATTTTGAAGGCAGGCGTTTCAGCTGGCCTGTTGTAATGGAGCTCGGGTGCTGCTGAACGGGGCCAGCATGCATCAGCAAAGAGAGCAAAATCATCAAAAGCCAAGAGAGGGGAAAAAGTTCCATTATTCCCATGAAATGGGATTTTCCAGTGGGGAAAAAAGGCATTCTTCCAGGAAATCACCAACCAACCCTTCTGTAAAGCTCCTGTTGCAGTTGGGGACAGCGAAGAGCCAGGTTCCCCGCTGTGCTCGGGAGGCAATCGGGATGCCGGGGCTCCCGTGCCGGTCAAGGTCCCCGTGCCATGGCCGGCTTTAAAACAGGAAGGAGGAAAAACCGGGAGGGCAACGGGTCCCACTCGGAAAGTTTTTCTTATATTTCTTCCCCTCTGGGGTTGGGGTGATGACACCCGGCCCCAAAAAATGTGTGTCCAGCCGCAGCGGAGTGGGAGGGAAATGCAGAGGGAATGTCCCTAAACTGGGCTTTACTGCTCTGCAGGCGTCAAGCGCTTCTCTCCCGACAGCTTCAGCCTCTCCGTGATGTCCAAGGGTGTGTAGGAGGAAGGGGCACGGACATAAATACGTGAGGCAATATTGTTTTTATCAAAATCTGATGATTTTGAAGGCAGGCGTTTCAGCTGGCCTGTTGTAATGGAGCTCGGGTGCTGCTGAACGGGGCCAGCATGCATCAGCAAAGAGAGCAAAATCATCAAAAGCCAAGAGAGGGGAAAAAGTTCCATTATTCCCATGAAATGGGATTTTCCAGTGGGGAAAAAAGGCATTCTTCAGGAAATCACCAACCAACCCTTCTGTAAAGCTCCTGTTGCAGTTGGGGACAGCGAAGAGCCAGGTTCCCCGCTGTGCTCGGGAGGCAATCGGGATGCCGGGGCTCCCGTGCCGGTCAAGGTCCCCGTGCCATGGCCGGCTTTAAAACAGGAAGGAGGAAAAACCGGGAGGGCAACGGGTCCCACTCGGAAAGTTTTTCTTATATTTCGGGTTTGGGGTTGTTTTTTTTTTTTTTCCTTTATCTGGGAAAAGAGCCAAGAGGCAAGCCGCCCTCCCAGCGCGGCTCCGAAGGTCTCCCTCCCTCTGCGAGGCTGCCCTGAGCCCTGCACCCTGCTAGTGGGGTGCAGCCCCCCACCCCGAGGAGCTGCCCCAGCGCCCGGGGACCCCCAAAGCACCGCGGAGGGGGACCGGGGACTGGGGTATTTAGGTTTGCCGTCACCCGCTGCCCCCTTCCCTGCAAAGCCGGGGGCAAGGGGAGCTGCAGGGCGGGCAGGGAGGGAGCGTGCCTGCCCTGGCAGCTGGGCAGAGCCAGCCCCGGGGTCCCCTTGCGGGATGTCAGCGTCAGCCGGACACGTCCCCCCCGTCACTTCGGTCCCCATCCCCTCACCAGGGGCCTCCATGCTCCAGGGCCGGCTGTGACGGCTCTCGCTGGATGGCTCCCAAAAAACACACACACACACACACACACCCCCAACCTCGCTGTGTGCAGAGAGGCGAGCGGCCATCTGGGCCCAGGCAGGTGGCGAATGCCACCGCGGTGTCACCATCTGTCACAGCCCTCCTCCCTCCCCACTTGTTTATCAAGGGAGCAGGGACCCTGCCCGGGCCAGGAGACCCCGGGGCGAGACCGGCTCCCCACCGACCCTTTTCTGCACATGGTCTCCCCATCAGTCACCCCGTCACCCCCGTCCCCGGGCTGCCTCCTCCGGTGGCAATGTGCCTGTCCCCACCCCATTGCATCCGTAGCATCTCTCCCGGCGGGAAGCCCTTCCCTGCTTTCGCCTGCGGGCTTGGCCCGGGGATAGAGAAAGGAGGAAGGACGAGGACGTGGGAACCGGGGACCGTGATGCTCTGGGTACCGATGCCACAAGGAAGGTCCCAGCGGGCACATTTCTTCCCAGCAGTGCCAAAAAGTGCCCCCCCCCCCACCATGCCCGGTCTCTACTCCCACCCCGGGGACCGCTCACCCCTGTCCCTCACCCCAAGGTGGGTCCGTGTCCCATGGCCCTGGGGACACCCTGGCACATGCACGCCCAGTCACCTTCGGTGCCAGTGGTACCGGCACAACCCTCCCAGTACCGGCACTGGCACCGGTGGGAGGGGAAGGACCCCCGATTCTCGGGCCGTGCACAGGGAAACGTCTCAGGGAAGGCATGGGACGAGGAGCAGGCTGCAGTAGTTTTGCGGCTGCAGTGGGGCTGGTCGGGGGTTTGGGAGGCCAGGGATGGGGCACCCGCTCCCTCCGGACATTTCTGTTCCCATCCTGCACTAGCCGTGCCTGCTAAAAACGATAGCAGTGGAAATTAGTGTTGGCACCTACGAACATGCCTTTGATAGGTTTCAGAGTTAACGTGCCGGAGGGAAAAACTGTACCGCTCTGTTCCAGGGCTGGGATTCCTCTCCCCTCAGCCCAGACCCCCACGGGAGGTGATGCCCAGGCAGCGGGGAGAGACAGGCGGCCTCTCACCCCTTTCAGCCCCTGGGGATGCGCAGGGCCTTCCCCAGGAGAGCGGCCCCGTCCAGCCCGGCGGCTCCTCGGCCGCTGCTGAGGTTCGTTTGAGCGCCCCAGCCGTGCTGCTGAGCCACAGGAGTCGGCAGAAAGCAGCACTGGGAGGTCAGGAACCGCTTTCCTTCCCTCTCCAGTTAGGCATAAGGCCGCCCCTGCCACCTTTGCCTGTGGTATGCTGGGATTGCTGGTTGGGGTGTTCATTCTGATACCTAATGAGGGCATATGCGCCTCTGCCACTGATCCTCATAGCGGGGAATGAGGACGAAGAGGGTGAATGGGGAGATGGCACGTATGCACCGAGACCGGAGCCGTCCCCGAGCCCTTCCCAGCAGCGATGTCTGTTTTAGGGGTGGCAGTCGCAGCACCCGCTGCCCCAGCAGTCTGCCCGGCCAGGGCTCAGCGCCTTCGCCAAGGAGGCGAGGCCTCTTCCCGGGGAGGCTCCAGCAAACCTGTGGCGTGGCGGGGTGGGGAGGTAGCGTACGTGGTCCTCTCCCACAGGATTCAGCCCAGGCACCCTCCGAACCGGGGGCTCAGCCCCGCTAGCAGGAGCGCTGCCCCTCCGCGAGCATCCCCCCCCATCCCCCCCTCCCTCCCAGGCTATAAATTCCCTGCTCCTCTCCATCCCGGAGCGGCAACAGCAATTAATACCCGCTCCCTCCCTGCCCCCCGCCTGGCCTCTCCCACCTGATCGCCCACTAAACCCGACAGCAAAGCCTGACTCAGAGCAAGGGATAAACACCACGTGCCGGGGCAGAGATGCTCTGAGGCGAGGGGGGGGGGGGGGCGCCC
>NW_008794891.1:278391-278772 GCF_000699145.1 Aptenodytes forsteri | reverse complement strand
TGCTGGGTGCTGGTGCACGGTGCTGGGCGCTGGTCCTTGTTGTTGGTGCACCGTGCTGGGTGCTGGTGCACGGTGCTGGGCGCTGGTCCTTGTTGTTGGTGCACCGTGCTGGGTGCTGGTGCACGGTGCTGGGCGCTGGTCCTTGTTGTTGGTGCACCGTGCTGGGTGCTGGTGCACGGTGCTGGGCGCTGGTCCTTGTTGTTGGTGCACCGTGCTGGGTGCTGGTGCACGGTGCTGGGCGCTGGTGCACACCCCTCCACACCTTGCCACTACCCAAACTAAGCAGAGCGCCGGGAGGAAGGAGCCGCATCCTGCTTTTCACCGGGGAGGCCCTGAGCGAAGGGACCTGGAGAGGCCCAGGGCTGAGTGATGGGGCAGCCC
>NW_008794891.1:277777-277981 GCF_000699145.1 Aptenodytes forsteri | reverse complement strand
GCCCCCTCCCCGGGCAGGCGGGCAGGGAGGGGGTTGTGGGGCTGCCCCCCGCCACCCCGCTGCAGCAGGAGCAGGGATGGGGGTGGCTCTGAGCCCCTTTGGGGGGGTGATGCCCCCCAAATGTATAGGACAAATCTGGGGGGGAGGGGTCACAGTGATGCTGGGACTGGGGAGGTGGCAGGGGTGCAGATGCTGCTGCGCAGG
>NW_008794891.1:273916-277269 GCF_000699145.1 Aptenodytes forsteri | reverse complement strand
GGGGGGGTGAGAGGACGGCCGGCTGGCTGCCCCTTCACCTGCCCTGGTGAAGGCGCAGCGAGGACAGTCCCTGCTCCTGGTCCGGGACCCAGCTGGGACGGGGGCAGCCTGGGTACCGTGGGTCCCAGGGCTTGCCCCAGCTCTGCATCGCCCAAGTTCAGCCTAGCCCCAGGGAGCGGCTGCCCAGGTCCCGTCCCTCTGCTCCGGCTGCCTCTCGCCCTGCCCTGCCCAGGAGGTGTCCCCAGGCAGGATGAGCCCCTTCCCGCTGACCTCAACCCCTGTCCTGGGGGGGACGGAGGCGTTGTAGGGCGCGTGTGTCCCCACGTAGCACAGGCAGCGCCGTACCCCTTGGTGCCAGGGCCGTGTTTGCTCAGGGCAGGCTGGCAGCGCTGCTGCCGCTGCCACATGCTGCCTTTCCCAGCCGCTCCCTGCCTGCTTGTTTGCGCGCCCTGCGAAGACGGGGCATCTCCCAGGCAGCGCCGAAGGGCACCCCATGTGCCAGCTGCATCGCCTGGGTCCCCATCCCTGGCCTGGGGGACATCTGGGGTCCCCAGGCTCAGCCCGGGACTGGTTAACCGGCAGGGCTGGGCGCAGCCCGGGTTGCTCTTGACCACAGGCGATGGAGAGAGCTCGGCACTGCCCGTGCCCTGTTTGTACCTCGGCCGAGCTCGTGTCACCCAGGGGACACATCGGGAAGTGGGTGCCCATTAAACACTGAGCGGGATGCTGGTCCTTACTGGGAGCAATGGGGCGGGGGGCTGCAGGGCTGGCAGGAGGAGGAGGAGAAGGATGCTGCCCGGGGCACGCTGCACCTCAGGGGATTCCCACCCACCGCCTCCATCTCTGGGGCACCCCAAGGGTTTCACCGTGAGGGCCAGGAAAAGGGGGTGCCGGGGGCAGGCACCCGGGGGGTTCAGGACTGGGTGCTTTGGGCTTTGGTTGTTTTTGGGTGCTAAAGGGCTTTGGGAGCGTGAGGTTGCTGCGTGTTGGCCGTCAAGCCAGCCAGCTGCGTGCATAAGGTCTGCTCGGGGAGGGTGGTCTCCATGGGGTGGCCAACACCTCCGGAGGATGAGGCTTTTCCGCCACCGAGGCATGCCTGGGGCACTCCTAACTGTGGATCCTTGGGTGTCTACGGATGCAGTTGGATCATTCCTTTCTCCCCAAAATGCACAGGAACGTATCAACCTTGGTGGCTGCTGCTGAACCTGCTGGGAAACGGGGTGGGAAGGGAGGCAGCGCTCCGTGGGCTGTGGGGTTTCATGGTCGTGTGAAACCAGGCTTGGAAGGACCAGAGTTGTCTACACCCCAGGCTGGGACAGAAACTGGGGCTGCTCCAAAGTGTTGGAGACCCCCAGGGTGGTCAGTGGTTTGGTAGATCCCCCATCAGCCGGGACGCCTGAACCTTCCCCATCGCTCCTGCAGCCTCACCGCCCGGCAACGGACAGCGAAAGCTGCAGGAGGTCAGAGACCACGGTGAAGGGCTCTGGCATCCCTCTGCGAGGGCCAGACTGTTGCGATGGCAAGAGCCAGCAGCTGCGCTGGGTAAGGGAGGGGGACACCAGCCACTCGTCCGCCCAGCAGACACCTGGGCTATGGGGGGGTGAGCATGGGTGCCAGGAAGAACCCACCCCGCGCCCAGCATGGACACCGGGAGCGTCCCTCGCCGCTGATCCGGAGGAGGAGAGGCGTGATAGCTCTGGCAGTGGGACGCAGGGCTCCTGCCCGGGCGTGGAGGTGTCCTGGCATGGGCCACGGCTCATGGCCACCAGCCCTCGCTCACTGCCAGCGCCTGCTTTCCTGCAGCGATTTCGTAAAGCAGGGAGCTGGTTTCCTGACTGCTTCATACCCCTAATACCCCAGCCCAGCTCCCAGCCCCTCTTGTCAGCTGGGACTCCCCATGCCCTGCCCTGGCTCCCTCCATCCCCCTGCCCTGGCTCCCCGCACCCCCTGCCCGGCTCCCTGCACCCCCTGCCTTGGAGAGCTCAGCCCCCTCCCATACCCCTTCAGCACCCAGTGCCACCTCCCAGGCACCCTCTCCTTGCCTTCCCAGCCCTTCGCACCCTCCAGCTTTGCAACAACTCCGCTCTGCAAATTTCCCCCCCCTCCTCCCGTCCCCAGCAGCTGCCCCACTAATCCCCGCCATCCATCCATTGCTCCTGACAGCCTGGGATTTGCTCCAGGCCAGGGACCAGCCGAGACCTGCACCTGCTCCACGGAGCCGTGGCCAGATCCACCCCTGCTCCTCCACAGCCCTAAAAAGGAGACAAGCCGGCCGCGTTCCTCAGGGACATGTCATATTTTCTCCCTGGGGACACATGCTGTGCTCCCTGACTGCTTGCAGCACCCCGAGCGGGAGCCTAGGGCACCCTGACTCTGCTCTCCCCTGGCGGCATCCCTCCTGGGACACCCCTTTGAGGAGCACCCACCTGGCAGGGAGATCTGGGGGGGCTGCAGGAGGGATGGAGAGGGGCAGGGATGCTGAGCCCCTTCTGCAGGGAGGGCAGGAGCATGGCGGGGAGCCTCGCTGCCTGTGCCCGGGAGCCTTGCCAGGCAGGGACATGCCACAAAGTCAGGCATGCCGGTGCAGCGGGGCAAACGGAGCCGCTGTTGAACCTGGCAGCTGCCGGGACTTTGCGGCATCCCCAGGAGCCAAGCCCTCCTCTCCAATGCATTTCCCTCCTGCGGTGAATGAAACCGCAGGTGGAAGAGGGGTTTGGGGGGGTTTCACCCTCTCCGCCGCCTTCCCGGGCTCTCCCTCTCCTCGCCAGCTGGAATTCATATCCTGGTGACCTTCCCTCTGTCCTCAGACGTGCTGGAGATCAGGCAGTGCCTGCTGAAGCTGGGGAAGGGGGGGGCTGGCAGATTGACGGACGCTTGGACGTGCTGTGAGAGCTCGTAAACTCCCTTCCCCGGGGAAACGGGACTAAATATAGCTGCGGGAGGCTGCAGTGGTGTGGGGCAGGCAGGAGCAGGCAGGAGGATGCTCAGCGAGGCTGTTGGCAGGGATGGGGCCCACCGGCAGCTCTCAAGGCTCGCATCCTAAAACCCCGTCCTCGACCGGCCGATGCATGAGGAATGGAGAGATTCGGGCTGTTGGGAGGGGGGGCAGAGGCGTCTGGCAGGAGATGAAGGGCAGGAGCAGGCAGACAGGCAGGACGAGGGCTCAGTGCCTGCCCTGAGGGCAGCGGGATGTGACACCGGTTTGAAATGCATCTCCCGACTCTGGTGCAGGACCTGGCGGCCACCCCGGGTGGCACGGCATTAGCTGAGCTGCGGGAGGCTGCAGTGGGGCAGGCAGGGATGGGGCCCACCGGCAGCTCCCAAGGCTCCCCTCCCAAAGCCCCCCTACCCCC
>NW_008794891.1:272966-273868 GCF_000699145.1 Aptenodytes forsteri | reverse complement strand
ACAGGCAGGACGAGGGCTCCCTGCCTGCCCCGAGGGCAGCGGGATGTGACCCCGGTTTGAAATGCACGTCCCGACTCTGGTGCAGGACCTGGCGGCCACCCCGGGTGGCACGGCATTGCCTTGGCATCCCCTCTGCCGCTGGGGAAGGGACAGCAAGCAGCAGAAAGGGAGAGGACACCAAGCAGCCGGCAAGGAGGGGACGCCAAGCAGCAGCCCCGTTTTCCATCAGCGAGGGAAGGGGCGGACACCAAGCAGCCGGCAAGGAGGGGACGCAGCAGCCCCGTTTTCCATCAGTGAGGGAAGGGGCAGGCTGGCACCCAGCACTGATGAGAGCAGTGATGCTCTGCGGAGATGCTCTCCGGGGCTGCTCTCCAGCGATGCTCCCTGGAGATGCTCCCCGGAGATGCTCTCCGGGGCTGCTCTCTGGTGATCCTCTCCGGTGATGCTCTTGCAGCCGCAGCCCGAGCCGGTGGCGCTGGCAGCTGGGAGAGGTCACGCCAGCTCCTCAGAGGCGGCTTGGACAGAGATCTGACGATCCTTGTTTTCACCTTGCTCCGGCACGGCTTAATCCTTGGCCTCCCGAGGCTGCCAGCGAGGGTGACAGTGAGGGATGCCGCCTGCCTCTGCCCAGCCAGGATTAAACAGAGCTGGGGCAGGGCGAGTTCTCCTCCGCCGTTCTCACGGGCTTGGGGGCTGCTGTGGCGTTGTGGGTGCCGAGCCTGGTTTAATTGTTAGGACAGGCCTTGGAGAAGTGGGTGCTGTGGCGGCTGTGCTTGTGCCGGCACCCCCAGCCTTGTCCCAAGCACACTCGGAGTCCGAGGGAAGTGTTTTTGAGCACCCCGGGGTCTGAGCAGGGCGGTGAGCTGTGGCTGCAGCCCCCGGCCCCCAGCGCTGCTCCTGCC
>NW_008794891.1:270603-272049 GCF_000699145.1 Aptenodytes forsteri | reverse complement strand
GGGCAGTGGGGCGGAGGGCCTTGGGGACGCGGGGCTGGGGTGGCAGAGGAAAGCCAGTCGCCCTTGTCTCTTGCGTCCTTAAAAATCCCTGTTTTCCCCACCTCCTGCGCCTCTCCACCCGGCTGCTCTGAGATGGGTCATCCCAGGATGGGTATTTCAGGGAAGAGCGATCTCCAATTTCCAAATCCCCAAGGCTGGGGAACGTCCCCCCACCCCAACCAGGGCCCATCCAAGCATCCCTCAGCTGCCCCCACCCCAACCCGGGGATGCAGCACCCAGTCCATCACCCCCTGCCAGCCCCCCAGCTCCTTTCCCCTCGAGCCCAGGGCTTTCCCCCTTCTCCAGCCCCCTCTCCTTCATTTTCATTTGGAGACCCCATTGTCCCCCCAGCCTGCTCCGCCATCCGTGGTCACTCCTTGTGCCTGGGGGTGAGGATGGCACCGGTCAGGGTTGGGGTTCACCACCCGCAGCTCAGTCAGGCAAGGGGTTTGAGACGCTGCACCCCCTGCACCCCTCTCGGACCACCAAGCTGATCCCGCTCTGTGGCTCTGCTCCCCAGGTTACGGCCATGCAGCCCCCAGCACGGATGGGGGGAAGGTCTTCTGCATGGTCTACGCCCTGCTGGGGATCCCCCTCACCCTCGTCATGTTCCAGAGCTTGGGCGAGAGGATCAACACCTTCGTCAAGTACCTCCTCCACCGCATCAAGAAGTGCCTTGGCATGAGGCGGGCAGAGGTCTCCATGGCCAACATGGTCACCATAGGGTTCTTCTCCTGCATCAGCACCCTCTGCATTGGGGCAGCTGCCTTCTCCTACTACGAGCACTGGAGTTTCTTCCACGCCTACTACTACTGCTTCATCACTCTCACCACCATCGGCTTCGGGGACTACGTGGCCCTGCAGAAGGACGAAGCCCTCCAGAACAAGCCACAGTACGTGGCCTTCAGCTTCGTCTACATCCTGACGGGGCTGACGGTCATCGGGGCTTTCCTCAACCTGGTGGTGCTGCGTTTCATGACCATGAACGCCGAGGACGAGAAGCGGGATGCCGAGCACCGGGCGCTGCTCACCCGCAACGGGCAAGCCAGCAGCATCCACACCACAGACGCTGCCTCGGCCACGCCGGCGGCGGTGGGGGGCGGCGGGGGCGGCTTTCGGAATGTCTACGCCGAGGTTCTCCACTTCCAATCCATGTGCTCGTGCCTGTGGTACAAGAGCCGGGAGAAGCTGCAGTACTCCATCCCTATGATCATCCCCAGGGACCTCTCCACCTCGGACACCTGCGTGGAGCAGAGCCACTCCTCGCCCGGCCGCTGTCGGAGGCCTCCCTCCAGCAGTTGCTTCTCCTGCGCCCGCCGGTCGGCCATCAGCTCCGTCTCCACCGGTCTCCACAGCCTGGCGGCTTTCCAGGGGCTCATGAAGCGCCGCAGCTCCGTGTAGCCCCTC
>NW_008794891.1:264886-270124 GCF_000699145.1 Aptenodytes forsteri | reverse complement strand
GGGGCAGCCCCATGGCAGCCCCATGGCAGCCCGAGCGTGCGAGGCTGCGTGCCACAGCGCGGCCGGGAGCCGGGTGCGTGACTGTGCGTGCACCGGAGGCCTCGTGGGACACGGGGGAGAGGAGGACGTGGGGATCCCGGCACCGACCACGGGCAGCAGCAGGGTCCCGTCCCCTCCATCCTCTGCCTCCTCCGGCGACAGGGCCACCGCGGCGAAGGCGGGCATGCATCAGTGGGCAAATCAGGCTAAGAGGGGCTTAGACGGAGCTTTTTCGATCGCTGCGCACGTCAGCCTGCCCCTGCGGCCGAGAAAACAAGCCATGAGTCACGTAGGCTGCCGAAAACGCCTGCCGCGGCTTGGTGGGCAGCCCTCCGAGAGCTTTATGGGGTTATTTGAACCCTTTTTAGATGGGCAAACCTGGATGTCCTCGGGATTTTCCCAGTGGCGAGGCAGCGAGAAGCCCAGAGCCATCCCCGGGAGGCAGGACGGGCGGCAGCAGTGCGGTCCCCTGGGACCCCCGTCTCCATCCTCCCCCCCGACAGCTCTGGGGCCGGAGCCGTTACCCTCGGGGAGCTTTTTTGGGGGACAACCCAGGGCATTGTAAGACTTTTTCACCCTTCTCCTTCACACCCCCGGGTTGCACCAGTCCCCTTTCAACCCACACCCCATCTCGCCCCGACACCTTGAGTCCAGAGCAGGGGATGCTCCCCCAGGGGTCCCCCTGACCCCCCAGGATATCCTGGGGGTCACCTCCGGCACGGCCACCCCAACATGGCAAGAGGGGGGCTAAAACTTCTTTCCTTGCCCCCCTCCATGCACGGGGCAGCCCCCAGCCCCATGGGGAGCACCCCCATTGCCCCCAGGACCGCGCTCCCCCCCCCCCCCCCCCCCCCCAAGCCCCGGCTGCCCCCCCCCCCCCCCCCAGCGGGGACACCGGGGGACGCCGTGACACGCACTGGCCCCTCTTTGAGCCCCGGGGGTGCCAGGGGGACTTTGGGGACAGCCGGGGCACCCAGCCCGCCTGGTTCCTTTCTCACCTTTTAACAGAAGAAAACCAATGTATTTCTAATACTTGACGACCTGTACATACTGTTAGATACCAGAGAGGATATTTATTATAAATGACGCTATCATCATATCTATAGAAATCTATAAATATCTATCGGAAAGGAGTCCTGGGGGAAACTTGTTGACGACTCTGGGGAAATTCTTTTTGCTCTCTGCATCTTTCTCATCCTAGGGCACCCGCAGGGAACCACCCTCCCCCCGGCAAGGTTTCTCTGGTTCTCATGCCAAAGTATATTTGTACCACTGAGTTACTTTCCTTAGAGAGAGAAATAAAGGCTGGTTCAAACCTCGGCACCGCTTCGGCTCCTTCCCTCGGACGCTGGGTGAGGATGAGGGGCTGGGAGCGGAGGGTCCCGGTCCCCTGGGACCTCCCCACGTCACGGCTCCGTGCCCCATCGCCTTTGCTCTGCAGGGTCCGGGAAGTGTGAGAATTTTCTCGGGATAAGCCTCTACCCCTCCCCTGACTTTAGAGGAGAGAGGAGAGGAGAGGAGAGGAGGAGAGGAGAGGAGAGGAGAGGAGAGGAGAGAGGAGAGGAGAGGAGAGGAGAGGAGAGGAGAGGAGAGGAGAGGAGAGGGTCAGCTTTGAGCTCTGCCAGGGCTGCAGCATCCTTTGGTGGGCTCAGCGGGAGAAGGGTCTCGGGCTGCTGGGTAGGGCAGAGCCCCTCGGGGCTCCCCAGCCTTTTCCATCCCACCCACTGATGCAAGGCTGGAGGGGACCCTGCAGCAGCTTTTCCCATGGGAGCCCCCCAAAGCCCAGCAGAGCTGTATCCCTCCTGCTCTTGCCCGTAGCAGCATCTCTGCAGCCTTGGCTCAGGCTGGAGACCTCCCTCTGCTCCATGCAACAGCCAAGAAGCGTCCGACGATTGCGAGCAGTTGTGATCTGCTGTGTGACCCGGGGGGGACAGGGCTGAGACCCCCTGTCTTGGGCTGCGTGGGGAAACTGAGGCACAGACAGGAGGCACACAAAGGGGAGAGCCAGGTGTACCTCGAACGGTGGTGGGCATCTGGCTCCAAACCTCCAAGGGGATTTGGGCATCGCTGACGGCCAGGATGCACTGGGATGGACGGGGACATGCCACCTCCCTGGCTGGGGCCACCAGCAGAGCTCTGGGCTGCTCTCCTGCCTTTAAGTGGATAAAACCTGCTCCCTCCAAACCCAGGCAAGAGCCGCCAGCTAATCTAATAACGCTAAGCCTGCAAAGAGCAGATCTGTCTTGGCAGCAGCCGACGGAGAGAGCGGCTCATCCGAGCAGCAGCTTTCACCCTGCCCGAGGGTGCACCCATGGGGATGCAGGAGCATCGGGGGACTGGGTGCTTCTCCGGTGTTGGGTCCCTCTGTGAACCCTTTCCTCCTGCCCCCGGGATGCGGCTGGAGGGGGTGGAGGCGTCCCTCCCGTCCTCCTCTGCCTCCAACGCTTCCCATCGGGAAGACACGATGCTGAGCTAGCTGGAGCTTTGGTCTGATCCAGTATGACCATTCCCAGGGTGCAACTGGTCTTCCAGGCTCCCAGCCCTCTGCACGCAGCCGCCAACCTGCCCGGCGTGTGCACAACCCCCTGGCACTGGGGCAGCTGGGGACAAAGTCACTGATGGGCTGGGGTGGACCTGCTGGGAGGCTGCTGGTGACACAGGCCTGGGAGTGGTGGAGATGCCAGAGGATCCTGCTGCCATCCAGAGGGACCTGGAGAGGATGGAGAAGCGGTCAGAGGGGAACCTCATGACGTTCAATGAGGAGAAGCGCAAAGTCCTGGCCCCGGGGAGGAACAACCCCACGTAGCCATGGCCACCCAACTGGAAAGCACCTCAGCCGAAGAGGACCTGGGGGTGCCGCTGAACACCAGGTTGACCACGGTGTCACGGTCATGGTTGACCAGAAGGCTGAGGGTATCCTGAGCTTCATTAGGCAAAGCATTGCCAGCAGGTCGAGGGAAGGGGATCCTTCCCCTCTACTCAGCCCTGGTGAGGCCACACCTGGGTCCAGTGCTGGGCTCCATAGTCCACGAGAGACATGGATATACTGGAGAGAGTCCAGCAAAGGGCCGTGAAGGTGGTGGACTGGAGCATCTCTCCTAGGAGGAAAGGCTGAGGGAGTTGGGGAGCAGAGAAGGCGGGGGGGGGGGGGGGGGGGTCTCACCATGGCCATAAATACCTGATGGGGGAAGAGGATGGGAGCCAGGCTCTCCCAGTGGTGCCCAGTCACAGGACAAAAGGCTCGGCCACCTCCAGCGGGTCCTCCAGCCCCACCATCCGCTTCGGGAAAACGGGGCATCCCCAGGGGAGCAACGGGGACCCGCAGGGACTGGTCCTTTCTGGCCAAGCCAGGGCTGTGCAGGCAGGTCCCTGTTGCAGGCAGAGGATGGGGCGGGAGCTGGGACACCCCCATGGCAGGGGGCTGAGAGGTGTCCCCTACGGAGGAGCCCCCGGTGTCAGCCCCAGGGTGTTTAGGAGCACCCAAGCCATCCGCCCCCGCTGCCTCATCCCCCATCTGGGTGATTTTTTTCCCCTCTCAAAGCATTTAAATTTTCCTTGTCAGCCGTAGCCCAAATATTTACAGTCCGCTGGAGCAACTTCAAATTCCTCCCTGGTATTAAGCAGCGCGGCCGTGAGCGAGCGGCCGCGGGGGAAGCTCAGCCCCCGGGGCAGATGGGACTTATCCTGCCCCCTCCTCCAAGCCGTGAGGAGCAGGAGGAGAAGAGGCAGGGAGCGAAGGCTGCTAGCCCAGCCAAAAAGGGGCCAGGTAGGGGATGGGGAAACAGGTAGTGAGTGGGGAAAATGGGGGTTTTAATGGGGGAAAAAAGAAAAAGAAATAAAAACTCACGCTGCTGTGGTTTCTAAAGAAGTTTTCAGTAAATAGGGCTTTCATTTTAAAAAAATCCTTATTAAATATTTCTGTTTTCCCTTCCCAGCTTGTTAAACCCAGTGAAAAGCTCCGGCAGACACTGCTGGGGGCGGGGGGGAAACCTTATTTTTATTACCCCCACCTTTTCCCCACTCCAACCCACACGTGGCCCCAACACCTCTATTGCCCTGCAGCGGGATCCTTTGGATGCTGAGGGCATCCCGAGGCAGCTGGGGGACTCAGGACCCCGGGGACAGGGACATGTCGGGGGCCACCGCTCCCTGCCCCCAACCTGCCCCCTCAGTGATCCGAATCCGGGGGGAGGCGTGGGAGAGGTGCTAGGGACGAGCAATGTGCCTGGCTGGATGCGGCCGCGGGATGGGGAGTGCCAGCGGCACCGGCTTGGGGACCCTGAGCTGGTGATGGGGACACTGGGGTGACCCAGGGGGGTGGAGGGAACCCGCTGCAGCCGGTGGCATCTCCATGGGCAGCATCGCGTCATCTTCTGTGGCATGACATCACGCCGGGGTGATGGGGTGATGTCACTCCCTTCCTGACCTCGCCGGAGCAGCACCGGGGCTGCCTCCCTGACCCCTGCCCGCAGCCCAAAAATAGGGGTGCCCCGAGGAAGAACCACCCCATCCCTCGGCCGGCATCGGGGCTGGGTGCGGGTTTCCCCAGCGTCCGGGCAGCTGCTTTCGAGACGGTGACGAAGACAAGGCGGAGGCAGGCAGCGGTGTCCCTGCCCACCTCTGCCCACGGCCCCGGGGCCTGTTGGAAGGTGGGGGAAACCAAACCCCCCACCCCCGGGAAAGGGCGAACGGGGAGGGATGGGAACGCTCCAGCTGGTGGCCCCAAACGAGGGGAAACGGGAGCGGAGCCCGAGAGATGGAAGAATTAAGCGCTCTGTTAATGAGGGGACAGGCGTGCACGGACCTGCAGGGATGCACGTGTGTGGGTAGGAGATGCCACCGTCCCCACCCTGCCAGCCCATCCCCGCTCCTCCTGTTCTCTGCCTGCAGAGCGTCCTGGGGTGATGGGTGTCCCTAATGTCCCGTCTCCTCCCCCCTGGGGACCCCAGACAGCCCCACACGGGTGTCTGTGTGGGGCTGGCACCGGGCGGGCACGCGTGTGTATGTTGTGCATCGTGCAGGGGACTTTGGAAGTCAGAGGCTCTGCCACCGCTCGCCCGTGTGTCCTTGGGACACTCCCCCATCCCAGGGCTGGAGGAGGGGACCAGCACAGGGGGCCACAGGGGACCATCCCCAGCTGCCCCATCCTCCCTGTCCAGCCCAGCTGGCCCAGCCCGTAGCGTCCCCACGGGCGACACC
>NW_008794891.1:264515-264781 GCF_000699145.1 Aptenodytes forsteri | reverse complement strand
CCCGCCCGCTGGCCGCCATCTTATCGCCCGGTATTTTCCATGGGCGAAGGCTGCGGGGAGGGACGGGGCGGGACGGGGGGGATGGAGGGTGTTTGTCTTGCTGGCTGGAGCGAGGGGTGATGAGAAATGGCCACGCGCTCGGTGGCACCAAAGAAGGAGAAGTCGGCGGGGCCGGGAGGAGGCGGCCACGTCCTGCTTCCTTCGCCCTTTCCCTTCCGATGCAGCCGAGCGGCTGCCGGGGGGGCCCCGCTGGGGGGGGGGACGGG
>NW_008794891.1:263256-263979 GCF_000699145.1 Aptenodytes forsteri | reverse complement strand
GGGGGGCCCCTCAGCACCCCTCGGTCGGGGCGGTGGAGGGCTGGGGATCACGGGTGGGTGGCGAGACCCCGGGGGCCAGGGCTGGCCCCCAACAGGGCTGGGGGGTTAACTGCCCCCCCGAGAACCAGCCCCAGCCCGGCGGGCACAGGGGGGCTGGGGGGGCTGCCCTGGAGCTGCGTCCATGAGTGAGGGCCCTGACACCCTAGGGTGCCCCAGGGACAGCACCCCCACCCAGCCCCGCAAAGGGTCAGCCCAGGCAGGGCAGGGTTAGTCCAGGCAGGGTTGGTCCGGGCAGGGTTGGTCTGGGCAGGGTTTAGCCCAGGCAGGGTTTAGCCCAGGTGGGGTTAGTCCAGGCAGAGTTAGCCCAGGCAGGGCAGGGTTAGCCCAGACAGCGTTAGCCTGGGCAGGGTGAGCCCAGGCAGGGTTTAGCCCAGGCAGGGTTTAGCCCAGGTAAGATTAGTCCAGGCAGAGTTAGCCCAGGCAGGACAGGGTTAGCCCAGACAGCGTTAGCCAGGACAGGGTTAGACCAGGCAGGGTTTAGCCCAGGCAGTGTTAGTCCAGGCAGGGTTTAGCCCAGGCAGGATTAGCCCAGGCAGGGCAGGGTTAGACCAGGCATAGTTTAGCCCAGGCAGGGTTAGCCCGAGCAGGATTAGCCCGGGCAGGATTAGCCCAGGCAGGGCAGGGTTAGCCCAGACCGGGTTAGCCTAGGCAGGGCAGGTTTAG
>NW_008794891.1:257746-261433 GCF_000699145.1 Aptenodytes forsteri | reverse complement strand
GGAGGGGCTGCGTGCTGGAGCAGGGGGTCTCCAGCCCTCTCGCGGGTGCTGCCGAGGGGTGCGGGTCTCCCGCCGCGGGTGCTGTGCCCGGCCCCGGGGTGTTGGGGAGGAGCCGTGCGAATGCCCCCCAAAACCAGGCTCCCTGCGCCCGCTTCTGCGCTCCAGCTCACCCCAAAAGCCAGACAAGGGCTGGATTGAGCCCCCTCCGACGGAGAGCACCCTGGGCTGCTCCCGGCCCTCGCAGCGAGGATGAGGACGGTGCTCCCGAGAGCTGCCCGGGCAAGGCAGACCTGCCAGGCCGGCTCGTCCCGGTGCTGCCGGGCAGACGCATGGGCGTCAGCAGAGTTTCACCAGGTGGCTGGGCTCTAGCTGGCCCCAGTGTTGCAGCGTATCGAGGTCCCCGGATGGGGAAACTGAGGCACAGAATCCCCGCAGCGCACGTGGGAGCAGGGCAGAGCAGAGCCGGGAGGTGGCACCGAGCTCTCAGCCAGCTCACGAGACCCGTGTGTGGCCCGACAAAGCCTCTTGCGAAACACGGACCCGAGCTGGCCCGTTGGCGGAGGGGCTGCGGTGTGTCAGCCGGGGCTGACTCACGCCAAAATCTTGCTGGCCTGGCTGAAAAGCCCCTCGCCGAGCGGGGAGGGATGGGCTGGGGATTGCCCCGGCCTCCGCTCGCACCCCGTTTCCCCCAGCTCAGCAAGTCTGCGACCGCTCGGCATCAGCAAAAAGCAGCCGGAGGGGAGCTGGGTGCTTGCCTGCCTGTGTCAGGGTGCACTGCCACACTGGGGGTGTCCTGGGGGCAGGCAGCCGGCCACCGAGGGGCTGGGGTCCCCTCCCGATGCGGATGGGGACCTGAAGAAGAGAGATCCTCACTGAAACAGGCCATGGGGACCTGTGCCACAGCCTGTGGTTATCCAGCGTTGCCTTCTGTGCTGCTTGGAATACCCAAAAGAGGGGGGTTGTGCCCCAAAACCGTGGCTGGGGGTGTGAGTGGTGGGAGCTGCTGCCACCCAGCCTGTGATCCAGCGTCCTTTATGGGCCCTGTGTCCCTTAGCCCCGAAGTCTTAGAGGCCAGTGACGTATTGGGGAGGGAAGGGGTCAGGGTGACACACCACACACCCCCCCCCAACGCTGTCCCGGTCTCCCCATCCGGAGACGGCGCGTTCTGGCCTGGCCGGCTCTGGCCGCCCGGCAGCGATGGGCGCGGGGACACCGGATCGCGGGGCTGTGCGACACAGCGGGGTGCGGTTTCCCCCCCTTTTTCCAGCGCGCGGGGGGGGGTTTTTTTTGGGGCGGGGCAGCCGCGGCAGTGTCTCCTTCCCCACGGGTGTCCTGTCCCCGGAGCTGTCACCTGGGGGGGCTGGTGGCCCAGAGGACAGCCCTGGGCTGGCTCTTGGGGTGTGCTCCGGCTCCCCACGGCCTCCTGCTCTAACCACCGTCCTCTCCTCTGCCTCGTAGGTGGGCCGATAACTTCAGCGCGGCCGGCTGCGGGAGGACGGAGGAGCACGGCTTCCAGCACCCCTTCCTGCAGGTGAGCCCCCCACCCGGGGCAGGACGGGCCTTGCCGGCAGGGCCGGCCCCCCTCACCCGCCTCTCTCGCAGGCCGTGGGCATGTTCCTGGGTGAATTTTCCTGCCTGGGGGTCTTTTACCTGCTGGTGTGGAGGGATCGGCGGAGGCCGGAGCCCAGCATGGCCCCATCGCAGCCCTTCAGCCCGCTGCTCTTCCTGCCCCCAGCCCTCTGCGACATGACTGGGACCAGCATCATGTACGTGGGTAAGTGCCGGGGGACGGGGACGCCGCCTCCGTCCGTCCGTCGTCCCCCCCCGCCTTGCCCTGTGGGGACCTGGCCATCCCTGGGGCCGGATTAGGCTCTCGGGCCGCAGGACTCCACGGTGCATTCGTTTTTTGGGGGGGGTGATGACCCCCGAAGCCGGTTAGAGGGGTCTGAGCAAACACCTCCCATCCGCGCAGCAAGTTGTGGCGGGGCTCAGTAAGCCTTGGGGGGCACAGGGTTCACGTGGAGCTGCGTCTTGGCACGAGCCTGTCTGCTGCCAGCTCTAAGTAGGAGTGGGGGGGACACGCACACACAGCGTCGCTGCCCCTTCCTCCCGTTAATCACTGATCTGCTCTTAATTACCGCAGCGGACTGTTAAGCAGAGGGGCGGTGGCGTTAGCCGGCTCTGGCGGCGTACGCGACTCACGGGTCCGTCTCTCCCCACGCAGCCCTGAACATGACCAGCGCCTCCAGCTTCCAGATGCTGCGAGGATCCGTCATCGTCTTCACCGGGCTCCTCTCCGTGGCCTTCCTGGGCCGCAAGCTGGAGCTGAGCCAGTGGCTGGGCATCCTGGTCACCATCGTGGGGCTGGTGGTGGTGGGGCTGGCTGACCTGCGCAGCTCCCAGGACCAGAAACACAAGCTCAGCGAGGTGATCACCGGTACGTGGTGGCCCTGGGGGGAGGTGGGATGGCCACGGGGGGAAATAACTCCCCACAGGGTGTGTACCTGGCTCTCCGGGCATGGCTCTGCCGCGCTGCCCATCCGGTGGGCGGGGAGATGGGGGCTTCCTCCTCTCCCCTTCCTCCTCTCCCCTTCCTCCTCTCCCCTTCCTCCTCTCCCCTTCCTCCTCTCCCCTTCCTCCTCTCCCCTTCCTCCTCTCCCCTTCCTCCTCTCCCCTTCCTCCTCTCCCCTTCCTCCTCTCCCCTTCCTCCTCTCCCCTTCCTCCTCTCCCCTTCCTCCTCTCCCCTTCCTCCTCTCCCCTTCCTCCTCTCCCCTTCCTCCTCTCCCCTTCCTCCTCTCCCCTTCCTCCTCTCCCCTTCCTCCTCTCCCCTTCCTCCTCTCCCCTTCCTCCTCTCCCCTTCCTCCTCTCCCCTTCCTCCTCTCCCCTTCCTCCTCTCCCCTTCCTCCTCTCCCCTTCCTCCTCTCCCCTCCCCGCAGGCGACCTGCTCATCATCATGGCACAGGTGATCGTCGCCATCCAGATGGTGCTGGAGGAGAAATTTGTCTACAAGCACGACGGGCACCCGCTGCGGGCCGTCGGCACCGAAGGTCTGTCGTGACATCGGCTGGGGGGGCTGAGCGCTCGAGGGGTGCCGGATCCCGCATGGGGGGGGTGCTTGGTGGAGGGGGGGGGGGACACAGCAGGCTGCAAAAGGGGTGCTGCTGGTGGGGTTTGGGTCCCACAGGGCAGGGAGGGTTAGCTGGAGGGGGGGAACGGGCAGCCCCGGGTGGTGCTTGGAGCCAGCACCCATCTGACACCCACTCGCACCCAGGTTTCTTCGGCTTCATCATCCTGGCCCCGCTGCTGGTGCCCATGTACTACATCCCGGGGGGCAGCTTCAGCGGGAACCCTCGATGGACGCTGGAAGACGCCCTCGACGCCTTCTGCCAGATCGGCCACCAGCCCCTCATTGCCCTGGCCCTGCTGGGTAACATCAGCAGCATCGCCTTCTTCAACTTCGCCGGCATCAGCGTCACCAAGGAGATCAGTGCCACCACCCGCATGGTGCTGGACAGCCTCCGCACCCTCATCATCTGGGCCGTCAGCTTGGCCGTGGGCTGGGAGACCTTCCACGGCCTGGAGATCTTGGGTTTTGGGGTGCTGCTGGTGGGTGCTGCTCTTTACAATGGCCTGCACCGGCCTCTGCTCGCCCGCCTGCCCCGGCACGTGGAGGAGGCCGGCGGGGCG
>NW_008794891.1:257198-257543 GCF_000699145.1 Aptenodytes forsteri | reverse complement strand
CATGAGAACCCTCTCCCCTGCCTCGCTGCCGGGGCTGCAGGAGGGGAGGGCGAGGCTGTGCCTGCCCTTCCCGGCGGGGAGCGGACCCCCAGCCGGCTCTCTGGGGGAGATTGAAGCCTCTGCCCCTGTTCCCAAGGGGCTCCAGGAGGTGGTGGGGCTGGGGTTGGGGCTGGCCCTGCTGCTCCCTAACCTGTCTCTTCCCCCAATAAAGTGCATTTGCCCGTGGTTGGCTCCCTGGGTGTCTGTGCCGGCCATGGGGAGGGCCCTGGGGGTGACGTGGGGTCCCCGAGGGGCTGGGGGCTGGGGTCTGGCCCCCGTAGGGCCCTGCTGTCCCAGGCAGGAGGG
>NW_008794891.1:255824-256703 GCF_000699145.1 Aptenodytes forsteri | reverse complement strand
CCAGGCAGGAGGGTGGGTGCTGAGTCTCCCCCCCATCCCGGTGTGTGGGGGGGGGATGTGCAGGATGTGATCCTCAGCGTCCCTAAGGGAAGGAGAGGACCCGGACCTCTCACACGGGGTGGGGGAGAAGGCAGCGAGCCCTGGCATCCTTGGGGGGCTCCTGCCTGCCCAGGTTTGGGGGGGGGAGCCAGGCCCTGGCCCTCCCCTCCCCCACTTCACAATATCCGATGATCATCCCCAGGCGTGTGCGACTGCTTTTTGTGAAATTTATTTGCTCAGGGTGGGGGGTTTATGTCCCAAAGAGGCACAGGAGAGCACAGTTGGGGTGTTCAACTCTACTTTTATTTTCTGTTTGGGGTCCACAGTGGGGCCCCGGCAGCGGGGGTGGGGGGTGGCACAGTGGCAGCAGCGTTCGACCCCCTGGCACGGGGACGGGGCGGCGGAGAGGCTTGGTAGGGCACCCGGGGTGCGGCGGGGGGTGCGGAGCATCGCCTGGCTACTCTCTGCTGGAGGAAGGATGGGAGGGGGTGAGCCGTGGCATGGCCCCCCCCCCCCCCCCACCACCCAGCGTGGGGGGGGGGGGGGGGTCCACCGACTCACATGGCGTTTTGCTTGTAGTGCTGAAGCGCCTGCTCGGCCACGATCTCCATGAAGCGGGGGTCTTCCCAGGAGATGTCCCCGGGCACGGTGAGGGACAGCGGCTCCGAATCGAAGAGCTGCACCGTCACCTGCGTGTCGGGGGGGGCCGAGGGGTCCTCGAGGTTGGGAGCCTTGGAGAGGACCTGGAGCAGGGGGGGGACACAACAACACAAAGCAGGGAGAGCCGGGCTAGCCCCCGCGCCGGCCCCTCGCCCTGGCAACCCGCCCCCCGGCCGGCCA
>NW_008794891.1:254181-254776 GCF_000699145.1 Aptenodytes forsteri | reverse complement strand
ACACACACACACACACACACACACTTTTATTTTTTTTTTTTGGGGGGGGGAACCCAAAACTCCAGCCCAGCTGTGCAAACAGCGGAGCTTGTGATTCCTGGGCTCCCGTGGGGATTCTCTGATGTGTCGTAGTAGGGTTGAGCTCATCCTCTAAGCTAGTCACCCCCTAGTAAGGAGGAGGGGGGGGATTGCCAGGAAGCCTGACCGTAAACCTGCTGCTTCCAGCCAAATTGGGGAGCCCACGACACCCAGCCCGTGGCGAGCACCCTACCTGAGGCAAAGCCACCCAGCGGGTGCTCCCAGCTGCCCTGCACCTCCTCCAGCATCCGCTGCGTCATCTCGAAGAGCGGCTGGAAGAGGTGGTGGAAGCCGTGGTGGGGATGCTGGAAGAAGGGATGCAGCTCCCGGGAAAACCTCTCGTTGCGCGGGGGGAAGCGGATGTGCTGGACAGGGGGGCGGAAAGCCTCGCGGAAACCGCCGAAGGGTGCTCGGAAGAAGGGATACATGCGGCCGTAGACCTGGGTGCTGTCCTGGAAGATGTCGTCCACCCCATCCTCCAGCAACCCGAAACGTTCTTCCAGGTCCTCGAACTGCC
>NW_008794891.1:252490-253442 GCF_000699145.1 Aptenodytes forsteri | reverse complement strand
GCAACCAAAACCTTTCTCCTGGTCCCTCGCCCTGCCGCTCCTGCCGCTGGTCCCGCTCCAGCAGCGAGTCGATGCGCTCGCCGTTCACCCAGATGGAGAAGGGCGAGGAATGGTTGAGGAATTCCTCCAGCTGCCGGGCAGGGGAGCAGGATCAGGCCAAAATTCCCCACCACCACCACCACCACCACCACAGCATCACCGGGTGCTGTGGGACCACTCACCTGCCGCCCCACCAGCCCCGAGCCGCTGCGGCACGTGCGGGAGTAGAAGCGCATGCAGGTGTGCTTGAGGCAGGGCTTGCACTCTTCCCAGAGCGCCAGCATCGTCTCGTTGCACACCTCCTCCTTCGCCGCCAGCTGCTGCTCCTTCTCCCGGGCCAGCTGCACCGCCTCCTGCAAGGCATCTGCGTTCAGCCCCGAGGGCGTCCCCCCTGCTCCCGGGACACATGGATCCAGGGCACGGCATCCCCCGAGCCCTTCAGATGCACCCAGTCCGGCGTGGGGGTATCCCAGCCCGGCCAGGGGCTCCGGGTACCAGGGTCGGAGCGACCACCCTCCTCATCCTCGCTCACCTCCTTCCTCCTCTTGGTCTCCTCCAGCGTGTGCAGGATGGCTTGGTGGTCCTTACTGGTCTTGTCCATGAGGGTCTTCATCTGCTTCACCCCGTTGATGGCGTTTTCCACCTCCGTGTCGATGTATTTGCTGCCGGTTGCCGACATCTCTGGGGCGGGGGGAGGAAGAGCATCCCTCGGCCGGCCGCTCCCAAGGCGGCGGTGGGGGCCCCGCCAGCGCACGCAAATATTTGCGGGTGCAGAGTCCTGTTTGCTCGCCAACGGCCCGATTCCAGTTCACAGAACTCAAAAAAAGAGATCCAAAAATCTCGCCTGGGCTGGGGCCGCGTCTCCCTGCCCGCCACCCCCAATATTTGGGCAGCGCTGCCCGCGAGTCCCCCC
>NW_008794891.1:243151-249293 GCF_000699145.1 Aptenodytes forsteri | reverse complement strand
CCCCGCGGGACCGGAGCCTCGGGAGCGCTCCCCAGCCCGGCTGCAGCGCCCGCTCGGGAGGGTGCCAGGTACGGGACACGCGTGGGGGAGCGGGGATGCGTGTGCTCCCGGGGCCGTGTGCGGGACACGCGTGTGCACGGGGGTGCACGATCTCCCGGGACTGTACGGGGGACATGTCGGTGCATGTTCTGCCGGGGCCGTGTGCGGGACACGCGTGTGCACGGGGGTGCAAGGCTTCCCGGGACCGTGGGTGGGACACGTGGGTGCGTGTTCTCCCGGAGCCGTGGGTGGGACGTGGGGTGCATGCTCTCCCCGGAGCGTTCGGGGCTGGTGTGGGGGTCTCTCCCCTCTGCCTCAATCCGCACCTCAGGAGCCCCAGGCCGGGTGGGATCTGGCCTGGGCCGGCGATGGCCGCGGGGAAGGTGGGTGCAGGCTCTGGGGGTGGGGGGCTGCTGCTTCACCCAGCCCCCTGCTCCCCCCCCTTTCCAAGGGCTTCACACCCCGCTCTGCTCCCCGCAGCCCCACCGCACGTGGAAGAAGGGACGTCTCCAGAGCAGGCGCCATCTCCGGAGCAGGCGCCATCTCAGCTGTGACCTTGCCGCCATCCTCCCCCTGAGAGAGGCCTGACCAACCTTCCTCTTCCTCCCCAGGCACAGAGCAGCCTTGTAACCCTTTTGCTGCTGCTCCTGCCGGTGCTGGCACAGACGGACATCCCTTGCTCCCCGTGCCGCGGTGGTGGGAGGCGAAGGCAAGGGGCCGGCGGGGTGACACCCAGTTTCCTTCCTGGTTTTCGGGGCGATGGCCTGTTTCTGGAGCAGGAAGGACAAGCGGAAAGGGGGTCTCCCCTCACCACCGGCCTCGCAAGCGGCGGATTTGGGGATGTTTATCCAGGAGAGCGGTCCCAAGCCCCGGGTGGAAGATGCCGTCCCCTGGCAGCCGGCGGTGGGGGACCCGGAGGAGGAGTTTGCCACGTTCTGCCGGATCCGGCGCTGCGGTAAAGGCCAGCGGCTGAGCAGGGCCCTGCGCTTGCTCTGGCACGTGGCACAGTTGAAGGATGGGAGCAAGCAGTGCCGGGCTCCCCAGGGAGCCAAGGAGAGCCGGAGAGCCGCCGGGATGCGGGCACAGGCTGCCGAGAGAGGCGCCGAGCTGGAGGGGAAAGCACCGGGGCTGCCAGAGGAGCCGGGGAACTGCCAAAAAGCCACCCGAGGTGGGGAAGCCCAACAGGAAGAGCAGGTGGCCTTGGTGACAGCGGTGAACGTCCGCAGCACGGTCCCACACCTTGGGGAAGACGGTTGGGATGAGGTGATTGTCGGGTGCGAAGCACGGGATGGGGATGTGCTGAGGGGAGGTGGCGGCCACGGGGATGAGATGGGTCAAACTCAGCCCGTGGTCCAGGCAGGCGCCAGCGCTGATGAGGAGGGAAGGACCACCGGCTCGCCCCGGAGCCTGGGGTTGTGGGTGGAAGACAAGGATGCTGCCACCATCCCTCAAGGGGACAGGCAGGACTTTAACCCTCCGTCAGCAGAGGGAAGGTCTGGGGGGGAGCGGAGGAGGCAAGTGTGGGAGAAGCTGCAGCGCCTGGGAGAAGACATGGCGAGGTGGGAAGGGAGATCCGTGAGAGACCTGGCGGTCAGGCTGATGGAGGTGAGCCTGCAGACAGAAACCAAGATGTACCCTATGGAGACAGGGAACGAGAGCGACCGGCAGGAGCAAGGGCAGGGGGTGGCGAGAGCCAGGGTGGGTAGCTCAGAGGAGGTGGGTGCTTTGGTGGACACCCGTGCGGACGTCACCACGGTGCATCAGCGCCTGCGGCTGCAGGACCTTGCCGTGTACCACGATGTCCCCATCTCCATCGGTGGGACCGTGTACGGGGATGATCAGCACCTGCCCGCCATGCCGGAGCCATTTGGGAACGAGCAGATCTGGGAGGACCCTGATGATGACCTCCTGGAGCAGGGAGATCCACCAGCTCTTCCTAGGCCCGCAGCGATGGTCTGTCTCATGATGGTCAAGAGCAAAGAGCAGTGGAGGGAGGAATTCCCGGACGTGTGGGCGCAATACGAGATGGACTGTGGGCTGGTGTCCGAGGAGGAGGAGGTGAGCGGGGCACCGGTGCCCTTCCAGTGGCAACCCCCATTTCCAGCAGACGTGGAAGACGCAGTGGCGAGCATCCTGCAGGACCTGCTGGATGGTGGCGTGGTGGTGAAAGGCATCTCTTCCTCCAATAGCCCTTTATGGCCCATCCGAAAGGCCAACGGGAGGACGTGGCGCCTGACGCTGAATTGCAAAGCTGTCAACAGGGCCACCCCCATGGCGGTGGCTCCGGTGGTCCTGGACAGGACCAAGCTCGTCGCAACCCTCAGCCCCGAGAGCAGGTATTTCTCGGTGGTGGATCTAGCGAACTCCTCCTTCGCCATCCCCTTGGCAGCAGGCTCCAGAGCCAGGTTTGCCTTCACCTTCTGGGACCAGCAGTACCTCTTCACCCGGCTGCCCCAGGGCTTTCACAGCACCACCTCCATTGTGCACCGGCGGGTGGCTCAGATGTTGTCCCAGCTGGCCCGAGGAGATCAACCTTGGGTTTTTTCCTACGTCGATGACATCCTCATCGCTGGGAAAAGCCAAAAGGAAACCAAAGCCCGAACGAGGAGAGTCCTGAAGCTGATCCAAAAAACAGGCTTTAAAGCCAAGTTTGAGAAGGCGCAGCTCGTCCAGCCCAAGGTGGACTACCTGGGGATGACAATCGGGGCCGAGGGGAGAGAGATCCAGGCCAGCAAGCTGGAGGCCATCAGCAAAGCGCCCTGCCCGTGGGATGTCCACAGCCTCCGCTCGCTGCTCGGGCAGTTTGGCTCCTTGCAGGATCACATCCCCGGCTACTGGGAGCTGGCCCGGCCGCTCCACCGCCTCACCACGGAGCGGGTTGGATGGGAATGGGGACCGGAGCAGGAGCAGGCGCTGAGCCGCCTGAAACACGCCATCCTGGCAGCACCCACCCTGCGATTCCCCGATAAGTCCCAGCCCTTCGTTATCAGGTTAACGACCAGCAGAGAGGCGGTAGGAGCCGCCTTGCTGCAGGAGGATGAACGGGGCCGGCTGGTCCCGGTAGGACACAGCTCCCGCATCCTGAAGGACCACAGGGTCTCCTACCTGCCGCAGGAGAAGGGGTGCCTGGCGGCGGTCTGGGCCGTGCAGGCATTCAAGACCCTCACGGGGCCGGCCCCCATCCTCATCCAAATGCCCCATTCCCCTTGGAAGTATCTCCTATGGGGCGAAGCGTTGGGGTCCCATGGGACAAACCCGCACCCGGCGCGGTGGACTCTGCTGCTGGTGAACGGGGGGGCGATGGCAAGGGGACCCCAGCCTGAGAGGAGACACCCCCCCGGCACCCCGGTCCCTGCCGCTCCCCCCCTGCGGCTGCTGCCCTCCCACGTCCCCAAGGCCAACGTGTGGTTCACGGCCAGCGAGAAGGTTTGCTCCGTCGGCTTTGCTGCTGCGGCGAGCGTGGAGGGGCGGGGGCTGGTGGGGGGGGCCGGGGGCGGTTCGGTGCCGGACGCGGAGCTGGTGGCCCTCGGGCAGCTCCTGCGCCGTCACCGATGCTCCTCGCCCCTCTATTTGTACACCGGCTGCTGGTCCTTGGTGGAGAGGTTGCAAAAACAGGTTGGCAAGTGGGAGCGGGGGCCATGGGCGAGCCCCAGCGAGGGTCCATGGCCGAGCGTCCTGCAGTGGGTCCACGCCAACCCAGGGATGCTGCACATCAGGTACGTGGGAGGGGATGGGAGCGAGGACCCGGAGGAGAGGGAGTGGAGCCAGAAAGTGGGCAGGAGGGCCAGGGCGATGTCTGGCAGAGCCGTGAGCAGCCAGCAAATCTGGGAGCCTTCGAAGCACGAAAAGCAAGAAATAATCGCCCGGTGTCATAGCTGGTTGCACGAGGGGGTGCAGGGGACCCTGGCAAGGGTGCGGCAGGTTGCGCCCTGGGAAGGTGACAGCGGGCAGGTGGCCCGCTGGGTGCAGAACTGTCTGAACTGTGCTGCAGGGGGGGACGGAGCAGGCAAGGTGCTGCCCCAGCGGGCAGAGGGGCCGTGGTCGCAGCTCCAGCTGGGCTACATCAGCGGCCTCCCCGAGACCGAGGAGGGGCACCGCTCCCTCTTGGTGGTGGAGGATGAGTTTTCGGGGTGGGTGGAAGCCTTCCCGATGCGGGAGAGGACGGCGGAGGAGATGGCCGAGGTGCTCCGCGAGGAGGTTTTTGCACGGTACGGGACTCCTCGTGCCATCCGTTCGCCGCATGTGCCACGCTTCCTCCGGGATCCCGTGTGGCTGGTGATGGCGGCGTCCGGCGCGGAGCTCCCGTGGGACATCCTGCAGTCCGGCCAGGCGGGACCGGCCACGGCAGCCCTGCAGCGGCTGGCCCAGGGGGCCGGCAAAGAGTGGGCGAAGATGCTCCCCTTGATCCTGGCGGGGATCAGGTCCGTATGGGCGCAGGAAGCGGTGCTAACCCCGTACCAAATTATTTTTGGTTTCCCATTGGAGATGCGGTGGGGATGCGAGGGGGGCGTCTGCCCCCAGGGCAATGTCCTCCCCTGGCTCAGCCGGCTGCAGGAGGACGGGGCCGGCTACAAGCACCCGAGCGAAGCCGCGCTGCTGAGGGGCTGCCCGGAGGGGGATGCTCCGTGACCGTAGCCCCCCGGCTCCTCCATGAGATTGCTGTCTGTGTGTGTGTTGTCTAGCTCAGAGCGGCAGGGTTTGGGGGGGGGGGGGAGGGGGTGCTTGGGGGGGGGGGGGGGGGGGGTTGGCAGGACTGGGGAGCTTTTAGGCAGGGCTACGCGATGCGCAACCGCTTCTTGCTATGGCGTTCAAGCGCAGGGAGGGAAGACTTGCTGGGTATACTGGTTTTGACTGGGATGGAGTTGGGTTTTTTCATAGCATCCAGCACGGTGCTGGGCTCTCCAGCTGTGACCCCAACAGCGCTGGGAGCACTGGGATGGTGTTGCCATCCCCAGTCCTGCGGGGCTCGGGGGGGCTGGGCCAGCTTTTGCTCAGGACCGTGGGAGATGGTGAGCGATGGCGTTCGCATCACTTGCTCTGATTTCTTTATTTTCTTTCCCTCTTTTTCCACTTCTCCTTCATTTATTAAACAATTTTTATCTCGACCCACAAGGTTTCTTGCTTTTCCTCTTCCTTTCTGTACTGGGTTTGGCTGGGATAGAGTTAAATTCTTCATAGAAGAATGTGGTTTGGATTTGGGGTGAGAACAGCGTTGATAACAGAGGGATGCTTTAGTTATCGCAGTGCTTGCACAGCGTCAAGGCCTTTTCTGCTTCTCACACTCCGCTGCCCACGGGAGTTCACCCGCAACACCGGGGAATCACATCTCGAGGCTCAGCAGCCTTTGGGAGCGGTGGAGGAGGAGAGAGGAGCCACCAGTGTCCAACACCGGAGTCTCAACCCCAGTTAGTGACCTCCAGGTGATCATCTGATGCTCCTCATGGTCTTCAAAGGGTTGTGGGTCCGTATCCTCCATCTTTCCTGGTGGTTCTCAGGTTATAGCTCTCCAAGCCCCTCTGCTACTTAAAATCATAGAAATCATAGAATCATTTAGGTTGGAAAAGACCCTTAAGGTCGTCGAGTCCAACCATTAAACCAAATGATGAAGGCAGTGGAGGGCGACCACAAGCCCTGTGGGTGCACAGACCCTGGGAACCCCAAGCTCTGGTCCATAAGCTGGTTGAAGCCAAAGGAGCAGCGAGGTGGGAGCTGTGGGCTCACCTGGGGACCCCCAAACAAAGAGCTGCACTTGATGGCAGGATCCGGTGCACGGCACGTAGCCCAGGGGCTGGTAGCCCAGGGACTCATGGCAGGGACCCATCTGCCACCCCAGCAGAAGTATATTTATAGAATCATAGAATCACAGAATGGTTTGGGTGGGAAGGGACCTCTAAAGGCCATCTAGTCCAACCCCCCTGCCGCGGGCAGGGACATCTTCAACTAGAGCAGGTTGCTCAGAGCCCCGTCCAACCTGACCTGGAATGTTTCCAGGGATGGGGCATCCACCACCTCTCTGGGCAACCTGGGCCAGTGTCTCACCACCCTCAGTGTAAACGATTTCTTCCTTCTACTCTAGTCTAAATCTACCCTCTTTTAGTTTAAA
>NW_008794891.1:241219-242222 GCF_000699145.1 Aptenodytes forsteri | reverse complement strand
TGTAGTCACTCCATCATAGAAGGCCACTAGGTTGGTCAGGCAGGACTTGCCCTTGGTGAAGCCATGCTGGCTGTCTCGAATCACCTCCCTGTCCTCCCTGTGCCTTAGCAGAGCTTCCAGGAGGATCTGCTCCGTGGTCTTCCCAGGCACAGAGGTGAGGCTGACTGGCCTGTAGTTCCCTGTGCTTATATTTAGCGCATATTTAGTGCTTCTGCGGCAAGCCGGCAGCCCAAACGCTGAGTCAGGACAGATGCAAGACAGCAACCCCGCCGCTGATTTAGCACCAGCATTTAGCCGGCCGGTAAATCCCGTAGCAAGGCGGCGGTGAAAATAGCTGCAGCCAAAGGAAGACGGGATCGGCTGAGTTGGACATCTCTGGATCGGCTCCACCAGCCGTGAGTCATCAGGGACGGCCTGAACGGGCTGAGGAAGAGCAGCAAACTACAGCCGCCGAGGATGAGGATGGTGGGAAGAAGACCTCAGCTGCCAGCAAGCATCCTCCGGCAGCCACCTCATGAACCCCAAAAGGATGCCATGGGCTGGGGCATCGAAGGACACAACCGCTGCAGGAGCATCACTTGTGGGGCTCTGGCGATTAAAAAATTATCGTGATAGGCCTTGGCATGTTCTCCGGTACAACGTGGTGGGGAAAGCCTGGGGACGGAGCAGAGAGACCCCAAAAATGCTCCCAGAAATGGCCAGGGGGGAGTGAGGGAGATGCTCTGGGACCCAAAAACATGGGATGGGGATGTCCAGGAGCCACGTCCGAGTGAGAAGAGGCAGACAGGCACTGGTAGGGGGAATATTATAGAAAATCAACCAATATAGAATCATCGAATCACAGAACGGTTTGGGTGGGAAGGGACCTCTCAAGGCCATCTAGTCCAACCCCCCTGCCGTGGGCAGGGACATCTGCAACTAGAGCAGGTTGCTCAGAGCCCCGTCCAGCCTGACCTGGAATGTTTCCAGGGATGGGGCATCCACCACCTCTCTGGGCAACCTG
>NW_008794891.1:240279-240793 GCF_000699145.1 Aptenodytes forsteri | reverse complement strand
AACCTGGGCCAGTGTCTCACCACCCTCAGCGTAAACAATTTCTTCCTTCTGTCTAGTCTGAATCTCCGCTCTTTTAGTCTAAAACCATTCCCCCTTGTCCTGTCGCTACAGGCCCTGCTAAAAAGTCTGTCCCCATCTCTCTTATAAGCCCCCTGTTACGACCCAGACTGGGTGACTCAGGGGGTCGTAGCGGTTTCGTGATTCCCTTGGGCTAAATTAAGGTGAAACGACACCAGGCGATCAATTAAATGCTTTATTTTTGGAGCATGCAACTGAAACTTGGAAAGCGTAATAATAGGCGGCGTGGATTCTATTGAGGCATTTATAAGAAGGAAAGGAAAGAGAAGAAAAGGAGAGAGAGAGGGCGATCACCACCCTTGGATCCCGCGATGACGATGACGGACGTGGCAATCCTCCGGTGATGGGCGCGCGCACGGCTCCTTGGAGTTGTGCCCTTTATAGCCTAGTCCCCGCCTCTCGGGGCGTTATGTAGCTCCTGATCCTTTGTGCAGGC
>NW_008794891.1:238037-239055 GCF_000699145.1 Aptenodytes forsteri | reverse complement strand
CAGATAGACGACATCTGTAGCCCTTCCTGTGTCAACTGAGGTAGTCACTCCATCATAGAAGGCCACTAGGTTGGTCAGGCAGGACTTGCCCTTGGTGAAGCCATGCTGGCTGTCTCGAATCACCTCCCTGTCCTCCATGTGCCTTAGCATAGCTTCCAGGAGGATCTGTTCCATGATCTTCCCAGGCACAGAGGTGAGACTGACTGGCCTGTGGTTCCCCGGGTCTTCCTTTTTTCCCTTGTTAAAAATGGGGGTGATGTTTCCCCTTTTCCAGTCAGTGGGAACTTCCCCAGACTGCCATGACTCCTCAAATATGACGGATATTAATATAACCTGGATGAGAAGGACAGGCCTGGGCTGGAGCAAGCAGGGGGGCTGCTGCAGAAGTGGCGGAGGTTTGGCTGGCTGGACCCCCCCCACAGTGTCCCAGCGGTGACCAGGGACCCTTGGAGGAGGAAGGAGGTTGTGTGGGGAGGAAGGCTGGCCCGGGAGCCCGGCCGGGACTCGGCAGAGGGCAGCAGCAGCCTGACACAAAAGCCTCGGTGGGGAGGGGGTCTCAGCAAGGAACCCCTGAACGTCCCTGACCCGCACGGGACCCCTGTCCCATGTCTCTGACCTGGGACCACCGCTCCAAAACAGAAGTCGGGAGCCAAATCACAGCACCCTGGGTCCCAGGCAGGACCCCAGACCCCAAACCACAGCACCCCGTGTCCTTGACCCAGAACGGGGGGCCCAGAGCAGGACCCCAGACCCCAAACCACAGCACCCCGTGTCCTTGACCCAGAACGGGGGGCCCAGAGCAGGACCCCAGACCCCAAACCACAGCACCCCATATCCCTGACCCAGACCCAGGGGCCATACCCAGGACCCCAGACCCATCTCCCCATGTCCCTGACCCAGACGCATGTACCCAAACCCCAAAGCCTGACCCCAGCCCCTCATCTCCCTACGTCAGGCTCCCAAGCCCTGCTGTCCTTAGACCAGGACCCCCTCCCCAGACCAGGGCCCCTTCCCCAGA
>NW_008794891.1:237293-237590 GCF_000699145.1 Aptenodytes forsteri | reverse complement strand
GGGCAGGGGGTGGCTGGGCTGACGGGGGGCTGCGGGGGGCTCTCGGACACGGCACATCTCCCAGGGAGCTTTGGGGAACCAGGGAGGGAGGCACCGTCCCCCTGCCCCAGGCACCTTCGGGTTCGGGTTGGCACCGAGAGCGCATCCCCTGTGCCGGAGCCACGGGTGGGATCCAGCCCACGGCGTTTCCTACCCCGCGGGAGCACCCCAACTTGTCCCCCGCCGGGCTGGGGGTCCGGGCTGCGTGCCGGCTGGGGCGGCACATGGGGTTTCTTTGCCCCCATGATTTTTGCAAGA
>NW_008794891.1:233133-237184 GCF_000699145.1 Aptenodytes forsteri | reverse complement strand
CTGTATAAGGCAGGGGATGCCGGTGCCGCGGTCACTCTGGCCGTGCCTGCAGCCCCCCTGCGGCACCCCCGGCTGGAAACCCTCCTTCTGCCAGCGAGGTCGGGGAGGCCCCGGGCAGGGGGTGGCTGGGCTGACGGGGGGCTGCGGGGGGCTCTCGGACACGGCACAGCTCCCAGGGAGCTTTGGGGAACCAGGGAGGGAGGCACCGTCCCCCTGCCCCAGGCACCTTCGGGTTCGGGTACTGGCACCGAGCGCATCCCCTGTGCCGGAGCCACGGGTGGGATCCAGCCCACGGCGTTTCCTACCCCGCGGGAGCACCCCAACTTGTCCCCCGCCGGGCTGGGGGTCCGGGCTGGGTGCCGGCTGGGGCGGCACATGGGTTTTCTTTGCTCCCATGATTTTTGCAAGAAGGGGCTGGGAAGCCACAAAGCCCCTCGGGGCTGGGAGCCAGGAGCCGTCAGCTTCTCCATCACCCGCTTTTTGGCCAAATTCAACCAAATTTCCCCGAGTTTATGGTCTCTGAGCGGGGACGTGTCCCCATGGGCTGGTGCCACTGGGCTTTGGCCAGCTGAGGGTGGCAGTGATGGCTCTCACGTGGCTTCCCAGCTTTTTCCCCGAGGACACCGGGTTACGGCGAGGCAGGGCAGGCGTCCCCAGGGACCACCGGCATCCTTGGGGCTGGGAGCAGGAGAGGGCAGGCAGCAGGCAGGGCCCCGGTGGTGCAGGCAGCTCAGGTCCCTCCTGTGTTGGCTTTCAGAAGACGAGCCGGTGGGAGGAGAGGAAGAGGAGATGCCGACCTTCAGCTACCGGCCGAGTGGTAAGGACGTCCCCCGGGGTGGGCAGGGGGTGCGGCAGGGCCTGATCCTTTCCTCTCTGTGCTCAGGCAGGGCGCGGACCAGCTGCAGCCGGTGCCAGAAGAACCTCTCCCTCCAGACGGCCGTCAAAGTCCTCTACATCTTCTCCATCCTCCTCATCGTGGCCGTGACCGTGCTGGCTGCCTTGGGTGAGCACGGGCAGGGTTGGGAGGTCCGGCTCCTGCCTCCTCTCCTGCCTTCCCTCCTGGCTTCCCTCCTGCCCTCCTCGGGGCAGCCCCTCGGGGATACTGGGACTCCCCCAAAGCACCTTCAGCACCCAGGCATGGAGAGGAGCATCCAGCTCCCCCTGATCCACCCCTGGGATGCATGTGGGACCCTGTGCGTGATGCCACCTCGCTGGGGGATGGCTTTACCCCCACGGGGACCTCAGGAACCACCCCGGAGCCCAGAGGTTGCCACCCCATCACCTCCACAGGCAAGAAACAGCCTCCCAGGCTCAGCAGAGGGATGGCGTGCTCCCTGGGGCCGGACCCCTGGAGATGCTTTGTAGACCTTAGCCGAGCCCCGAACCCTTGGGAGACCCACCCCACAGAGCCAGCACCCACCAGCCACCCGGCCTGACTCTTCAAGCCCTGGCCGCCCTCCTCGCCAGGGAACGTGCCTGGAGGAAAGGTGTGGGGGCCGATCACATCCCAGCCCCTGCCCACCTCCCTTGACCCCCCACCTTTCCTCCGCAGTGTTCAAGAAAGTCGACTCCATCTCCAACGACATCAGCTCAGCCCAGACCTATTACGAGAAAAAGATCGTATCCATCCAGGAGGACCTCCAGGGGTTGGGTGAGTCGCTCGCACCTGGACCTGGACCCCCTATTACGAAAAAAAGATCGTATCCATCCAGGGAGGACCTCCAGGGGTTGGGTGAGTCGCTCACACCTGGTCTTCTCCGGGCTTTGGCACTGCGCGTCCCTCCAGCTGAGCGGACCTCAGCTGCTCGGCGCTGCCAGCCAGGGGCTGAAGCATCTCCACTTCTCAGGTCCCGGGGCTCCCCCAGAGCCAAAACCGCACTTATCTCCCAGGATTTTGGGGAGGGACGACTGTACGACCCCGAGGGTGGGGTTGGTGGTGTTGGGCTTTTTGGGGAACTTGCTGCACAGAGGTGGCAGGAGCAGGATGAGGGTGGGAGCTGGTACAGGCTGGTGGCATCAGGGTTGTCCCAACCGTGGCTCTGTGGTGCCCATCTCCAGGGTCTGCAGGGATGGACCATGGTGAGGCTCCTTCCTCCGCTCTGGTCCTCAGCGGGAGGGACTCCAGGCCCAGTGAGGGACAGGGTGGGGTAACAGACCCCTCTGCCCTTCGTTCAGATGAGAAGACCTCGGGGAACTGCTCCCTGTGCCACGAGACGGGACAGCTGGGCCAGGAGATCACCAAGCTGCAGGGCGAGCTGGAGGAGATCCAGAAGATGCTTTTGGTTCAAGAAATCCTGCTCGACCGGACCTCCCAGACCCATAACCAGCTCTCGTCCACCAGCAACAAGATCACCAGCGAGGTGGACAACTGCTCCTTCTCCATCCGGCAGGTCAACGAAAGCTTGGGGCAGTTCCTGGCCCAGGTTGGGGGCTGGCAGGTGGTCACCTCCCAGCTAGACAACTCTCTCAAGGGTTTGGCCCAGGAGCGCTACGATGTCCGAGCAGCCATGCAGCAGATGAACTTCACCCTGGGGCAAACCTCCGACTGGATCCAGGTCATCCAGAGGAAGACGGACGAGGAGACGCTGATGCTGCAGAAGATCGTCACCGAGTGGCAGAACTACACCCGCCTCTTCGGCGGGCTGCGGGCCACCTCCTCCAAGACCAGCGAGCTGGTGAAGAACATCAACTTCACCCTGGGGCAAACCTCCGACTGGATCCAGGTCATCCAGAGGAAGACGGACGAGGAGACGCTGATGCTGCAGAAGATCGTCACCGAGTGGCAGAACTACACCCGCCTCTTCGGCGGGCTGCGGGCCACCTCCTCCAAGACCAGCGAGCTGGTGAAGAACATCCAAGGCAGCGTCGGCCAAGCGGCTCGGCAGGTCGGCCAGAACTCGGAGAGCATGCACGACCTGGTGCTGCAGGTGATGGGGCTGCAGCTGCAGCTGGACAACATCTCCTCCTTCCTGGATGACCACGAGGAGAACATGAACGACTTGCGCTACCACAACAGGTACACGCAGAACCGCACGGCCGAGCGCTTCGAGACCCTGGAAGGCCGCATGACCTCCCACGAGATCGAGATCAGCACCATCTTCGCCAACATCAACGCCACTGACAGCCACGTCCACAGCATGCTGCGCTACCTGGATGACGTGCGGCTCTCCTGCACCCTGGGCTTCCACACCCACGCCGAGGAGCTCTACTACCTGAACAAGTCCCTTGGCCTGGTCCAGGGCACCACGGACCTGCTGCGGGAGCGTTACAGCCTACTCAGCGCCCGGCTGGACTTTGACATCCGCAACCTGTCCATGGTCATGGAGGAGATGAAGGTGGTGGATGTCCGGCATGGGGAGATGCTGAAAAACATCACCATCTTACGAGGTGAGGCGCACGCTGGTGGGCACAGCCTAAGCCCTGCCCAGGGATGGGTTGGGGCCAGGCGTGTTCGGCAGGTGATTTTGGGGGCTGTTTCTTCTGTGGCTGAGCACGGCGGGATCTGGGCTCCTTGGGAGCGTCCTGCACCGTGGAGAACCCAAACCACCATTGCTGAGGGCAAGGCGGTGTTGGGATGCACACAAAGGCACCGCAGACACTTGCCCACGGATGCAGAGCTGTCCTGGGGATGGAGCTGCACGCACTCGGCTTGCAGAGCTGTCCCTGCGTGGGGGGGACGAGGACAGCGGGGAGGTGACCCATGTCCTTCCAGCACGGCTGGAAGGTGCCAGTGACCCCTCTTGCTGGTCCTGGTGGAGAGGGCATGGCTGCCCCTGGACGAGGATGCCCAAAGCTTCTCCCGGTGGCTCAGGTGGCCTGGGGACATCTCCATCCACCCAGGGGAGCAGCAGGGCTGTCCCGGCTCCACCACCGGCTCCACGGAGCCCACCGGCACCCCGGCAGCTTCCTGCTCCGCTAGAGACCACCCAGCCTGGAGCCATATGGCAACCACATCTGCATCGTTACAGGGCTGCCCTAATTAATGAGCCTGGTTTTGGGGGAGCCCTGCAGTGGCCCCCATGGCACCATGCCCCCAGGCAGTGGAGCCCAC
>NW_008794891.1:231324-232016 GCF_000699145.1 Aptenodytes forsteri | reverse complement strand
GACGAGGGACGAGGGTGCGCCGGGGGGGGGGGCACCCACAGCCAAGCTGCCACTGGTGGGGGGGTGCAAGCGTGTCGGGCCTGTGCGTGCTTGAGCGAGTACGCGTGTGCACGAGTGTGCACGTGCGTGCACGAGTGAGCATGCCCGTGCACGAGTGAGCAGGAGTCGGTGTGCATCTGCATGAGCGTGCGCACGTGCGCGCGTGTGTGCAGGAGGGAGCATGCGTGGGGGGCACCCACAGCCAAGCTGCCACTGGTGGGGGGGTGCAAGCGTGTCGGGCCTGTGCGTGCTTGAGCGAGTACGCGTGTGCACGAGTGTGCACGTGCGTGCACGAGTGAGCATGCCCGTGCACGAGTGAGCAGGAGTCGGTGTGCATCTGCATGAGCGTGCGCACGTGCGCGCGTGTGTGCAGGAGGGAGCATGCGTGTGCGTGGGCACGGGCACGTGCGCGCGACTGCGTGCGCGCACGACTGTGTGCACACGCGCATGTGTTCGCATGAGTGAGAAGCTGCACGAGTGAGGATGCACGTGCTTGTGTGGGCACGAGTGCGTGCGTCTGCACGGGTGGGCATATGCAGAGGGTGCCCGCAGATGTGTGCACACGCGTGCATGCAGGTGCGTGCAAGCGTGCACGTGTGCCGTGTGAGACGCGGTCTCTGATGGGGACCCCCATCCCCCGCCTTGCCCCCCCC
>NW_008794891.1:228330-230073 GCF_000699145.1 Aptenodytes forsteri | reverse complement strand
GCGCCGGAGCCTCGGAAATGCCCACCACCGCTCTGTGCCTCAGTTTCCCCCAACTAGGTAGGACCCGGCCATGCTGTAACCCCCACCCCGACCTCCTCACCCCTTCCCAAACTCCTGCCTCTGCAGAAAGCCGGAGCACTTCTGGCCGGGGAGCAGCTGTGCCAGTGTTTGTGGATGGGTTTGCCGCCGCCTCCCCTGGGCCTGCAAAAAAATGTGCAAGGGCAGGGTTTTCTCCCCCAGCACCGGCCAGAGCTGTGCTTTCCGGGAGGTGGCGAGGGTGGGCGGCAGGATTTCAGAGCTGGGAGCAAAAGGATTAATAAATAAACGAGGAGCAGAGGCTGGGAAAGGCCAGGTGGGAAGTGCTGACGGCAGCCGGGACCGCTTGCCTTCGAGGGGGTTATTCTTGGCGGCTGCTGGGAGCCCGGGGGGGGAGGGTGTTTCTGGCGGGCGGGGTGGGCACGGAGGGGAGCGGGGCGGCCGGGGCTGCACGGCCTCTCGCCATCCCTGCCCTTCCCGACAGGTTGTCCTAAACAGTGTCACGGCAGGACGGCGTGGACGCAGCGCCTCCCACCCTGGGCAGCCACGCACAGGGTGCCCAGGGACACACAACCCACGAGCAGCGATGCAGAGGGTGCTCGGGGACACACAGCCCCACGGACATCGATGCAGAGGGTGCCCGGGGACACACAGCCCACGAGCAGCGATGCACAGGGTGCCCGGGGGCACACAGCCCCATGGACATCGATGCAGAGGGTGCCTGGGGACACACAGCCCACAAGCTGGGGACACGCAGCCCACAAGCAGCGATGCAC
This sequence comes from Aptenodytes forsteri, assembly GCF_000699145.1. Classification (NCBI taxonomy): domain Eukaryota; kingdom Metazoa; phylum Chordata; class Aves; order Sphenisciformes; family Spheniscidae; genus Aptenodytes; species Aptenodytes forsteri. The sequence continues at coordinate 229,261 of NW_008794891.1, read as the reverse complement.
AGGGTGCCCGGGGACACGTGGCCCATGGGCAGCCACGCACAGGGCGCTGGGGACACGCAGCCCATGGGCAGCCACGCACAAGGTGCCCGGGGACACACAGCCCACGGCAGTGATGCACAGGGGACATCGCCCATCGATAAAACGCCGGAGGACACGGGAGCCGCCGAGCGGGCGCCGTGGCGGGCGCCGCAGCCAAGCACAACAGTTTGCAGCTGCAGGGCCGCGGGCGTTGCCGATGGCAGCGCAGCTCAGGACCAGCGTTCAGGTCGCCGGCCCCGGCCAACACCCGCGTCCCATGAAAGGGCCCATTGATGGCGAGGAGGAGGGAGGCCCGGCAGCGTCGAGTCTGCGGGACGAGGCGGGGTCCCCCCGGCTCCTCGCCCCCCACCCTGCCCTGCGGGGGCCTCCCGGACTCCTGGCTTCTCCCCTGCCTCTGCCAGGGGAAGAAAACCAGTCTCTGCACTGTGCCTCGGTTTCCCCATCAGCCCCGGGGTGATTTACGTCCCACAGGCCCTGGGCCAGCTCGCGCGCCAGGTCCCTAAAGAGGTGGGACACTGGGGAGAGTTGGGGGTGGCATCAGCTAGAGTCACCCTGGGTTCAGGTCAGCCTGAGCTGAGACAGGACACAAGCAGCAAGAGGATGCACAGCCCACCATCCTCCTCCTCCTCCTCCTTCTCCCAGCAAGGGCCTTCCTTTCAGTTCATTAAGGTGTGCTCCGCTTTTGCCTGTCCCCCCCGCCTCCCCAGTCCCCCCCTGCACCAGGAGACACCCTCGCTTTGTGCTGGGGAGAAGCGAGACCAGAGGCAGAGGATGCTCTTCCCCCGGCTCCTGCCCTGCTGAGGCTGCAGGCAAGTTTGCAGCACCCGGAGACGCACCCCAAACCCAGACTTACGTAGACTGTTGCTGTCCCCCCCCCCCTCAACGCCCCCGC
>NW_008794891.1:225456-227030 GCF_000699145.1 Aptenodytes forsteri | reverse complement strand
ACATAGTCTGTTGCTCTCCCCCCCCCCTCAGCGCGGCCGTGCTCCACATGGCCATCTGCTGCCCGAGGAGCAACTCCGCGGACCCTCACAGCCCCGGCTCCTTCCCCGAGGTGTCAGCACACCAGGCGACTCCCACCTAGCAGCCCGTTTTACCAGCATGGTGTGAATTTAATCGTGACATATATACAGGGGCCGGAAGGATTACCATGACCGTTTCATACAGATTTACCCACAAAACCTTACAGAGCGCTCAGGCAAGAGCTCTGGCCTGGACAGGCGTAAACGCTGGGCAAAACTCAACTCTTCTTCACAAACTCCTCTCTCCGGAGAAGGTTTCCAAGGAACAGCCCAGGAATCAAGCATGATTTAAAAGAAAATACACCGTGGGGCTATTCTCATTCTGTGCTAAAGGCACGTATCGCAGCCCGTGGTCATGCGCTCGAGTAGGCTGCAACATCAGCCGAGCTCAGTCTTCATCACCTGTAGCTCTGTATTTAATGAGGAGCCACCAGATTTACTGCCCAAAGTACGCCCCCCCCCCCCCCAATTGTAGCGGGATCCCCCAGCTTTGCTGACCATCGCCAGCGTGAAGAGGAGAGTTATGCGGTCAGCGGCGTCGCGTTCGGGCTCGTGTACGTACCGGTGACAGCGAGCTAATGGCAACCGTTTCTGAGACACTCCGCTGCCGGGGCAGCGGTGAGACAGTACGATTTGTTTTCTTTTCTTTAAATCTCGTTGGATTAAAAGCTACGCCAACCCCTTCCCTAGAATAAATATCATTGTCTTTATAGAACTGAAAGTCAATCCTGCTTCCTTCCGCCCACGTCCCTGAAAAAGAGATGTATGTGCAGACGTACAGATCTCCTCCTTTCAGAAGTTGTCCATGGCACAGAGCTGGTCAGGCTGCCGGGAGAACCAACCAGGTTCTGAAGAAATGGAGTCAGAGTTCACCTTTTTGGGGTTTTTTTTGGCATTCTTAGCGATGGTGACATATTAAGACATCCCAAACCACCTCATGATTGAGAAAGGAGAGAGACTTTATTTACATAAAGTCATCTGAATCGTTGCCATCCTGTGGGAAGAAAGACAAATCAGGATCATTGTGCACATTAAAATGGAAAATGGCGAAACGGTGCATTCAGCAGGATTTCAGAACTGCCATTTATTCTGGTTTCCTGCCATTTCAGTACAAACACCACGAAATCAGACCAGACGCATAACAGCAGCTCTGGAGCGGGAACAGCCCTGTGTGAGGCTCTGCGTTGTGAAACAGCAGTGGCTGTTTGCTGTCCCTGCGACGTATCACTTCCCTGAAACTGCAGCCCATCTGCTGTGACCTGGGAGGAACCAGAGACCAGGCTCTCACCAGCAGCCTCGTGGGCCATCGCCGTATCACAACCTGAGCTTCTTTCCAACTCGGGAGAAGGAAAGCAGTCCGGGATCATGCGGGGGGGCAGGTGCTGAGAGGAGGAAACCCCCTGCACAGCATTTCCACCGCACCTCTCATAGATCATCGAATTCATTAAGGTTGGAAAAGACCTCTAAGGTCATCGAGTCCAACCGTCAACCCAACA
>NW_008794891.1:213594-225092 GCF_000699145.1 Aptenodytes forsteri | reverse complement strand
GGATCATGCGGGGGGGCCGGTGCTGCTAGGAGGAAACCCCCTGCACAGCATTTCCACCGCACCTCTCATAGAATCATCGAATCATTAAGGTTGGAAAAGACCTCTAAGGTCATCGAGTCCAACCGTCAACCCAACACCACCGTGTCCACTAAACCATGTCCCTAAGCGCCGCATCTACTCGTCTTTTAAATACTTCCAGGGATGGGGACTCAACCACTTCCATGGGCAGCCTGGTCCAATGTTTAACCACTCTTTCAGTAAAGACATTTTACTGAAAAAACTCTCCCTGGCAAGTGTCACTAATCGGGCGCAGCCTGCTTGTGCGTGTCAGGAGACGCTCATATTTCAACCCAGTTTAAGTTTCAAAGGGGCTCTGCATGCCAGCCAGGAGGAAAATCAAGAATTCTTGAAAACCACACGCTCCTCTAAACAGTCAGTCAGGGACTAGGATGCAAAAGGTGGATTTTAAACTGAGGGTCGCTCAGAGGAGCTCCGAGATCCATTTGCCCAAGGTCCCACCAAGGAGGAAGCTGCAGATGCGCCGGACCTCAGGCAAAGCACAGGTGCATCCAGTGCACGTCAGGACCTCTTCCGAACTTCAGCCCCCAGCCCTCCCGTGATCCACCTCCTCATTTCCCTCCTGCTGGCCTGTGCTCCTCTCCGCTTTGGCTCCTTCTCCACCGTCAGACTGCAGCCATGTTATGCTGCTCCAGTCCCCGGGCTGACACCTGCTTGCTCTCTGCAAGCACATCCCTTCAAGCTTCCTCTCCTGCCCCTCAGCACCTACATTCGTCCCTCCCCAAACTGATGTCCGCACACCTCCGGTTTATTTCTTGTTAAAAACGTGCGTCTTCCTCCTCCCTTGAAGTAACAAGGCGGCATACGCAGGCGATGGCTGCCATTTGGGGAGACCTCCTCCGCTCACGAGCCAGGTTATGCCCAAACAGCTCACGAGGAGAGTCAAGTCCGGTGCCCCACTTAAAGCTCTGCCTGTTCTTTCACTTGGGTGGGAAGGGGACCGGGAGGACTTTGCACACATTTCCAGCAGCACAGGCTCCACCTGGCTGACGTACAAGCAACAGGGCCCTCTCAGAAAGCGGAGGAGAGCGGCAACGTCCTTCACCGAGACGGGGCGATGGAGATGTGCTCCGTCACGCAGGAGTCACCAAAACCGGACTGCAATGCGGGAGCTGTACCGCCACGAGCCCGCATTGAATTTCAGCCGTCTCCGAAAGGTTTCCGTAGGCATCAGCCGGCTCTTACCTGATTGGAGGACATGTTCTCAGCCTTCATTAGTGACGAGTAGCTCCTGGAAGGGAAATTGCATTATCTTGCATGATATGTTTTCAAAACCCACCAACAGAGAGGCGTTTTGATAAAACAGGACCAAGTACCAGAAAAACAATTTTTTTTTCCTTTCTGAACTCAGGCAGGCTAGACAAGTATTTGCTTATCTCCTACTCTTTGGCTAATTAAAACAACCGGAGAAAGCCCAGGCGCTATGCAGCCTGCTTCTCCACAGCTTTGTTCAGGAACTACCGGCTCGATCATCCCAGGAGGTAGAAAATCCTTTACTTTGGGGGACGGCCAAGAGGCAGCTCTGGGGCAAGTTTGGGTAAGCAGGCAGACCCCCTAGTCTGCAGCGCAGACATGCCTGCTGGGCATGCTCCTCCCTTTAGTTTGCTTCTCTACCCAGGCGCTATGCAGCCTGCTTCTCCACAGCTTTGTTCAGGAACTACCGGCTCGATCATCCCAGGAGGTAGAAAATCCTTTACTTTGGGGGACGGCCAAGAGGCAGCTCTGGGGCAAGTTTGGGTAAGCAGGCAGACCCCCTAGTCTGCAGCGCAGACATGCCTGCTGGGCATGCTCCTCCCTTTAGTTTGCTTCTCTAAGCTCTCCTCTAGTCTGCAGCGCAGACATGCCTGCTGGGGACCGCTCCTCAGTTTAGTTTGCTTCTCTGAGCTCTCCTTTCTGAGCTCTCCACGTGTTGAATCACTCAGGAGATCACGGAGTTTTTCAAATTCCGGTATCGCTGTCATTTACAGATAAACACGACTTACTAAAGCTTAAAAGGAAGCTTTTGGGGCCAGCCAGCGGATACGTCCGGTGCTGTACGGGGCCGTCAGTACTAAGGAACAAGCTCGCACGTGCTGCTGCACGGACAGAGAGGTCAATATGACCTTTCAAAACACCATCCCTCACTCTGTGTTTAAAGGAGCGTGCGACTGAGGACTCACACGTGTTTTAGTTAACATCAGTGACGCAAGAGGAAGCTGAAGGACTCTAGCGAAGGCCCAGTGCTTTCCAAGGCTCGCGCAAAGCTGGAAGCAATTGCTCCCATCCCAGTGACAGAGCGAGCCAAGTGGCTTGCCCAGTTCCACCCAAGTTAGGGGCAGGTTTGAAAAGACACAGTCCTTCCTTTTAACAATGGTTTAACATCCAGGTTTATTTTGGGAGAAATGGGGAAAATGCATTTATTCTAAAGACAAAGGAAATCACTGGGCCATGCAGGCGGCTGTGCCAGAGCAGGTCAGCTGAACACTGAGTAACGCCAGGCCGACCATTAAACAGAAACTGCTGACCCATGACTCTCTCCCAGCGCCGATGAAAACTGCAGAAGTCAGAAGGAAGTTGGCGCTACATTTTATTACTTACCTAAGTTCTTCCTGCTCTTTCTTTTTCTTCATCTCTTCCTTTTCCTTCCTCTTCATCTCCTGGATCTGGGCTTTTTTCTCATTTCTCTCCTCTCTGTCCCGGGCTTCCTTCTCAGCAGCCAGGTCTGGGAAGCGCTCCACTTTTGTCTTCTCTAGCCGGTTCAGGATCTCATTCACCTTCTTCTCCACTGTCAGCATTTTCACCTTTGGAGGGCAAAGAACTGTGATCCTTATAAAAAAATACTTTTATTCTGGCACTTTCTCAACGGAAAGAAAACACCCTATTTCCACTTTACACATGGCTGAATCCCACAAAAACAGATGCTAAGGAAAATCACTGCCACCGAGGTCTATTCAGCAGGTTGCGTAACAGCGAAAAGAGGCCCACTCCCAACGCTCAGAAGCACATAGCTAATAAGCATAAGCATTGCTAAGTACATAAGCATTACTAATTTCATTTCTTGGCACATGCCTTAACAAAGAGGCCAAGAGACAAGAACCGGTCTCGGCCGACTCCTGAAGAGGGGGCAGGTGGTCTCTGCAGACCGTTTTGGGAAGAGAAGCTCACGTGCTGCTTGTTGACTGCAGGGATTTTAGCATTTCTTGCCCTGGTACAGACCTGTTTTAGTCAAACAACTGCACCTCTAGAGAGCCTTCTCTCCCAGCAGCCAAGCTACGTAACTACAGTTTAAGCATAACATTACCTGCGGACAGTAGGTCAGGCGTGGGAACAGCTCAGTACACTGGCTTGACCCTACACCAGAGCTAAGCAGCTCTGCCTTTTAGCAGGTTTAACAAATTCAGAGGCGGCACCAGGGTGAGACAGCTCTGGGAGCAGGCAGCAGAGCAAACACAGCGACAGACACCTCCAGGACCCCACACAGCCCTCCTTTGCACAGCAAGTTCAAGTCCTGAGCCCTTCCAGACGTGTGATTACACTACCGTCTGTGAGCTGATCCAAAGCGAGCGCTCATACGCAGGCCCTTCAGCGGTAGCAAGAGATGATTTCAGTGGAGATACATTCAAGCGAAACAGCACAGACTAACACGCGATACCATTCGGCATCAGCAAAGACTCATCAGCTACACTGTGCTGCAGTTTGGAAACACACGCTGTGCAGGCTACGCTCTGCTGCAGGCTGACGCTCAACCACGGATTTTCAGATGATGTTCAGGCAAGTCCAAACACGCCCCTGGGATCTCTCTCTCACGCTTCAGGAGTGGATGATTCCCTGGCTTTAGGGCAAGTGCTGAAGACAATCCACCCAGCTCCTAACACAGAAACGTTACAGTCTGCCACCGGGTCACCGTCACCGGCTCGCAGCAAACACTTACATCCTTCTGCCTGTGAAAGCCGATCTGCCCCACATCCATATCTGCAGTCTTCTTCAGGTTAGTCCACGGCGTGTACACCACGTTGACGTTGTTCATCTTGCAACCTAGGAAGCAGGGGAGGAAGAAAGGAGGGAAACGTTTCAATTCTCTCCCTGCTGAAAGAGGTCTTAAAAGTCTTCCACGTGCATGGAAACTGGCAGTTATTCTTGTCACAAACATTACTAGCTAGGCAAGAAAGAAGAAAACGGAGAAGTCCTTCCAGCGTTACAGTGAAACGGAAGAACACCACGACATCATTTTCTGCAGTAACAGGAGCGCTGCAGCAGTGCTAACGAACTCCAGATGGAGACCGTCTTTGCCAGAAGAGCGATTACTGTGGAAGGGGGCCCCAAGGTGGTGTTAGAGAAGAGACTGCAAGGCCTCCTCGGCTCAGACAGCAATATGGAGGCACAAACGGGAATTTCAGAGATTTAAGATTCCTCCTTACGAAAGTATAACGGGCAGCCCCAGGAGCTGCGAGTGACATCTGCTTCCCACAAGGCCCGCAGGCAGAGGCTTAACAGAGAGCACCACAGCAGAAACATCACAAACGTTTGATCCAAAAACCACGTGCTCCTGCGGACCAGAAACACTCGCCACGAGCACCTCACACCGATCTCCCGGGAATCGGTATTACCTTGAATGCTATTCGCCTTCACTAGATGGGCACAGTCTATCAAAACTTCTTTAGGAATGTCATCCACCGTCTGCCCCGCCCCTGTGACAGAGCAAGGTGAGCGGCTTGCGGCGGGGGGCTGCAGGGACTGAGGCCCCCGCCACGGCCAGGACGCAAGGCACGATGCCCTGCAAACGCACCCAGGACCTCTACGCTCCAGATTTTACGAGACTGGAGTCTTCTGTGGCATCTGTAAGGAGAGGCTTGAAGCACCACAAGCGAGCTGCACCCTGCTTTTCTCCAAGGTATTCTCCCCGTTTTAGGGGGGGTGATGGTTCCTAGGCACATGCTTGGTGTCAAGCCAGAAATCAATCGTTCTGTTGGGCCACGTTAAACTTCCCGCTCCTCCCCAGGTTATTTGGTAACGGAGGCTGTAAATTCAGTCTCCCCACACTGGTGGTTACCTGCACCCTGAAGGAGCCCTGCGGACTTTGCACGTGAGCAAAGATGGTCTTGTGCGCAGGAACGACTGCAGAACGGGCGCGTGCAGCTCCTACGCGGGTGAATATTAATGTCTTTAAATATACGTGTCACAGGATTACCTTGTGTAACCGAAGGTACACATGCGCGGAAGAGAGCTTATCCACATGAAACCTACAGAATAAAAAAAGCACGTTTAACAGAGGATAATAGATGGTGATCTGCTCCGAAAGATTTACTTCCTAACAAGTGACAGAACAGCCACTCCACGGGCAACAGAAGTATAGAAATGTTCACGATACACACGTTTAAAAGCAGGCAAGGGAGTCAGAGCCTATCCTTCAAGAAACATCAGTCCTCTCAATGGGAGACTGAAAAAAAAAACCAAAACCCTTTCCCCCCTCTCTTTTTGTCTTTTAAATGCTATACTACATGCAGGCAACACTCAGAGGATGAGCCTACGCACGCGGTGTTTTGGTCTGTCTATCTGTTCTTAAGAGAAACAGCAAACTCGTGGACTCTGCAGCAGGCATTGCTACTTACACCGCTTACGTGACTGGTCTCGAGCTCACAGAGCAAAAAAAAATAAACCCCAGCTCCTCAGTGGTCGGTAGAATGGTCCGTGGAGCCCAGCGCTCTGCCTCCAACAGCAGGAAGAGGCGATGCTGTCTGGGACGTGCACTGGATCTCGTGGTTTCAGTGGGTACCAGTCCCGACAGCAGGTGAGCACCAGTTCTGCATTCACTTCATTCACTGCCCCCGAGACTTCACAAGCCCCGATCGCCCCCCCTTGGCCCTCTCCCCCCAGACTGAGGAGTGCTCTCCTCTCCAGTCCCTCCTTACAGCACGGCTGTTCATCTCCTTGATGGCTCCACTGCCCTTCTCCAGACCTTTTCTAACTTGACTGTGCTTTTACCACGATCACCTATTTTGTAAGCCCTGTCCTGATCAACACTCACTCCCAACCCTGCAAACTTCCAAGGACAGAAGGGGGGAACCGATCTCATGTCACCTCCCAACCTTTCCTTCCACCACTTTCTTTTTAATATAACGGGACTTTTTCCTTCCTGCTACAAGATAGAAAACGCTCCAGCACCAACACGTGAACTCTCACTTGTACCTCCTGAGCCTCCTACCCTCGTTCCACCGGTCCCCTCTTAAGCAGGAGTAAGTCTAAAAGGTGCCAGACACCGTTAGGAGAACAATTCCCAGGAGGCCTCTGCAAGAGGACCTACGATACTTTGTTGAGATGGCACTAGGATATGAAAAACACAACGTGGATGATGTCGGTGTGAGCTACGAGATACGAAAGAGATGGGGAGAGATGACTTTCATGGCTCAGGCAATTTGAGGACGAATCTCAAGGTCTCTCCTAAATAACAGTATAGACATACCTTAAATTATGTAGTGATAGGACAAACATGAGACAGAAGATGAAAGCGATACCGCTACAACAGAGTGTGATTCAGCTGAAGTACAATCTCTGCTGCTAGAAAAGAAAATAATATTCCCTTGCCAGTTAGCTGACTGCTGACAAAACATCCTCTACGGGGCATGTTAGCTGCTACCTATTCGACCGCCAGTTCTGCCAAGACACCTCAGCTCATCCTGGCAAAGGCCACCTTGAAGGGCGAGAAGGAGCACAGTCCACATGGTGATTCTTGTTAGAAACTGTCGGCGCGGGAGAGGGCAGCAGCTGCGACACGTCTGGCCTGTGCAACAATGCCTGGAAGCAAGCAAACTCCTTCATAAAAAAAAAAAAAATCTCAAAAACCTTATCAGTCTGGAAAGTTTATGGACTAATCCAGCCAGCAAAGATGCCACCAATTGCTACTAAAAGGATTGGGAACTGCCCTTCTCTTGTTTTTCTCTTCCGATGAGATCTTACCAGCCAAACCCAATCGACACGCGTCAGAGCGCTTCCTTTTGCCTGCCCGGCCACAGCTCTAGCGGGTCTGCTTAGCGCAGAGACGGCTTTCACCCGACAGGAATCAAAATGTCAGACTCCTCTGCCCCTGCTCACCGACTCCCATTCCTGAGACAGCGACGGCTGTTTTACAGGACAGGCCAGTACTTGCCCACGGCGCACAGGGGGAGGACACGAAGCACACACAGAGGAAAAGGCACTGGGAGACAACAGACACGTTTTTTTCCAGGCACGGCATTTACTGTTGCTCAAAAAACTCCTGGCTCCATCCCCAGGCCCCGTCTGACTGCTCCACCATTTCACACGTTTGTGCCTCCACTCTCCTCGTCCTCTGTTAGTCTTTTGTTTTCGCTGGTTTTGCAGCGATATCCATGAGCTGGACTCAGGAGGTGCTCTCTTACAAATACCAAGCTGCCCTTCTCGTTTAACTCTGCCCATTTCCCAAACACACTAAGAGCAACGGCAAGCTAGCGCCTACATTCTGAAACGCAAATATCCGTGTACGGAGTTATTGCTACTCCAGCAGCTCCGTGCACAGGTAAACCCCAAAAAGCTTCACAAAGGGGCCAGCTCTTATGACGAACAAAGCGAGGGATGGAGGGGGAGATGCAGGGGAATGAGTTCAGAATCGACAGGCTCCCAGCAGCTGCACCTGGGTCTGCTGCAATCCACCTCCACGCTGGGATTGCATTGAAACCGCTAAGTGGCCTTGGGAAAAAAGAGACTCTACAGCGCCTGTGGAAGCGAGAGGGTTGTTACGATCATTCGACTCAGCTGCATAACGAAAGGCAATTTTTTTCAGCGAGTTTCAGTACCTACCAGATATCTTCAGGCCAGCCATACTTTATTAGGTCTTCATCTGTAGGAATAAAAGTATCAATGAGCGAACATCAACAACAAACCAAGCTACCTGCCGAGAGCAGGAACCCTCCGCTGTTGGTCAGCCACTGCCCGGCAACTGGGCAGAAACAGAAAAGGGCTTTAACGCCGCGCCTGCCTGCTCGCAGGTATGGCAGAAAACAGGTATGCCAGGAACACCTCCGTCACAGAACTTTGACATTTTAAAGTGAAAATACGTTTCTTCAAATGTCAGTCTAATGGGGGGAGACTTTCGGGGCAAGTCTTCAAAACAGCCACACTAACACTTTTCCCTTGGCGTGAGACACCCGGTTTCACAGCAACTACTGCTGTGGAAACAGGAGGCGCAGCAGAACCGTAACCTTCACCGTCAGGGAACAGTATTTTTCTCTAGACAGATTTTTTTCAGTTAATTTAGTTTTCACTTGTATTTGAAGGCAGTTACTCTGCCTAGAGGGTTTACAAAATTTATTTATCCTAACTAAAAGTAACACAGTGTATTTTAGAGGGGCAAGTCAGAATCACTTGCAAGGGTAGAGAAGTTTTCAAAGGATATTTCAAGTTAACACATACAAAGACGTCCTTTCAAAATGACCTTAAATCCCCACAAATCTAAACCCAATCCGTCAGGCATCGTTACATTAACGTACTTACTTTCGTACTTATCTTTTCCCATGTAAATGGTGTAAACGGAAGGAACAACTGAGGGATAGAAAGAGGAAAACAAATCAACAGGGGTCTGGACAAATTGTGCAAGGAATGACAAACACACCAGTCTTGGTCACAGAAATTAGAATGAAAACTGCTTCATCCATCCATCCATCCATCCCACTTTCCCTCCTGGGGGCGAAAGGAAGATTGTTTTGCATTTCCTCCAGATTTTGTCCCGAATGCTTCAAAGGACTACGGAAAGTGGTGTTTCCACTGCTTTCCATGGAAGATTATCCAGCAAGGAACAGCTTTCTGGGCAAAACACCCTCAACATCCAGGTGGTTCAGAATGTAGCTGTGTAATTGTATAATCTGTTCAATTAAGCACACGTCTGCGAGCCAGAAAGGCTGACATCGTATTTACAGTCTGGGATTAACTCTCTGTGTGGCCTTGAGTGAAACAGCTCATCTGCCCGGCCCTTGCTTCCCCAAAGTACCAGAAGCCCCACGTGAACCTCCCCCAGGTAGCCTGGGAAGATTAAAATTCAACGGAAGGACTGAAGTTGCATAAACAGCAGTTGGTGACTTGTTTGTCTCGTCTGTGCCTTTTTGGGGCACTTAAAACAACGTCCTTCTCCTCTTTAGGGCTCATTCCATCACGCAGTAAAGACACTGCCGATTCTGGGAAACCAAACGAGCGTCCCTTCGGCGTCTGGACCAAAGGCCAGCACAGCCAGGAGGCGGACACAGAGCAGTAAGAGGGTGCTGCGGTCAGGGAAGGCCTGTCGAAGAAACCACTGAGCAACCTGCTTAAAAAAAACCCCCACCACTCCGTTCTTGTACGTGGCAGCAGGGAAATCCCGATTTCACAGCAACGCTATCTACCAGTTTGTCAGGTTTCTAGCTTCCACAGTTTTTAACAGTGATGTTGTGAGTGAGCAAATGCTGCAGCCAGCCATAGCTACAAGCCTCAGCGCCGCACTGAAATTCAGCTGTTCTTCATGAGGACCTACAGCACCTGCACACTTTGGCACGAAGGATTACTGAGAGCGGGTTCTTGGCAGACGGCTTCGCGCCGTAACAGCCGGTGGCTGAAACAACCTGCTGCAGCAACACAGATTTGTATTTTTCACATACTGTTGCAGAACAAACAGAATTCATAGCGGGATTTCTAAAGTCGCTCACTGATAGCGCACAAATTCAAGACTAAGAGCGAGAAAACGAAATGCAGGTGACCAGATCTGCCTCCAAAAAGCATCCTTTGAAAATAGGGTGTCTAATCTCATCCTTTCAAAGTCACTAAAATAGTAGACGTGCTTCACTTACGTGCTACAACTCTGGCAGTGCAATGACTTGGATCCCAAACCGCTTACTGACCCGGTCCTTTCTGAGGGCATTTTTATCGGAAACCCAACATCGCTAGCACGAAGCCCCGGTAACACTTTTCAAAGGAAACCTATTGCTGTTTTAATTACGTTTAGCAATGAGGCGATAAGAAATGGAAATTCAAAAATATGAAAGGATTATATGCCTGCGGGAGTTAAAGATCGGAAAAAAAATCCACCCTGGACACATAGGAGAGTCCTGAGAATGTGAGGTCATGACCACAGGCACTACCCATAAGCGTAAAATTAAATGCTCAAAAAATAAAGTTGCGTTAGCGATGCTTCCACGAAAATGAAGCCCATCCTGCCGAAACAGTGGGGCAAGGCCAACATAACCGAGCAGGAGATTACTTCCAACCCACCTGATTTAACGCACACCAGTAACAGTGCAACATATTTTAGGCAAACTGCAGTAGCCCTCTTATTACAGACCTCTCTCTGGCAGCAAAACTGATTACAACGTGTCAGAAACCCTCTGCAGGACTATCATTTAAAGATAAAGGAGACTGCTCGCGTCATTAGCAGAGTTAACTGCAGCCTGTCTGCTCCCAGTACCCCCCAAGTCACCCTACATGTCTGCCAGGCACTGTACCAGGCTCTTTTCTCCCCACTAAAAGGTCCACATCCAGGAAAAGTCTCTGAACTTCTCGCTAGCAGCCTGCTGAGCAGCAGAAAATGTTTCCATCCGAGTATCAGGTTAAGTGATCAACGCAGCCAGGGTATCTGGTCCCTGGGGGTGTAAAGGGCCTTACTTTCCGCAACAGAGGGGAAAAAAAGAGTTCTTAAACAGATCCCAAGAACAATTTTATTGAAGAAACATTCACAAGACCGTTAAGTCTTGCCTTGCCCAAGGAAAATCAAGCAGCCAGACACTCAAATCCGTCTCATTAAGGCACTTCATCTCTAGAACTGAGGAAAGCAACGCTGTAAAATTCCAGCTTGCAGATACAGCGGGCAAGGGGTAGAAACCGTACGGCAACTTCCACAAGCAGGTTATACGGTGGTGAAACAACTGGTGGCAAACCAAAAAGGAACATTCCTGTACCATCCTCCGTATCATCAGCCCATACTGCATCAAACCACAGGTTTCGCATGCTTCAGAAGGGGCTAACCTTTCCATATGGGCAAGGGAAAGAGATCTGTCTATATTAAAGGAAAAATAACGAGACAGTTTATGCGCTATGCCTTCCCTCAAACTCCTGACAGCAGCACGCTTGAGGAAGCTTTTCAGGAGTCACTCACCGGTACCGCTGTTCGTTCAATGCTGTTACCAACCAGTAACAAGAGGCTCCGCACCTCAGGGAACCCCTCAGCTCCCGAAACGACTTTAAGCTGCAGCCGATTCCGGCCCAACCCGGGTCCTTTACACTCAGCCCAGCCCCGGGGTTCGCAAAAAGGCACCGGCAGGACTAACGGGGCTGCTTGGAAGGGCAGGGGCAGGAGGACGCGCCGTTGCCGGACGGCCCCGCTCACTGAGGAACCGGACAGGGGCGCGGCCCAGCGCTCCCCTCACAGCGGCGGGACCCAGCCCGCCACAGCGCCCCACCGCCCCCAC